>NC_135808.1:13571358-13915273 GCF_964213995.1 Mustelus asterias
TCAGCAGTCACGGACATTCAGCCTTGGATCTTCAGGTAAGCGTTCTCCAAGGCGGCCTTCACGACACACGACAGCGCAGAGTCGCTGAGCAGAAACTGATAGCCAAGTTCCGCACACATGAGGACGGCCTAAACCGGGATGTTGGACTTATGTCACATTATCAGTAACCCCCACAGCTTTCACCCTGATCTTGCAGAATCTTACTAGCTGTTCTGTCTGGAGACAATATACATATTGTCTCCAGACAATGTTCCCTCCACCCACATTATCTGTACCTTTAAGACCTGGCTGGCTGTAGAGATTTGCATTCTAATTAGTATTCTGTAACTTGATTTCTGTGTCTCTGTGCACTGTTGGAGAACAGATTTTCACTCCATCTGACGAAGGGGCAGCGCTCCGAAAGCTTATGGTATTTGCTACCAAATAAACCTGTTGGACTTTAACCTGGTGTTGTGAGACTTCTCACTGTAGTTAGAACTAGAACAGTCTAGGGAATTTGGGTAAAGTCTAAGGGCGGGAATTTAGTGAAAACCGGACCCCTACCCCGATCCCTTACCTATACTCAAGTGACGAATCCTAAAAGGAAATAATTATGGCCAGTCATGCTGAACGGGAGGAAGTTCTCTGTTTATATTTGAACCACAAGTGGCCAAATGGGTGACGCCCATCCCCACCCCAGTGAGTGGGGATATATACTCCACTCACTCATCCAATGGCAGGAAGGGAAATGCTAAATAAATATCCCGGCCAGGGTCTGTTTCCCTTGAAAAGTGAAGGTTAAAGGGGAACTAATGGAGGCATTAAAATTATCAAAAGTTAAAATGCATGTGGGGAGAGCTCCCTCTTGTGGGGAAAGAGCATAACTAAAGGCCATCAATGTAAAACTGCCAAGATTTCAGAAGACATGTCCTGACCCAAAGAGTGGTGAGAATGTGGAACTTGCTATCACAGGGAATGTTTGAAGCAAATAATTTAGATGCATTTAAGAGAAAGCCAGGAAAGTGTTTGAGAGAGATGGTTACAATGATAGGTTTAAATAAGGAAAAGTGGGAGGAGGTTTCAGTGGAGCAGAAACACCAGCATGCACGGTGTGGACCGAGTTATCATCCACATATTTTGAATTTGTATTCCGAATTTCACTGTTCAGGTTATTTATGCAAATTCTGGACAGCAGTAATCCCAGCACTGATCCTTGGTGAACACAACACCGCACCTTTCGTCTGTTCAGCTAACCAGCGTCAGCCCCTTGCTCAGTTTTCTGTTTTGTAGTTACCTTGCTATGCATTCTGCTACTTTTCACTGGCTCCATGGATTTCCCATCCCATTGCTGAAAGAGATGCTGCAAAACTCATTCCATTTGAGGTGGAATTTCTAACCCCTGCCTGTGTTTTACAGGGTGGGCTGGGGGTTGGGAGGGGAGGGGGGGGGGGGGGGGGGGGGTGGTGTACTGCTTGCCCCGCTCCCAGAAGAAAAGTTGGTCCAGAACTCACTGACGCCACCCCACATAATGTGCCCTGAGTACCTTTTAAGGTGGTGAGGGTCGGGATTTGTCCCTCAGTTATGGGGCTCAATAGTCCAAACGGCAAGCAGCCTATAGTGGGTGCCACTTGCCACCCATATTTTGGGGAGCAGGGTGAGCGGGAAGGCAGTGAGCCAGATAGCCAACCTATCTGTCCTGACCCATCGCTCTGTGAGAAACACACCCAACCGGGTTCTGTGGTGAGCTAAGGGCACAGATTGTGCTCCGATTGGATGTGGTCAGTTCCTGAAGGGAGGAGCTGGAGGAGGGAGGGGAGGGGAATTCTCAGCACAGCCAGGGTAGGAGGTGGGAAAGACACTCCCAACATTTCACACCCCTCCCCCCAGGGGAACATCACTGTGCCCACATTTTCCCACCTTCCTCATCAGGCTCATATCTGGTATTTCTTTTGATACCAATCAAGTAAACGAACTCAAATTAACTTAGGGACAAAGTAAAAGGGGCGGCTCCCCAAAAGGAAGGGGGGAACAGCCCGAACCAAAAACAAAGTCGAAAGCAAACTTAAAACGTCAAACCAAAAGGTGATTATCGGGGTCGATAATACACCCCAGCCCCTGCGGCGCCCAGCGGTCGCATATCTGGTATCTTACTCAAAGCCTTTCAGAAATTTCAATAGTTTGAAACAGTTTAACTAATTTTCCAGAATCCCCTTCCTGAAAGGAAGAGTTTAATGTGAATTCTTACCTGTCCCGTTATAGACTGTCAGAGTCACATTGCCTTTTCTGGTTGTGCCCTCAGCATTAATATAAACAGAGATCACATAGACCCCACTGTCATTCGTCTGTACATTCCGCAATAACAAGGATCCATTGTCTGGATAGAGGTGAACTCGGTCCTGGTAGGAAGGAGATGTCACCAGGTGAACTGAACACTTATACCCGGATCTGTCAGGGTCTGGAGAGCAGTTTGATCGGATCAGTGTCAAAAGTGCAGTGTTCCCGGGGAATAAACTCCACTCTAACCTTAAAGAGGAGTTGTGTAGAGGAGTGGAATAGGAGACAGGGAGAAGGACAGACTGGTTCACTGTCCCATTCACTTCCCTCTGATGGACCGTCACAGTAACACTGCTTCCCGAGGCTGCAACAACAGAAAGGAAAAGTGAATTAGTTTTCAGTCACATTCGACAGTATTCCCCGTCAGTAAATTAAACTCTGCACAAAAAGAGAAATGGGAGTGAACTGAGACAAGTGGAAATTGAGGCAACATCTGTGGAGAATTTAGCGTGGCCAATGCACCTAACCAGCATGTTTCTCGGACTGTGGGAGGAAACTGGAGCACCCAGAGGAAACTCACGCTATTATTGAGATATTGCAGAAAGTGTAGCATTGAATAGAAAGGGAATAAGGGGAAGGGGAAATAGAATACACAGTAATCCCACACCGGGAAAGTAATGGAATAGTCTGTTAAAGGGTTAATAGTCACACAAGTTTAAAAATCACACAGGGTGAAAAACAAAGGTCTTCTGATAAGAGCCTTCACAGACAGACAGCAAGGCCATTAGCCTGGCAAAGCACATAAATCAGACATCTGTAACTAGAAAATGGGAGTGATCCACATACAGAAACGAGCTGTACTATCAAGTTTTCTTACTGATTGGATATTATAATGAAGCAAGCGTAAAGTGATTGTGATTGGTTTATGCTAATTACTTGTAATCGATTTTGAAAACTTTAATAGCCTTCGTATTTTGGAATACGCCACTCTGGCTAGCGACAGAGATGTGAACTGTAGCTTCCCAGCGTCCTTGCTATAGTTTGTATTAAAACAGCTGTTTAAAAGAACTCTGTTACTTATCTTGTTACTCGAAGGGTAAGGTTGTGATCAATTAAAAGGCTGACATCAAAGCCCGCAACAATCGGAAAATCTGAGATAGAAATCAAAGGCATTTTCAGGTAGGACTTGACTTTATGTAACATTGCTGCTCTAAAACCGGTGTTAGTGATCCATTCACAGAAATTCACCAAAAATCCTTAGAAAGCACCTTCCAACCCAAGACCACTTCCATCTAGAAGGGCAGCAGATATATAGCAACACCACCACCTACAAATTTTCCTCCAAGCCACTCACTACCCTGACTTGGAAATATATCGCCATTCCATCTCAGTTGCTGGGTCAAAATCTTAGAATTCTCTCCCTAATGGCAAAGTGGGTAAACCCACAGCACGTGGACTGCAGCGATTCAAGAAGGCAGCTCACTGCACCTTCTCAAGGGCAACTGGGGATGGGCAATAAATGCTGGCCAGCCAGTAATGCCTCTGTCCCATGAATGAATGAGAAAAAACTCTCTCAATCCTAATTTCCATTGGCTTCAATAAATAAAAGAAGTTGCCAACTCACACAAAACCAAGACTTGTATATTGTGAATGCCTCTCAATTCTCCAATCGTTACATCACCCACCTCCTACCTATATCACTCTGACATTTAACAATCTCCTGTGCTTCACTTAACGTACTCTGGTGTTGCCCTGTGTGTGCATTTTCTCACATTTCTCTTGTCCTATCTCTTTGTAACTGCTTTATCATCTCTATTATATTTCAGTTTGGAGACAATTGCCCTATTCTTGGGGCCTGAGTAGTTATTGCCAATCTCTAGTTGTCTGAAGACAGTGCTAGCGGTTTAAGATTTGATATGATTGAGTGGCTTCAGAGGGCAGTTCAGAGTGAACCATGCTATTGAGAGACTGCAGTCATATATAAGTCCAGACAGGGAATGGCGAAGCTGTTATGTTGTTATGAATTCATATTGATTATTACTGATACCCACTTTTGATTGCTACCTTTTGAAATTAAATTCAAATTTTCAAACTGCCATGGTGAGACTTAAACCCCCATCCTCAGAATTATTAATCCAGGCATCTGGAAGTAGCAATTCTAATAATACACATCCCTTCGCAGTCTCTGGGTCAAAATCCTGGAATTCCCTCCCTAATGGCATTGTGGGTCAACTCACAACACGTGGACTGCAGCGATTCAAGAAGGCGGCTCACCACCTCCTTCTCAAGGGCAACTAGGGATGGGCAATAAATGCTCTATACCCAAAAGTCCAACTGGCTTGTGTTCCCTTCTGCAAAAAACGACTGATGTTTGTTGTTCAAATGTTTTACGGATATGGGGCAAGTTTGGAACAGGAAACTGGAACAGGTTTGAGGGTCTAAACAGTATCCTCCTGTTCTTACGTTCTAGTAATTCCTGCATTTGCTTTTTGTTTTGGGGAGGTTGCCCACATTGACAGGAAAAATAGAAAATTTGTATGCTAATTAATGAGAGGGATTGCAAAACTCAGTGGAACAGAAGGATTCTGGTATCGCAAATGGAATGTTGACATTTACTGTCAAGATAATTGAATATAACACGAGGGATATTTTACTGCAGCTGTTAATGCCCTGGTTATGGGGGGAAGATAGGTATCATGGAATAGAATCATAGAATCCCTACAGTGCAGAAGGAGGTCATTCAGCCTATTGAGTCTGCATCGACCACAATCTCACCCAGGCCCTAATCCGGTAACCCCATATATTTATTCTGCTAATCCCCCCAACCTCCGGTCAATTTAGCATGGCCAATCAACCTAATCTGCGCATCTTTGGACTGTGGGAGGAAACCGGAGCACCTGGAGGAAATCCATGCAGACACGGGGAGAATGTGCAAACTCCACACAGGCAGTGAGGTCGGAATTGGACCCAGGTCCCTGGCGCTGTGAGGCAGCAGTGCTAACCACTGTGCCACCGTGCCGCCCTGGAAAATGCAAATTGGAGTTGAGACCACAATCACATAAGCCATGATCTTAATGAATTCCTATGTTCCGAAATGCTGGATAAACTCAGCAGGTCTGGCAGCATCCGTGGAGAGAGAAACGGAATTAACCTTTTGAACCTGTATGACTCTTCTTCAGAACTCTAGATCTTCAGTTTATGGCCTATTGTCTCAGGAGGTAGCAATAAGTTGGGATGGTTTCTCTGCCTTCATGCTACTGAACACCTTCAGAATTTCCTTTCAACAAACAAGGTCCACTAATGGAATATGAAAGCAAATTACTGCGGATGCTGGAATCTGAAACAAAAACAGAAAATGCTGGAAAATCGCAGCAGGTCGGCCAGCATCTGTGGAGAGTGAGCAAAGCTGGTGTTTCAAATCTGAGTGGCTCTTCAGAGCTCATGACAAAAAAGTCATCCAGAGTTGAAACGTTAGCTCCTGGCCAGAATTCTCCAAACTTGCCCATGGCTGGGATTCTCCAGTCCCACTGCAGTGAATGGAGATTCGGCCAAATTCTCCATTCTCGCTGGCAACAGTGGCGAGGTGTGAACAGCCAGAGAACTCCAGCCATTAACCCTGCTTCTCTCTCCACAGATGCTGTCAGATCTGCTGAGATTTTCCAGCATTTTCTGTTTTTGTTCTAATAAAGCAACGTTTTCCAGCAGTTTTATATTTTATTCACCGTGATCATTGCTACTAAACAGCATCAAATCAAGATGTTGCCAAACAGCTTTGAAAACAAGTGATTACCTATTACATTTGGTGTAGTCTGGTGAACTGGTGTGGCAAAAATAATCTCTCCCTCAATGTCAACAAAGTGAAGGAAATAGCCATCGACTTCAGGAAGGAGAACATGCTCCTGTCTACATCAATGGGGACGAAGTGGAAATGGTCGAGAGCTTCAAGTTTTTAGGTGTCCAGATCACCAACAACCTGTCCTGGTCTCCCCATGCTGACACTATATTTAAGAAAGCCTACCAACGTCTCTACTTTCTCAGAAGACTAAGGAAATTTGGCACATCAGCTACGACTCACACCAACTTTTATAGAAGCAGCATAGAAAGCATTCTTTCTGGCTGTATCACAGGTTGGTATGGCTCCTGCTCTGCCCAAGACCACAAGAAACTACAAAAGGTCGTGAATGTAGCCCAATCCATCACACAAACCAGCCTCCCATCCACTGACTCTGTCTACACTTCCTGCTGCCTCAGCAAAGCAGCCAGCATAATTAAGGACCCCACGCACCCCGGACATTCTCTCTTCCACCTTCTTCTATCGGGAAAAAGATACAAAAGTCTGAGGTCACGTACCAAACGACTCAAGAACAGCTTCTTCCCTGCTGCCATCAGACTTTTGAATGGACGTACCTTGCATTAAGTTGATCTATCACCAGGGTGATAGGGAGTGGGGTAGCATGATCTTGGTTTCAGATAAAGCTCGGCACAACATCGTGAGCCGAAGGGCCTGTTCTGTGCTGTACTGTTCTATGTTGTATGTTTCTCTACACCATAGCTATGACTGTAACACTACATCCTGCACCCTCTCGTTTTCTTCTCTATGAACTGTATGCTCTGTATAATGTGCAAGAAACAATACTTTTCACTGTATGCTAATACACGTGACAACAATAAATCACATCAAATCATTTTAAACAGGTAAGCTGGAATATCGTGCGAACATTTTGGTTGCAATGTGCATTCAGGGAATTGCATGCTGATTAGCATATTAATAAGGGCGTTTGTTGTTTGCACACTGAGTTTTTTCCAGTAAGTTTTGCTAGTTTCCTTATTTTCTATTGTTACATCTTACCCGAACACCTTTTATTTCTCTAATAGTGATTGAATAGAGAATGTTTCCAGTTTCCACCAACCACTGTGTCCAAACGGGTTTCTTCTCGATGTCACTCCAGAATAGTCTATCTCTATTCTAAAATTTGCACTCCTTACTCTGAATTCCCGCTTCAGAGAATCATAGAATAGAATCATAGAATCTGTACAGTGCAGAAGGAGGCCATTTGGCCCAAAGAGACCGCACCGACCACAATCTCACCCAGGCCCCATTCCTATAACCCCACATATTTACCCTGCTAATCCCCCTGTCACTAGGGTCAATTTAGCATGGCCAATCAACCCAACTTGCACATCTTTGGACTGTGGAAGAAAACCAGAGCACCCGGAGGAAACCCACGCAGATTCCACACAGACATTGACCCAAGGCTAGAATTGAACCCGAGTCCTTGGCGCTGTGAGGAAGTGGTGCTAACTACTGTGCCACCGTGCTGCCCCCTAAGGGTGTCGTTTCTCTGCCAATCCATTCACAATTTTAAACATCTCGATTAGATTACCCCTCAATGAAATAAAAGCCCCAAATACTGCAGATGGTGGAAATCTGAAACAAAGGGGCAGAATGTTGGAAATACTCAGCAAGCCAGGCAGAGTTGGCGAGGAGAGAACGATTTCTAGTCAATATGACTTCAGTTCTGAAGAAGAATCACATTCAGCTCGAATCGATTTGATTCCACTGACAATCTCAGGACTTAACTCCCATTAGTTTAAAGTCACAAAACACCTGCATTTTCATCAAAGAGTGAGGTTGTGAGAATTTACACGTTCGCACCTTTTTTCCTTTGTCTGCCAACCCAAAACTACTTTAGTTTGCAAAAGAACAATGACTGCACTTCAAAAATAGCAAACACCACAACCAATTTGTCCACAGACTATAACTTGGCTTTGTATAATGCCTTGCACACCATTCAAGATATTTGCAAGTCCTTTACAGCTGATACTAAGCAGTTTCTGATCACGATTGTCATTCAGGAAATACAACAAACAATTTACAAACAGTAAGATCCCACAAGTAGCATTGTGATCATGTCTGAATAATGCTGGTTGAGAATTAACGATTAGTCAGGGTCCCAGGGATATGTCCCTTGCATCTTATCCTGGCTGGTCTCCAATATTCTACCCTCCATTAGCTTAAACTTATCAAAAACTCTGCTGCCTGTGTTTTAACTTTCAGCAAGTCCCCGTTCCTCTATTGCCCTTGTTCTCACTGACCTACACTGGCTCCCAGTCAAGAAATTTTAAAACTCTCATCCTTAATTTCAATTCCCTCCATGGCTTTCCATCCCTATCTGTGTAATCTCCTCTCGCTCCACAATCCTGAGATATTTATGCTACTCTCATTTTGATTTTTCTTTATTCATTCATGGGACATGGGCATCGCTGGCTGGCCAGCATTTATTGCTGTCCGTAGTTGCCCTTGTTCAGAGGGCAGTTGAGAGTCAACCACATTGTTGTGGGTCTGGAGTCACATGTAGGCCAGACCAGGTAAGGACGGCAGATTTCCTTCCCTAAAGGACATTAGTGAACCAGATGGGTTTTTCCCAACAATCAACAATGGTTTCATGGCCATCAGTAGATTCTTAATTCCCTTGGACTTTAACCTGGTGTTATGAGACTTCTTACTGTACTTTGTTTTATAATGCTCCTTGAGGAATTTGGGGCGTTTCATTACGTTAAAGGTGCTATTCAAATTTAAGTTGTTTTTGTTGATCTTTAAGTATTGACAAAATCTTTTGTGTCCATCCAAGAGGACAAGGCAGATCTTGGTTTAATATCTCATGCAAAACACAATGCAGCACTGGAGAGTCAGCCTGGATTTTGTGCTCAAGCCCTGGAGTGAGACTTGAACTCTGACTCAGAGTCAAGTGCATTGTGAGCTGAAGAAAGCTGAATGACCTCCAAGCCGAGATATTGGCTTGGACACTGGAAAACCCACAGTTATAACTTTGGGTATTTCCTCAGGATTTATTTTCAGCTCCACTTGAAGAGGTAGAGGAAGTCAGGACACTGTAGCACGCCCTCAGTATTGAAGTATCAACCTAGATATTGTGATTAGAATCCTGAGTGTCTTCCAGGACAAGGAGTTGTCCCTGACTGAGTGTTGCAGACTGGCACTTTCTAAAGCCCAGGACTATGTGCTGAGGGACGCACTAAAGCTTGGGGCAGCCACCGCAGAGGCGCAATGGGGAAGGAAGGTCACTGTTTGTGGTGAACCATCGTTGGTTCCCACTAGATAGTACTGAGCCAGGGTCTGGCCAGTACTACAAGTATGTATATATGTTGCTGTTGGGGTTAGGGATGGGTTGTTCTACTTGTTGCTGTTGGGGTTAGGGTTGGGCTGTTACACCTTGTATTATAGTTATTATGGTACATCCCAGTTGGGCTCCGCCTCCTGGGAGAGGTATAAAGGTCACTGCTCTGTCTGGGACCCCTCAGTCTGGGATCGTGTACTATACTTAGTAGCTTCGTTGTAACAGTAAATAAAAGCCTTTATTTCCTGAGCATCTCAAGCCTCGTGTGTGATAACGCGCATCACTGTCTAAGACCTTTTAACCACAGTAAACTGAGGGAAGCTGAACCCCCTTGGGCGAATGACTCACTGAATGCATGCAGTGAATATTACAAGTGTCTCAGTTGTACTGAAGCACCTTGGAATGCTCTGTGCTCTATGTAGACGACCTTTAATAACATTCGCAACATTTGTAGGGACAATTGTAAAATGTGTGTAACGTTTCTTTGAATGTATTGGAGCACCTCCGAGCCTTATTTGATGTGCGTAAAGAACCTGAATGTTATTGCATTGTCTGATGGCCATTTTGGAATGTTTGGAATGTTCTTGCAGATTTCTTACAAATAAAGTGTCTTTTTGGGAAAATAGACTGGTGCAATCTGGCACAATCCAGTACAGAATCACACATTGGTCCTTGAGGAAGCCGTCGCAGAGGCGCAATGGGAAATGGTCACAGTTTAAGACCTTTCAGCCACCATGCATCGAGGGGTTGGATAAATTGTCGAACCCCTCAGGCTGTGAGCCTGACATGGATTATATATTGTAATTATTGAGAGGTTTGAAATTATACTCCAGCAGTTCAGAGTGGAGCATGCTCTATGGAGAAAAAGGTGAATTCCATTGCATTTGATGTAACTTTTCAAATTGACATGTTTTGCCCTCAGATTGTTAGCCTGACAGGGAATGTATGTTGAGAATATCAACAGCATTACAGTTGTATTGAGGGAGCTAAGAGCTGAACATGCTGACAAGTTGAACTTTATAACACGTCTCTAATTTTCAAGTGGAAATGCTTTGTACTTTTTTTATTAATTGAAGGGACATTTATTGCCCATCTCTAATTGCCGTTGAATGCTATGAATAAACTCTTTTGTATTTTTTTTTCAGCACAGTACAGGCCCTTCGGCCCACGATGTTGTGCCGAGCTTTATCTGAAACCAAGATCAAGCTATCCCACTCCCTATCATCCTGGTGTGCTCCATGTGCCTATCCAATAACCGCTTAAATGTTCCTGAAGTGTCTGACTCCACTATCACTGCAGGCAGTCCATTCCACACCCCAACCACTCTCTGCATAAAGAACCTACCTCTGATATCCTTCCTATATCTCCCACCAACAACCCTATAGTTATGCCCCCTTGTAATAGCTCCATCCACCCGAGGAAATAGTCTGAACGTTCACTCTATCTATCCCCTTCATCATTTTATAAACCTCTATTAAGTCTCCCCTCAGTCTCCTCCGCTCCAGAGAGAACAGCCCTAGCTCCCTCAACCTTTCCTCATAAGACCTACCCTCCAAACCAGGCAGCATCCTGGTAAATCTCCTCTGCACTCTTTCCAGCGCTTCCACATCCTTCTTATAGTGAGGCGACCAGAACTGCACACAATATTCCAAATGTGGTCTCACCAAGGTCCTGTACAGTTGCAGCATAACCCCACGGCTCTTAAACTCCAACCCCCTGTTAATAAAAGCTAACACACTATCGGCCTTCTTCACAGATCTATCCATTTGAGTGGCAACCTTTAGAGATCTGTGGATATGGACCCCAAGTTCTCTCTGTTCCTCCACAGTCTTCAGAACCCTACCTTTGACCCTGTAATCCACATTTAAATTAGTCCTACCAAAATGAAGCACCTCACATTTATCAGGGTTAAACACCATTTGCCATTTTTCAGCCCAGCTTTGCATCCTATCTATGTCTCTTTGCAGCCTACAACAGCCCTCCACCTCATCCACTACTCCACCAATCTTGCTGTCATCGGCAAATTTACTGATCCACCCTTCAGCCCCCTCCTCTAAGTCATTAATAAAAATCACAAAGAGCAGAGGACCAAGCACTGATCCCTGTGGCACTCCGCTAGCAACCTGCCTCCAATCCGAAAATTTTCCATCCACCACCACCCTCTGTCTTCGATCAGATAACCTGTTGGACTTTAACCTGGTGTTGTAAGACTTCTTACTGTGCTTACCCCAGTCCAACGCCGGCATCTCCACATCATGACTACCATCGACATCGCAAACTGCCGGCTCCAAGTGGAGAGGATCTCCAAGAAGATCGCGTATATCGACACAGACATCAAGGCTACCAAATAAACCTGTTGGACTTTAACCTGGTGTTGTGAGACTTCTTACTTCGATCAGACAGCCAGTTACCTATCCCATCGGCCAACTTTCCCTCTATCCCACACCTCCTTACTTTCATCATATGCCGACCATGGGGGACCTTATCAAACGCCTTACTAAAATCCATGTATATGACATCAACTGCCCTACCTTCATCAACACACTTAGTTACCTCCTCAAAAAATTCAATCTTTATTTTTGAAAAAATAATCCAGGGTATTCCTCTGTAAAGCCAATTCTTCCAAGTTGAAATTTTATAAAACTTGCCCACCCAAGGACATCTGACATTATTAAAGACTTGTGAGAGGTCCAGTTAATTCATTATTAAATCCCAGCTACAGTTAGAGGGTCCAGTTAATTCATTATTAAATCCAGCTACATTTAGAGGGTCCAGTTAACTCATTATTAAATCCAGCTACATTTAGAGGGTCCAGATAATTCATTATTAAATCCCAGCTACAGTTAGAGGGTCCAGTTAGTTCATTATTAAATCCCAGCTACAGTCAGAGGGTCCAGTTAATTCATTATTAAATCCAGCTACATTTAGAGGGTCCAGTTAATTCATTATTAAATCCCAGCTACAGTTAGAGGGTCCAGTTAGTTCATTATTAAATCCAGCTACAGTTAGAGGGTCCAGTTAGTTCATTATTAAATCCCAGCTACAGTTAGAGGGTCCAGTTAGTTCATTATTAAATCCCAGCTACAGTCAGAGGGTCCAGTTAATTCATTATTAAAACCAGCTACATTTAGAGGGTCCAGTTAATTCATTATTAAATCCCAGCTACAGTTAGAGGGTCCAGTTAGTTCATTATTAAATCCCAGCTACAGTCAGAGGGTCCAGTTAATTCATTATTAAATCCAGCTACATTTAGAGGGTCCAGTTAATTCATTATTAAATCCCAGCTACAGTTAGAGGGTCCAGTTAGTTCATTATTAAATCCAGCTACAGTTAGAGGGTCCAGTTAGTTCATTATTAAATCCCAGCTACAGTTAGAGGGTCCAGTTAGTTCATTATTAAATCCAGCTACATTTAGAGGGTCCAGTTAATTCATTATTAAATCCAGCTACATTTAGAGGGTCCAGTTAGTTCATTATTAAATCCCAGCTACAGTCAGAGGGTCCAGTTAGTTTATTATTAAATCCCAGTTATAATTAGAGGGACTGGAACACGTGCTGGTCGGTATAAGTGTGTCGAGCAGGAGTTTGAGACAGAAGGTGTCAGCGAATTTCCCTGCTCTCAGACTGAATGAGAATGAAGATGTGAAGAAACAGCTGAGTTTCATTCACTGTAGATCAGCGAGGGCTGAATCCCAGCTCCAACACTCACACAGACAGGGAACTCCGAGATAGCATTATCCTGATGGAGGATGTGATAGAAAAAGGGGTAAACTTACCGCAGAGGGACATGAAGCAACTGGTGAGCAAGAAAACATCGGTGAATTGAGAGCAATGCCTTGTCCAGCACATAGCGAGATCTCCGGGGAGCCAGCACCCCGCTGTGACTGCAAAGCCAGCACCCCGCTGTCACTGCAAAGCCAGCACCCCGCTGTGACTGCAAAGCCAGCACCCCGCTGTCACTGCAAAGCCATCCTGAATGAGAACACACAAACAGTTTATCCTCTTGTCCGCGGAAGTGACCAGGTCATTGCACTATGCCAAAAATCAAAGAGTTTAAGAGTTGAGAAGGTAAAACATCAGCTTGGTACCAGCACGGGTTTTCAAACAGAAACTGGGGGTGATAATGTGGCATCACTGATTGAGAAAGGTTTGGTGGTATCCGCCCAGGTTTAGCTCCCCTGTCTAAACCATCAGTTCCTATACGTGTGAGCTAGCAACCTTTCTGTCACAGCCAGCCGGGCAAACACACATCCTTCTCGCTACTTGCGGTGATGCAATTATACACATAACCCAGCCAAAGATTTATACAGCACAAGAACAAAAACACTTATTTTGCTTACACACGGCTGACTTAAAACATTGATTTTCGACTCCTATTTGTATCTGCAAAGTCACCCTCCCCTCAGCCGCTACACAGGACAGCTGCAGATCAGAGAAAGACAGGGTAAGTTTTGAAAGGGTTTCCCACTAATGTATTTGGAAATAGTGTTACAGGATCAGGACCTGCTCAGTCTCAGCTTTTTCTGTGTTTTAAAAAAATTATATATTTTTAAAGTTGCTTCAAGTCCAGCTATGAGGCTTCAGTTTAATTTTGATTTATTATTGTCACATGTATTAGTGTACAGTGCAAAGTATTATTCCTTGTGCGCTATACAGACAAAGCATACAGAGAAGGAAAGGAGAGGGTTTAGAATGTAATGTTATAACTAGGGTGAAGAGAAAGATCAACTTAACATAAGGTAAGGTTTACAATCTGATTCCAAAGAGGTGCCTCTGACAGTGCTGCATGCTCTGTCTCTCTCCCTAGTGCAACCGCCTTGATGCCCTGGGGCTGCTGCTAATGGTTTTTGATATGATATTACACAGGGTGAGATGAGGAGACAGGCCCTAAGAGATGCCTAAGAACCAGTGTGAGGATTGGAGTTTGGCTGTTGGCTTCATTTCTGCATCACACTCGAACCAGGCACTCAGCTGAGCTGCAGTGAATTGCAACCTGGCTGAGGAATTCTCTTTCTCTCAGTACACTAATATCAATGCAATCCATTTGAATGGATTGAACCAGCGCTAGATATTCAGGAATTTTAAACATGGGTTATACTCAAAACCACATGATTTCTATGATCGTTTAACATTATTTTCAAGTCTCAGGCTGTGCTATAGGCTTGACACAGCCAAGTCACAGCCACAGGCCGATAGAGCAAGATTCTGTCCAGTCTGCTGTTTGCGTTGGCTCTTCAAATTGCATCCTTTTCCCCTGGTGTGTAGGCACTTTTTAATAATTTTATTGTGTCCCAATGAATTCCATTAAGAAAACATACACCAATAAAGCTACTTAATCATAGAATCACAGAGCAGAAGGAGGCCATTTAACCCATCGAGTCTGCACCGACCATAACCCCACCCAGGCCCTATCCTCATGCATTTACCCTAGCTAGTCCTCCTGACACCAAGGGCAACGTAGCATGGCCAATTCACCTAACCCGCACATCTTTGGACTTGGTTAGTATTGATTTTTAAAGTTACTTCAGTGATTTTTAAATCAGTTGGAGGACTGGGCAGCCTTATTAATAAAGGCTTCTCTTTTACTGATTACATCCATTCTAAACTCAACTGAGCTGCACCAGATCACCAATCTCAAATATGTCAAGGAGTACATCCCTTCTCGGCCTTTTGGCTCAGATTGAGCGTGGTCGCATCAAACCCGAGATGCCTTATCTTGTCAGCTTGGATCTTGTTTGTCTCTCTTGTGGGGACTATGAATTAGATTCAATTTCAATTTGGTTTTTGGAGCAAAAAGGAATGAGTTTGAGTTTGCCCAGTCCATTCTGAGCATTGGCTTTGGAAATTTAAGGATGAAATTTTAAAAAATAATAGAAATAAAACCAATAATCACATTCAATTAGGTTGCCCAAATGCTCTGGTTCATGGTAGAATTGTGTAAATTGTTTTGAACTGAAATTTAAACTTAATTTAGCCAGCACAATTTCAAATGAATGTTGGCACAAATTCCCCAGTTATGCCTCAAATGCAAAGTCTCTCTCATTGTGTTCTGGAATGTGGAGCACTTTGGGATGTCCAGGGGTCAGGAAAGTGAAATGGAAATGTCAATTCTTTCAGTTAGCTCAGAATCGGATTTTTGGGGGCTATTTATCAGATGTCTTGGAAGATGAGAGGTGCTGAATTCTAAGAAGAAAACAAATATGATCTGAGAAACAGAATTATGTGGTTGTTTCTTTCAGCTAGGCAATTCAACTTTCAGAGAAAACAATTGGGATCTGGAAATAGATGACAGAAAATGCACAATACAAGTTAAAAGATAACAAGCCAAAAATCGCTTTAAATGTGTGCAACTGCCAGATACTATTGTTAGTGTGCTAATTAATTAGAATACACCTTAACAGACAACTCAACCCAAATCTTCAGCCCACACCCCAGCCTCAATGCATAAAATGTAATAAGTAATCCCTTATTTTTAAAACCTTTTAGTGTTATCATGATTCAATGTAAACAGACAGTGGATTTTTTTGCATTTTAGTAGCAACCGTCAAAATTGAATGAAATTGAAAACTGCCAGGAAGTATTTTGTCAGGGTCCTTCTTGAAGGGGTTCAATAGGATAGCAGTGGAAAAAAAAACTATTCCCACTTGTTAACTTCAGAAATAAGGAGGCAAAGATAAAAATAAAAGATGGGTTATATTGGACTCAAAATATTAACTCTGTTTCTCTCACCACAGAAACCATTGTCATTGTTGTAAAAATCTATCTCGTTCACTAATGTCCTTCAAGGAAGGAAATCTGCTACCTGGCGTGGCCTACATGTGACTCCAGACTCTGACAGCAATGTGGTTGACTCTTAAATGCCCTCTGAAATAGAGGGCAGTTAGGGATGGGCAATAAATGCCAGCCCAGCCAGACATGCCCACATTTTGTAAATTAATTTTTAAAAATGCTTTTAAAGGGAGGCTTGATGCATGCATTTTCACATTGAATACACACTGAATGCCCAATGGAAAGCTAGTTGTGCAATGAATCTCCTAAACACACTTCTACCAACAGGATAATTGTTCTCCACCTTCTGTAAACTTTGAGGTCACCCAAAACTCTCGTGACTGTTTTCTAACTTGCAACAAGTCTCATTCACCATCACTCTTGTACTCCTGTTGAAGCAATTCCCCGGTCCAGACATTCTCTTCCTAATATTCATGTCCGTTGGTGGTCCACCACTCCCTATTTTGATAATTTCTTCCAGCCCGACAATCCTCTGAGATGCTTGCTATTCTCAATTCCCACCTCATGAACATCCCCGATTTTAATTGCTCCACTATTGGTGGTTACATGCCTTCATAGCTGCCAAGGAACTAAATTCTGGAATGACTTCCCTAAACATCTCTGCCTCTCTTCATCCCTTTCCTCCATAAACTTCCTTAGTGGTTACCTCTATTAATCAAGCATGTGGCTTGGTGACAAATTGTGTTTGATTGTCACTCCCATGAAACACCTTTGGGTCATTTTACCAAGTTGAAGGTGATATTTAAAGACAAGTTATTGTTAATGTCAGGCGATCAAAATCCCTTTCCCAGAGAGTAAATAATTTAATCTGTGGAGCCTTTTTCCTTCACTTAATGAGTTGTTGAAGACTTTAACTCTTCAAATATTAAATTTTCAGCTTTGTTCTCACTTTTTCATTCCATCACTATTTTAGCCTTTCTGTCTCGGTATTTCTTTTTCTGTGCCTGATTTGATTCCAATTCATCATCCTTCTCTCCTCTGTTTATCTCTTAATCCTTAAATCTTAATGGTTAAGACTGTAACACAAGGACTAGACTGTTGTAACTAGGTAGTGTGATGATACTGTGCCCTAAGAAATGTATGTAAAGTAAACTAAACTTTATTTATTAGTCACAGTAAGGCTTACATTAACACTGAAATGAAGTTACTGTGAAATTCCCCACTCCGGCACCTGCTCAAGTCAATGCATCTGACCAGCACGGCTTTCAGACTGTGGGAGGAAACCGGAGCACCTGAGGAAAACCCACGCAGACATGGGGAGAACGTGCAGACTCCACACAGACAGTGACTCAAGCCAGGAATCGAACCAAGGTGCCTGGTGCTGTGAGGCAGCAATGCTAACCACTCTGCCATCACGTCGCCCATTGTTTGTTGTCATGTTGTCCATGCAGGATCTGCTGTAGCCGTTCGTTTTCAATATCAGAGCCATTCAGCATTGTATTGTTACTGCAGCAGCATAATTGATCTTAATTGTTACAATGTTTGTTTGAATCTGAACTAATGCAGGGTTCTGTCATTTTGTGTTTTCCCCTGGGATATTGCAGAGTAGGACTTGATTAGGTTGAGTGACAATTAATGTCATACGACTGGGTGAAAAGCTAGGCTTTAACAAAGAACTCGAGGCAGTTTCCTCTTTGGGATCGTTAGAGAGAAGTTTGGAGACTGGAATCTGCTTGGGAGTAAATTTCTTTCTGAGATTCTGCTGTTTGGGGGTGGCACTTTCTCCGGAGGTTGCTGCATGAGAATTAGAAGATAAGTATCTGTCTGGATCACTGTCCAGAGTTGTTAAAAGGCCAGAAATCTAGTACCCATGTAAGCATCATTCTGCGCTAACTAGATTTATGTCTATGGGTGATATTGCTAAATTGGAACAGGAGAGATAGCTAGCTGTTAAGAATTATATTTTGTCATGTTTAAGTATTTTAATTGGTAAAAATTAAGTTAATTCTTTTTGTATATTTTAACTGTATTCTTAAATAAAGTTATTTTGATAAAAGCTTCCAAGTGGATCATTTGAATCATACCTGGAGTGAAACCCTAATGCCAAAATCAATTGTAAAAGTTATGGTCTAGCCTAACTTCATAATATATCTTAGTTTCTGATCTCATCCTTAACAATAGTTCTGTTACCATTTAACACCCAGAATTAGAACAGTGATTGCTCTTTAAAATATGATAATATTCTGCATTTTGGCATATTTTATGCAACGGGTGGCATAGTGGTTAGCACTGCTGCCTCACAGCGCCAGGGTCCCAGGTTCGACTCTGGCCCGTTCTCCTCGTGTCTGCGTGGGTTTCCTCCGGGTGCTCCGGTTTCCTCCCACATTCCAAAGATGTACAGGTTAGGTGGATTGGCCATGCTAAATTGCCCCTTAGTATGTAGATTAGGGGATTAGTGTGTTAAAGTGCATGAGGGCACAGGGTGGGCATGGTTACGATGTCAGTGCAGACTTGATGGACCAAATGGCCTCCTGTGTGTGTGAATTCTATCCGTGTTGATCCCATTGAACAATCTTAAATGTCCCGCCATCCTCACTAAGTCATTGTCAACTCATATTTCCATTAAGTAATGTTGTAAAATAACTTTGAAATGAAGAGCGCGGTGTGTCTGTTGTTTTTATATTATCGCATCTACTGAGGAGGTACAAAAATAACTCTGGAAGGGGAAGTTTCGATAAGTGTTTTAAAAAAAAAGATTTATTTCCGTAACATAGCTCAGTGACTGAGATATAACAGTAAAGATGAAACAAGACTGGAAATGAGTTGATTTACAGTCGAGATCTGAATTCCTGCAGTGACCAAGTACAGTGTTGAAAGGGTAAATATTTTAGCAAAGCTGGTTACAGCACTTGAGTAATTTTAAGGTTTGAGTGATTGTGTAAAATGCACCATATCGAATTTGCCTCCTATTACACACACACACACTTGATTTTCCTTTTTTAACAGAAACAAGCATGAAGTGGTTATCTAATGGGCGGTCAGCTCAATATTTTCCATCCTCGTCTCAAGTTAAAATTGCCACAAAGATTTTCCGAGGGATTAACTCCGAGGTTCTGTTTTTTTAAATGTTTACCGTCGTGAACTGTGAGTCATCAGCAAGGCTGAAATTTGTTGCCCATTTCTAGTCCTGTCCTGATAGCAGTTAGGAGGGACTCCCATTGGGACTGGAGTCATGCGCAGTCCAGACCATGTGAGGAGAACAGGTTTCCTTTTCTGGTTAGATCAATTCGGCATTCCCTGCTCAACAGGTTATTTTCTTTTAGTTGATCTGAGCTTACTCTCCTTTCCCTTTTTTCCGATCTGAAAAATGGTACCATCTATAATATCAGCTCTGAGGAAAGGTCTTTTTTTTTGTTTGTTTATATATCCAATTCAATCCAATCAAAGTCTCAGCAAGTGAGACATTCCAGATCCAAGCTGACGAGACAGGCCTCTCACTTCCTGTCCTGGGCTTGATCTACATGATCAAAGCTGATTGGAGTAGGCATTGCACCTTCTCCAAGGCTTGATCTCATTTGCATCATAGCCAAAAAGCCTAGAAGCCACTTTAAAAAAATTGCTTCAAATGAAGCCTCAGTGTAACCTCAAGTGCAGGATGTTGATACTATTCTTGATCTTAGCCAAAGGCCGAGAAGCGGAAAGGTCCATTTTCTACTAACTCCTGGAATCTAATCTGTCCTAGATGGTTTGACGCAACTAAATTAAACCAAGTTATCATGGGGCTAGTGCCATGTAGGTCAGGCTGAATAAAGGAAAGGATTGCGCTGGTTGGCTTTTTATGGCAGTCTGTTTGATCTAATGAACTCTTGCCAACCATTCGAATTCATTTCATTGCATTTCAGTTGCATTTATATCACTCCTTTCATAAACTCAGGACACCGTTCCCCACCACCCCCCCCACCCCAAAGCACATTGTAGCTAATTTAAATGCTTGTCAAGCTGTTGTACTGTAAGAGACACAGCAGCCAATTTACGCAAATATAATGAACAGAGACTTAGCAGTAGGGTTGATTTAGCTCAGTTGGCTGAATGGCTGGAGAGCAGCCTATAGTCATTTGGGACTACAGCGACTTTACCTAGAACCACAGAAGGGGCCATTCAGCCCATCATGATGACCCAAGGACGCTCACATGTCCTTTTGAATCCCATCTTTCTGCACCCAGCCCATAGCTCTGCAGCTCACAGCACTTAACATGCAGATCCAGGTACTTTTAAAAGATGTGGAGATGCCGGCATTGGACAAGGGTGGGCACAGTAAGGATTCTCACAACCCAGGTTAAAGTCCAACAAGCTTATTTGGAATCACAAGTTTTCTGAGTGCTGCCCCTTCATCAGGTGAGTGACCACTCGCCTGATGAAAGAGCAGCGCTCTGAAAGCTCGTAATTCTAAATAAACTTGTTGGACTTTAACCTGGTGTTGTGAGACTTCTTTTTAAAAGAGTTTAGGGTCTCTACCCCCACCAACTCAGGTAGCAAATTCCAGACACTCACCACCCTCTGTGTAAAAATTTTTCCTCATGTCCCCTCCAATTCTTCTGCCACTTAGCTTGAATCTATGACCTCTGGTTTTTGAACTCTCTGCCCAGGGAAATAGTTTCCCCCTCTCTACTCTCTCCCTACCCCTCTCAATTGTCTATACTTCAATCATGTCATCCCTCAGCCTTCTCTGTTCCAAGGAAAACAACCCCAATCTCTCCTCATAGTGACAACTCTCCAACACTGACAACATTCTAGTAAATCTACTCTGCTCTCTCTCCAGAGCAATTCCACCCTTCCTGTAATGTGGTGACCAGAACTGCACACAATACATGTCAATTTATCCAATCACTCAGGATTGATTCTAACAATTTTCCCACTGCCAAAGTTAGACTAACTGCCCTATAATTGTTTAGCATTTCCTTTGTACACTGTTTAAACAATGGAACCACATTTGCATTCCTTCTTTGGCACCTCCACTGTATTGAGTGATGATTGGAAAATAATCCTCAGAGCATCTGCTATTTCCTCCCTGACCTTCTTTAATATCATAGGGAACAATCCATCTGGTCCTGGTCCAGTTTCAAGGGTTCCAGCTCCTCTAACAGTTCCTATCTCGTGATGATTATTTTAGCCAATATTTCACACTGCCCCTCTTGGATTACTGTAACATCCCTTTCCTTTGTGAATATGGGGACAAAAAATTCATTTAAAGTTCTTCCCATATCCTTTGCATTTTCACGCAAGAACCCTTCTTATTTCTGATAGGTCCCACTTTTTCCTTAACCATCCTTTTTATCTTTACGTACCGGTAAAACATCTTTGGGTTTTCCTTAATCTTGCTCGCTAATATTTTATCGTGCCCTCTCTTTGATTTCCTTATTTCTTCTTTGTTCATGATCCCTGTACTTTGCATACTCCTCCAGGCTATCTGCAGTGTTGAGTTTTTTGTGACTATCATAAGCTTTCTTTTTCTTTTTAATATTCCTCTCTGTTTTTCTAGATTTGGCAGTACCATTCACTTGTCTGCTTTGTACCCTAAGGATCTCACGTATTAGTGTTTACCACTGATTTGTCCTATAGCAGTCTTGTCCAGTCCACCTCTGCCAAATCACTTCTTAGTTTTGTAAAATTTGCCTTCCCCCAGTTTAAAACATTTACTCCTAATTTATCCTTGTCCTTTTCAACAATAATACTAAATATAATGGAATTGTGGTCACGATCCCCAATATGGTCGTCCACTGTCTGTTCACCCACTTGTCCATCTTCAATTCCCAAGACTAAATCCAGAATTGCGTCTCCTCGTGTTGGGCTTGTCACATTGATTAAAAAGAATCCTGAACATAGAACATGTATTTTTCACCCTCAATGTTCCTTATATTGTTTGAAAGCCAGTTGATATTGAAATAGTTAAAGTCTCCTACTATTATTGCCTTCTTATTCCTGGAGGCAGAAATTTGTCTACATTTTTGTTCTTTTATCTCCTTCTCACTATTTGGGTATTTGTAGTATAATTCTAGTTAGTGGGACTGCTCCTGTTTTATTCCTAAACTCAGCCTCATTTGTTAACCCATTTAGTATATCATCCCTCCTCACAACTATAACTGGTTATTTAGAACATAGAACATAGAACAGTACAGCACAGAACAGGCCCTTCGGCCCACGATGTTGTGCCGAGCTTTATCTGAAACCAAGATCAAGCTATCCCACTCCCTATCATCCTGGTGTGCTCCATGTGCCTATCCAATAACCGCTTAAATGTTCCTAAAGTGTCTGACTCCACTATCACTGCAGGCAGTCCATTCCACACCCCAACCACTCTCTGCGTAAAGAACCTACCTCTGATATCCTTCCTATATCTCCCACCACAAACCCTATAGTTATGCCCCCTTGTAATAGCTCCATCCACCCGAGGAAATGGTCTTTGAACGTTCACTCTATCTATCCCCTTCATCATTTTATAAACCTCTATTAAGTCTCCCCTCAGTCTCCTCCGCTCCAGAGAGAACAGCCCTAGCTCCCTCAACCTTTCCTCATAAGACCTACCCTCCAAACCAGGCAGCATCCTGGTAAATCTCCTCTGCACACATTCCAGCGCTTCCACATCCTTCTTATAGTGAGGTGACCAGAACTGCACACAATATTCCAAATGTGGTCTCACCAAGGTCCTGTACAGTTGCAGCATAACCCCACGGCTCTTAAACTCCAACCCCCGTTAATAAAAGCTAACACACTATAGGCCTTCTTCACGGCTCTATCCACTTGAGTGGCAACCTTTAGAGATCTGTGGATATGAACCCCAAGATCTCTCTGTTCCTCCACATTCCTCAGAACCCTGCCATTGACCTTGTAATCCGCATTCAAATTAGTCCTACCAAAATGAAGCACCTCACATTTATCAGGGTTAAACTCCATTTGCCATTTTTCAGCCCAGCTTTGCATCCTATCTATGTCTCTTTGCAGCCTACAACAGCCCTCCACCTCATCCACTACTCCACCAATCTTGGTGTCATCGGCAAATTTACTGATCCACCCTTCAGCCCCCTCCTCTAAGTCATTAATAAAAATCACAAAGAGCAGAGGACCAAGCACTGATCCCTGTGGCACTCCGCTAGCAACCTGCCTCCAATCGAAAATTTTCCATCCATCACCACCCTCTGTCTTCGATCAGACAGCCAATTACCTATCCAATCGGCCAACTTTCCCTCTATCCCACACCTCCTCACTTTCATCATAAGCCGACCATGGGGGACCTTATCAAACGCCTTACTAAAATCCATGTATATGACAATGTATATTTAACTAATGATGCTACCCCCTTCCATGTTTTTTCACCCAGGGATATTGAGCTGCTAATTTTGTCGCCTCCTTTAGCCAGATTTCCATTATAGCAATGACATCATGCTACCATGTGTCTATCTGTGTCTATCCTTAGTCTGTCTTCCTTGTTTCTAATACATCTTGCGTTGAATTATAAATAGTTCAACCCCCTCAATTTCCATTACTGGATGCTTTTTAACCCTTGTTTCCTTTGTCTTGGCTGACTATATCACTTACTAATACTCTACCTCTTGTTTCCTGATCTGACTCTGAACAATCTAAGTCTACCTTTTGGTTCCCATCCCCCCTGCCATACAAGGTTAAAACCTCCACAATGGAATTAGCAAAAGCCCCCATGAGGATATCAGTTCTAGCTCTGCCCAGGTGCAAACTGCCTGGCTTGTACAGGTCCCACCTTCCCCAGAACCTTTCCTAATGCCACAAGGATCTAAACTCACTGGGACACCATTTCTCCAGCCACACATTCATCTGATTTATCCTCTTTTTCCTGCTCTTGCTATTGCGTGGCACTTGGAGTAATCCTGAGATTACTACATTCAGGTCCTGCTACTCTGATGGCACAGTGGTTAGCACTGTTGCCTCACAACGCCAGGGGTCTGGGTTCGATTGGAGCCTTGACCCCGTGTGGAGTTTGCACGTTCTCCCCATGTCTGTGTGGGTTTCCTCTGGGTGCTCCGGTTTTCTCTCTCATTCCAAAGATTTGCAGGTTAGGTGGTTTGGCCATGCAAAATTGCCCTTTAGTGTTCAGGGATGTGTTGGTTAGATGGATTAGCCATGGTAAATGTGCAGGGTTACAGGGAGAGGGAGGGGTGGATCTGTGTGAGATGCTCTTTCAGAGTTGGGGCAGACTTGATGGGCCGAATGGCTGCCACCTGCACTGTAGGGATTCTATGGTTCTAATTCCTTTTCAGTGCTGCTGATTGGAGGAAAACAGTGGCCAGGCCATCAGGAAGCAATGTCACCTGAGAATACAGCTAAACATCTTATCTGAAAGACGACACCCCCGCTACTGGAATGCTCAGATTAGACCTGTACTCAGGTCCCTGGAGTGAGTTTAATCCCCAGACCGGCTGCAGCAGTTCAAGGATGCATTTCCTCCTTGCTTTGCCCCTCGCTTGTTTTGGAGTGGTGTCTCTTCGAGTCATCTTTCTCTCATTTCTTCCTGGGCTATGTCTAATTACTGATCTTGGTGTGGGACGCAAACCCACAACATTCGAAGCAAAGACTAACACCTCCCACTTGTCATAAAAACAGCACCACTGCACGTCCGTACATTGTTAACTCTTCAACACAGTTTGCATAAGAGATTGGCCTCTTGTTGATGTGTAGCGTTTAAAGACTGCAGCCTTCGCTTGGAGCAGTTCCATTTAATGCACCAATAACCGCAGCAAGAGCCACAGGCTGCTTCCTGTGTACAGCCGCTTCATGCA
Source organism: Mustelus asterias (assembly GCF_964213995.1). Lineage (NCBI taxonomy): Eukaryota > Metazoa > Chordata > Chondrichthyes > Carcharhiniformes > Triakidae > Mustelus > Mustelus asterias. Next base: position 13,596,283 of record NC_135808.1, read on the forward strand.
GCCCACTCTCTAAGTGTGAAAACCCCAGTCACCTCACTGCTCTTGTATCTTACATGGATCCTCGGTAAAAGCCTCAACAACGACATTGTATTTAATGGGACTCAACTAGCAACTCCCCATACCTGATCATTGGTGAGACCAATGTTGTCTGCACTCTGAGATCCCACTACACTATTTGGGGAGAAGAGATTGGAGCTCTCCCAGTCAGTATTTATTCCTCATTCAATGTCAATAAAAATAACTTATCTCACCGACTATTCTGGAAGCTTACTGTGTGTTGTATTTGCTGTCTTGCTACAAGATAAGCGATAGAACAATACAGCACAGGAACAGGCCCAACTGGTCCATGCCGACCATGGTGCCCTCACAGCTAGTCACAATTGCTCACGTCCCTCTAATCCTTTCCCATCCATGTACTTATCCAAACGCTTTTTAAATGTTGCTATTGTACCTGCCTCAACCACTTAAAGATTATTGTGTTTTTCTGTTCTTTGCATTGTCTTGAGTGTACAAGAATAGGAGCTGACCTCATTGATATGTACAAAATTCTTTCAGAGCGCGACAGGGTAGATGCAGGAAGGGTGTTCCCCGTGGTTGAGAGGACACAGTCTCAGCATGGCATGGTGGAAGAGTGGTTCGTACAGCTCCAGGGCCCTGGGTTCAATTCCAGCCTTGGGTGACTGTCTGCACAGAGGCTGTACGTTCTCTCCGTGTCTGCGTGGGTTTCCTCCGGGTGCTCCAGTTTCCTCCCACACTTCAACAATGTGCAGGTTCGGTTGATTGGCCATGGTAAATGTGTGGGGTTATGGACTTAAGGCGGGGAGAGGGCTGGATAAGATTCTCTGTCAGAAAGTTGGTGCAGACTCGATGGGCCTCCTTCTGTATTGTAGGGACTCTAAAAGGTAGGCCGCACAGGACCGAGCTAATTCTCTGCCCTAGAGGCCTCTGAGTACGTTCAAAGCAGAGGTTGATAGATTTGTCAACACCAACGACATTAACGGATGTGGGGATACTGTGTGATTATGGAGAGAATCAGCCTTGTTCTAGTTACATTTCAGAGCAGGCTGGAGGTGCGGAATAGGCCTACTCCTGCTGCTATGTTGCTATCACACTTATAAACTGTGAAATTATTTTCCACAACCCAAGTTCACGAAAGGCACGATATATTTTTTCTCTTCTCTGAGTTAAATAAATGCCTACTTCACGTTTTAGAATACTTAAGGGCTGGCTGAATACTACTTTCCTGAGAAGGAATTTCTTAAATCCTAAAAACACCGTGAAAATGATTCTCGGAGGAATTTGTTTTTGCAGTTAATTTGCATTTACTGCAGCTGGGGCTATGAATTGTTGTGAAATCGCAATCAGCAAGGGTCAAACACAATGCCCAGGATTTTACACTTACCAGGGTTGGGGTGGCAAGCGTGCGGTGTAAAATTGGGCAGGGTGGAGGTGGCACAGAACTCATCACCTACCAATCTCTCCCTGCAGGTATTATAACCACTATGAGGCATTCGTTGACTTAATTGCCCTTGCATGGGCTAAGTGAGGACGTTAAGTGGCTGAGGGACCTCTCCCACTGTGATTTTTCTTGCAGTGTTGCAGGGGCTCAGCACTAATTGTCCAGCAGTCCGGTGAAAGCTGATGGTATCACGGTTGGCTCGAGTGGGGTGTTGTTCCTGGTTCAGAGGCCCCATCCCCATTTCCTCCACTATTTCCAACCCCCACATTTCCCTCTTCTCTTGTCGATTGCCACCCTGGCAAGACCCCAGACTTGTTACCTTCCCGAATCAATGAGTCCTCTTTTTTGAAACTGCCTGAAATCCCAGATCTGGCCACTGCCCCCAGTGGCACTGCTTGTCCAACAGTGCTTCCCATCATTTGATTGGCTGCAGCTCTCAGAGGCGAAGTTTACACTCCACTGGGGATGGAAGACCTGCCTCAAGTCAAACAGTGGCCTGAAAACTGTAAAATTGTCTGAGGGGGTAAGCAGGTTAGGCTTGGGCGGGCTCATCCCTGACCTTTAGGCCAGGGGTCAGGGCTACCGATCCCCATGTAAAATTCAGCCCCATGTTTCAAAACAAGGGTCCCACATTGAGTTACACAGCAAATCAAAGTTGTGTCTCACATCCCAACCGGAATCTCTGACTGGCATCCCAGTCAGAGCCTTGACTAACCATGATCGTGACAGAGCCTCTGACCAGCCAGACTTTCTAAGCAGCATCCCAGTCAGGACGTCCAACTAGATTTGGGTCAGAATGTAGCCCATATCTCAGTGAAAACCTTAAACTCTATTCTGAGCAGAGCCATAAGGCGTATCCTGATTGAAAAAAAATCACATTTAAAAATCAAAGCTGCTGTGTGGGGAAAAAAAAGAGGGCTTTATAAAAGCCTTCTTCATAGACAAGTAACAAGGCCTTTAGTCTGAGAGAATTCATAAATCAGGCATCTGGAATTGGGGGGAGGAATGGTAGCCACAGAGATGGACACAAACTGGGACAACAATGATAACTTGCAACAATGATGATTAGGTCAGCTAACATGATTAAGTCTTTACACTGATTGGATATTATAATTAAGCAAGCATGAAGTGATTGAGATCGGTTTTAATATCTGTACCTTATGAATGATGTAACCTTAATCAATAGCTATGAATGGGGATGAATACAGATAACTCCTATACCTTGATTGATATATGCCAATTACTTGTAATTGAATTTGAAACTATAACTGCTCATCTATTCCTGAATTCTGGGCTCTGGCCAGTTACCAGCTCTGCCCTGTGACTTTCCAGCATCCTTGCAATACAGCTTGAATTAAAAACAGCTGTTTAAGAGAACTCCGTGACTTGGTCTGGTTACTTGAAGGATACAAACTAAAAGGTTGAACATCAAAGCCCACAACAACAGCTTATATAATGAAAGTATAAAATCGAATCACTTTCTTCCAACCCATTACTGGGGATAGTTTCCTGATCTTTGACAAGCAATGGCTTTGCAAATAAAACTTAAATCTGCTTAAATAAAACATTTCATTCGCAGTTAATCTCTTTCAAGTGGTTCAGTGTGTGACTGCAACTGAGTCCAAAACAACTGAGATAGATATAAGATTGTCAGTGTTGTAGGGAAAAATCCCTTGTACCAGTGCATTCAAGGAAGTCGAGTCGCAAGGCAAGGTTCAAAGCGTCTTTCTTTATTGTACAATTACTGGGAACCCAGGGAGACCCCTGTAGCCAGCTTAGAAACAGTGCTTGGCTACGTTGATCTCAATAGTTATACATTTGCTCTGGATATTTATAGGGATCCAAATTCGAGCGGGAACATTTGCTCATACATTTTTACAATACTTATAAAGTGGCCTGTCTGGTCAGGAAATTCCCTGACAAACTTGTCAATTTGCATCTGTATGGTGTGTGTCCGTGTTAATGGGACTGCCTGTTCTTGCCCCGGTGTTTTAATGTGCTTCCCATTATCCTCTCGATGTGTCCCCTTATCTAAATCGATCTCTACTGTTTTGTGTCTGTATTCTATGCTTGCGAGATAGGTGTTAATGTCATTTTGTCCTGCTGTGTGTTGGGGGATTTAATCTAATCTTTTATTCTTTTTATCCGAGTTTATTAAGTTTCTCTGCCTGCCTTGGCCATTTTATTCCTGTAATATTTTATTGACAGTCCGGTTATGCCATATAACCCACTCCAGGTCTTGACTCGCAGATACCCCGATCTTCTAGCCAAAGGCCGGTTTAAAATGCAGCTTCGTGCTGTTGCTGGGCAGAATAAGGATCTTTTGTCCGCTTTGAAATTAAAGGTCTCTCAGCTGTGCAGAGGGGGATTTAAACGAATGTCCATTCGGGTGTTCCCCTCTGCATTGTGGGCACGTTATGAATGGTGCCAATCAGTCCAATAAATGAATATGTTTAATGAGGTGAATATTGATGAGATAATAAAAATATGGCTTTTGGAAAATGGCCTACTTCAGCACTAATAAATCAAATATAGAACTGAGGCGGTATTTTGTTACACAGTGAGATTGTGGAAGTTGGAGTCATGTGTGATGGTTGAAGCAGATTACAGTGAAGCTTTTTAGAGGAAGCTAGATTCTCACAGGCAAGAGAAGGGAGGTGAAAGTAAGAAAAGGTAATGAGAGCAGAGAATGTTTGTGCAGTGTATAAACACTGGATGTAATGGACCAGTTTGATTAAATGACATGTTCCTGCTTAATAGAACCTATGTTTAAAAAAAAGGTCTCATACTTTTGTACATGAATCCATTTCCAATTGAGGAAAATAAGGAAGTGAAACTGGGAACTAAAATATTTTACAAAAAAGTTTGTAAACAGAATAAAAATTAGATAATTTTCCATGGTGAGAATTTTAAATAGCCAGAGAACCGCAGAAATGTTACAGCACAGAAGGAGACCATTCAGCCCATTTTGTTCATGTCAGTCCAAGGACACCCAGGTGCCCTTTCTAATTCCACTTTCCTGCACCTGGCCCATAGCGCTGTAGCTTACAGCACTCAAGGTGCAGATTCAGGTACTTTTTAAAAGGGTTTAGGGTCTCTGCCTCCACCACCACCTCCACCAGTAAATTCCAGACACCCTTTGCGTGAAACAGTTCTTTCATGTCCCCTGGTTCTAGAATTCTCCACCGAGGGAAACCATTTTCTCCTGTCCACTCTATCTCTTCCCCTCATAACTTTGTACATGAGGGAGGCACTCGCACAGTGTTGAGCTCATTGTGCAATGGATTTTGTTTTTGCGTAGCAGTCAAATGTGAACTGAGCTGTAATTGTCACATTAACGGTTTGGAGCGTGAGGGAAGGTATTGCATGGAAACAAAGTCTAAATCCCCATACTGCTAATCCCTAGTCAGACAGGAAATTTACATAATTATACTCATGGGAAGTTAAATGTAAATAAAACATCAATTAATCTTTGACGATACGTACAGTTCCAGTGTATCAATCATGGTTTAGACTTTATTTTTGATTGAAGCAATTTCTGACCTTTTAATGAATTTCAAAAGCAAATTCTTGCGTCCAATGGATTCAGCTGTATAAATCCATCTTTGACAATGTGCATTAATACCTGCCTTTAGCACAGTAAAATGGCCCCAACGACTTCAGAGGGCCTCTATCTAAGTAAATTTGACACCCAGACCTTGGAGATATTGGGGCAGGTGAACAAAAGTTGAGTCAAAGAGGTAGGTTATGAGAAATCCTATTCTTTATTGGGATGTGGGTGGCTCTGACCATTTCTACTTGCCCTTGGGAAAGTGATGGTGAGCTGCCTTCCTGAAGCATTGCAGTCAATGTGGTGTAGGTGCACCCACAGTGCTGTTAGGGAGGGAGTGACTGGATTTTGACCCAACAACAGTGAAGGAACGGTGATATATTTCCAAGTCAGGATGGTGAGTGACTCGGAGGGGAACTTGCAAGTGGTGGTGTTCCCATGAACCTGCGGCCCTTGTCCTTCTAGATGGTAGTGGACACAGATTTGGAAGGTGCTGTCAAAGGAGGCTTGGAGAGTTGCTGCAGTGCATCCTGGGCACAGTACACAATGCTGCCAGAGTGCATTGGCGGTGGGGGGAGTGAATGCATTTAAATAGCACCTTTTATGACATAGAAACATAGAAGCTAGAAGCAGGAGTAGGCCATTCGGCCCTTCGAGCCTGCTCCACCATTCATTTTGATCATGGCTGATCATCAAATTCAATATCCTGATCCCACCTTCCCCCCCCATATCCCTTGATCACTTTAGCCCCTTAGAGTTTAGAAGTCCTAAAATGCTTTGCAGTCAATGAAGTACTTTTGAAGCATTGCCAATGTTACAATGTCCTAAAGGCATTGGCTGCCAATTGTGGAGCATTCAGAATTGAATAATCGCTGTTGCAGGCAACTGGGCTGCAGAATTCACTGCTCTGCGTCTCTACCTTGCAGTTTCCTGTTCTGGAGAGCCTGGATTAATGTCCATGGTCTTGACTTTGGTGGTTGAGTGGACAGGAAGCCATACGTAAGAGAAAATAGACTTTATTGCAAGCAGGCCTTGACTGAGACGTGTGGAGCAAGTAACCTTCTCGAATGAATTCACCGAGCGGAAACCCAAAACGACAAGCAGCTTCTCTTTAATTTTACGATAAGATAAAATGAACATTATCGAGAAAAAATATCCCAGTTTCTCACGGTGGAAAAACAGATGATGATGGAAATTGATGCAATAAATCTGGGTTTCAGTGTGGAGCAGGACTACGTTCTGAGTGAGATTGCAAGCTCTTTGATGAAATAATAAGTTCAGAATATGTAGATTCTTAGAGATTTTGTTTACAGTCAAAAGGATATTGAAGTTTTCAAAATTTTCTTGTAAATGACGAAAAAAAGCCAAAGAAATTACTAAATCCAATTCAGAACAAAATGATTTCCATTTTGAAAAGTTGAACTAAAACACGAGGGGACTGGTTAAGTTGGCTAGATTGTTAGTGCGAGGTCCTGATTCATACCAGCAACATGGGGTTTGAGTTCCTCCTGGCCAAGGTAACTGGGCGACTGCCTCCTCACCATATCTGTGGGTAAAAAAAAAATCACAGCAAATGCACAGCCACGCTTTAGCAAATAAATCTTCAAGGACCTGCCTTTAAGCAGAGAACTCAGGATGGTGATGGGGTACCAAAACACTGCAAGTCACGGTGGCACAGTGATTAGCACTGCTGCCTCACAACACCAGGGACCTGGGTTCAATTCCCAGCTCGGGTCATCGTCTGTGCGGAGTTTGCACATCCTCCCCGTGTCTGCGTGGGTTTCCTCCAGGAGCTCCGGTTTCCTCCCACAGTCCGAAGGACATGCTGGTTAGGGTGCATTGGCCATGCTAAATTCTCCCTCAGCGTACTTGAACAGGTGCTGGCGACTGGGGGATTTTCACAGTAACTTCATTGCAGTGTTAATGTAAGCCTACTTGTGACACTAATGACTGAACTTTAAGGTGATAAGACAGACAGCCACTGAAGCACGGGAACTAGATAGCAACTCTTTCACTGAGGCAAATTAAACTTCTGCCCAAACAGGACTACCAGAGGATCAGCCGACAGGTCAGTTCACACCCTATCCTACATTATTCTTCATCATGATTCCGTCAAAATGCTGGCACTCCCTGACTCTATGAGAGCTCCTTCATCATGTTGACTGCAAGGATCCAAGAAGGTGGCCCTGCTTAAGGGAAACCAATGCCTGTTTTGCCTTTGGGACCCACATTCCAAAATATAATTTTAAATCAATGAACTGGAGTGCAAGAATGCTGGAATGTTGTTTTGTCTCTTTGGAGATTGTGGTGAGTTCGCTTTACTTCCTGTGAGATTACACAGGAAGTTAATCAAGTTCCCCCTAATCTTCTGACCACTGTGCGACTAAAAGTCAGCATATCTGTCTCTCATGTTATCCACCATACTGTCAAGAGCCTCAATTTAAGTACTCAGAAAACACATAGAATATGCAGCAACGTGAGAGGCCATTTGGCCCAGCTAATCTGAGCTGGTGCTTAAACTTTACACGGGTCTCCTTCCATCCCATCTACCTCATTTCAACATTTTGCATATCCTTCATTTCCATCTTTTCTTGTCATGTCTAATTTCATTTTGATAGCATCCAAGTTCTTTGGCTCAACCGCTTGTGTTCTACTTCTCAATAAAAGATTTCCTCTTATTTCCCGATTGGATTTATTAGTAGCCATCTTGCATTTATTGTAACGAAAGCGAAGTCCCACCGATTCTGGAAATCTGAGATAAAAACAAACTGCTGGGAGAATACAGCAGTCTGGCAGCATCTGTGAGAGAGCAGCAAAGTTAAGGTTTCCAGTCTCCACAATTCTTTGCTCTGAAGAAGAACCATTGAATAGAATCCCTACAGTTCAGAAGGAGGCCATTTAATTCTCACCTACTCTCCAAAAGACCATCTTACCCAGCACCCCCCTCTCCTCCTCCCACCCCCCCCCCCCCGCCCCCCGACCCTAACCATGGCTAATCCATCTAACCTGCCCATTAAGTTAAGCTGCCAATCCTGTCCTTCCCTTAACCAAGTCTCTGTAATGGCAACAACTTTGTAGTCCCTCGTACTAATCCAAGCTCTAAGTTCATTTGCCTTACCTGTTATACTTCTCGCATTGAAACAGATGCACTTCAGTCCACCAGACCCTCTTTGATTAGCAACCCCCCTGCCTGCTGTTTCTCTGGGTCTTACTGGCCCTACTCTCTGGTTCCCCTTCAGCTAATTCACCTTTGCTTTGGCTCCCACTCTCCTGCCAAACTAGTTTAAATCCTCCTGTGTGACACTAGCAAACCTCCCGGCCAGAATATTTATGTCCTTCCAGTTTAGATGCAACCCGTCCTTCTTGTACAGGTCCCATCAGCCCCGTAGAGACTCCAATGGTCAAGATATCTGAAACCCTCCCTCCTGCACCAGCTGTTAAGCCACGTGTTGAGCTGCACTATCTTTCTATTCATAGCCTCACTAGCATGTGGCACAGGGAGTAATCCTGAGATTACAACCCTAAAGGTCCTGCTTTTTAACTTTTTACCTAACTCCCTAAACTGCTGCTGCAGGACCTCATCACTCTTCCTGCCTATGTTGTTCGTACCAATATGTACCCCGACCTCTGGCTGTTCACCCTCTCCCTTCAGAATGCTTTCTGTCCGTTCAGAGACACCCTGGACTCTGGCACTAAGGAGGCACAGTAAGAAGTTTAACAACACCAGGTTAAAGTCCAACAGGTTTATTTGGTAGCAAAAGCCACACAAGCTTTCGGAGCTCTAAGCCCCTTCTTCAGGTGTGTGGGAATTCTGTTCACAAACAGAGCATATAAAGACACAAACTCAATTTACATGAATAATGGTTGGAATGCGAATACTTACAACTAATCAAGTCTTTAAGAAACAAAACAATGTGAGTGGAGAGAGCATCAAGACAGGCTAAAAAGATGTGTATTGTCTCCAGACAAGACTGTCTTGTCTGGAGACAATACACATCTTTTTAGCCTGTCTTGATGCTCTCTCCACTCACATTGTTTTGTTTCTTAAAGACTTGATTAGTTGTAAGTATTCGCATTCCAACCATTATTCATGTAAATTGAGTTTGTGTCTTTATATGCTCTGTTTGTGAACAGAATTCCCACACACCTGAAGAAGGGGCTTAGAGCTCCGAAAGCTTGTGTGGCTTTTGCTACCAAATAAACCTGTTGGACTTTAACCTGGTGTTGTTAAACTTCTTACTGTGTTTACCCCAGTCCAACGCCGGCATCTCCACATCATGACTAAGGAGGCAACATACCATCCTGGAGTCTCTTGCACGCCCACAGAAACACCTATCTGTACCCCTAACTATAGAGTCCCCTATAACTATTGCTCTTTGTCACTCCCTGCTTAACAACAGAGCCAGCCGTGGTGCCACTGCTTTGGCAGCTGCTGCTGTTATCCCCGATAGGCCATCTCCCCCAACAGTATCCAAAGCGGTATACTTGTTAGAGAGGGGGATGGCCACAGGGGATTCCTGCACTGACTGCCTGCCCCTTCTGGCGGTCACCCATCTATCTGCCTGCACCTTGGGTGTGACCATGTCTCTAAAGCTCCAACCTATGATGCCTTCCGCCTCCTTCATGCTCCGAAGTGCATCCAACTGCTGCTCCAACCTACCCATGCAGTCTGTAAGGAGCTGCAATTGGGTGCACTTCCTGCAGACATAGTCGTCCGAGACGTTGGAAGCATCACGGATCTCCCACATCTCACAAGTGAAGCACTTAACCCCACTGACCAACATTTCTAGCACCAATTAAATTATTTGAGAAAATGTATAAAAGTCTTACCATCACTTTTACCTTCTCACAGTGGCCTTTTTTTTGTTAGAGGAGGAGGGTGGGAGGGAAACACTTATGTAGTGTTTCAGGCTTACCGCTCCCTGACACCAGATCTTCCGCTTCCCATTTCTTGGTAAATGTTGCTGGTCCGACTTCTCCCAGAATGTACCAGTGAAGTCCCTCAGCCGCTTCTACCGGACAATCCACCTAACTTGCACATTTTCGGAGTGTGGGAGGAAACCCATGCAGACATGGGGAGAATGGGCAAAACTCCACACAGACAGTGACTTGAGGCCAGATTTGAACCCAGGTCCCTGGTGCTGTGAGGCAGCAGTGCTACCCACTGTGTCACTTCGCTGTAATACAGACTCAAAACGTTAACTGTTTCTCTCTCCAAAGATGCTGTCAGAGATTTTCCAGCATTTTCTGTTTTTGCTGCATTTATGCTCCCCCAACTTTGGATCCTCCTATGAGTGGGACTGTTTCTCTCCACATCTACCCTGCACAACTCGATCATAATTCCAAATTCCTCCATTGAATCTCCTCTGCATCTTCTCCTTTTTGTGTAGAAAAAAAAAGCTTAAACCGTTCAATCTTTCCAACTGTTCTGATCTCAGTTGTGCAGTGCTATCCTTGTAAAGTTTTTTTTTGTATTTTTTTCTCAGCGTTGTTAAGTCTTTCTTTTTAATAGTATGAAGATGCAAATTCCACACAACGCAATCTGACCAAGGTTCCAAAGAGGTTTGACATAAATATACACAGAAAATGCTGGACAAACTCAGCAGGTCTGGCAGCATCTGTGGAGAGAGAAACAGAACTAATGTTTTGAGTCCAATACGACCCTCTATACAGAAGCTTGACATCCACATTATGAATGTATGTAACGAATAAATAATTCCTCCACTTCCTACTCCCCTCCTACCTGAATCTGCTTTGAATATGTTATTGTTGAAATGTTATCTGAACTTTTCATCTTACAGTCCTCAGAGTAGCTTGCAAGAAATTGGTATTTCTAAAAATAAAGTCCAGTGCTTTGTTGCTATTTTTAATTGCTTTGCAGACCTGTCACTCCTTTCTAAGAAGCTAAACACATGAATTGCTAAATCGCTATGCTCTTTACACCATTCAGCTCATTATCCTCTATCTTGTAGATTCACTGACATATTTCTTTCTCCAATTCCCTACTACTATTTGCATAAGGTGATGAATCTTTATCTTAATTCTTAGCTTAATCCAGATAGATTTTGTACTTTTGTACTACTTTCTTTTCTTCCTAAACATGTTGGTAATATTTAGTTCCCAAACCATTCACTGAGTACCTATGTTTCAGTCATCCCGACTAGCTGAAAAATCTCTCCATTAATTAGTTCATCCATGTTATTTCAAAAGCAAGCACTTTGTTTCACCAACAGTTTAAATTGCTTTCGCTTTTTCTTCTACTGATTGCTTTAGTAGTTATTGTAACTTTTTGTTCTGCTCTCCAAGGGAAATGTGAAAATAACAACATTGTCATCCTGTCAAACTGTTGATCAACTTGTGATTTTTTACACCCTGCTCTGTGCTTCAAGAGTGCAGAGGTACAGAAGTAACAAGCCCTGCTGCTGTGCTATTCTCCAGAATACTTTTAATCATTTTCCCACAAATGCACAATTTTGGTGCTGAGAATCTAAAGGTTTCTGATCCCTTTTAACTGCAGATGCTAAACTTACCAATGCATGAGAGTACGGATAGAGCTTGTAGATGCTTTTGTTCAGCTAAGTCTTGCTGAGAAGCTTCAGCTATTTTTTAAATATTTGACACATCCGTTGGTGTTAAAATAAACATCTCACATTTCAACACTGCACAGTTCCTCTTATCTTGTGTTCTCAATGTAAAGTTGTCCTTCTGAGGTAATGCACCTTAATAATCGTTACCTTAAAATGGCCCCTTCTGCACTCAAAGAAATACTTTGAAGAAAAGATGAGAGTTTCCATCGCCAATGTTTGTTGAAAGAAAGGACAAATGAGGTGTGCAAAGGAAAATGATCCCTTCCTGGTTCGGAGCGAGGTCAGAAAGGGAAAGAGCTATGTATTGATTCGGGGAAATTACAGATGTGTGAAAAGGAAGGACCTGATACTGACTGGGAGGAATTACAGATGTGTAAAGGGGGAAGGATCCTTATTAATTATTGGGTATTACAGATGTTTCAAGGGCGATGGTCTCTTATTAATCATAGGGGCCATAATATTAGGGGCAGCACGGTGATACAGTGGTGAGCACTGCTGCCTCACAGCTCCAGGGATCTGGGTTCGATTCCGGCTTGGGTCACTGTCTGTGTGGAGTTTGCACATTCTCCCAGTGTCTGCGTGGGTTTCTTCCGGGTACTCCGGTTTCCTCCCACAGTCCAAAGATGTGTGAGTTAGGCTAATTGGCCATGCTAAATTGCCCATAGTGTCCTGGGATGTGTTGGTTGGAGGGATTAGCGGGGTAAATGTGTGGGATTGTGGGGATAGGGCCTGGGGTGGGATTGTTGTCGGTTCAGATTCGATGGGCAGAATGGCCTCCTTCTGTACTGTTGGATTTCTATGATTCTATAGAATATTAAAGATGTTTCAATGGGATGATGTCTTATTGATTAGGGGAATGAGAGTTGTGCGTTGTGGTGTATGTAGTTCCTTATCTGATGAAAATTTATACAAATCTATACAACACATTTGACCAATACAAACTCTGTGAGTGTGACATGAGGTTAAGCTCTTTGCAGTTCTGCAACACATTCGCAGTTCATGGCTTCACACTATTGCCTTGAGATAACGTGATAAACTGTCTGTCATTTGATCCTTTCCTACTTGAGACATGAAGATCTTAATCTCTGCTCGCTACATTATATATGACCGCCAGTGAATCACAAGTCTGATTAACTGCTGTTCATTTGCCCCTGTGCTTACGTGAAAATGTTTAGTTACATCATGGGCGAACACTTGTTGAGGTTGTTTTTACAGTTGGGGAGTTCAGCAGCTTTTAAATCCAGGCAAAAGGAACAGCATGTGAACAGACTTTGCAGCAGACACAACAGAAACAATAAGAAAGATGTAGGGTGGGCTCCCCAGCAGTGGGGTGTGCAAGCTGTCGGCAGTACCGGAAGATCTGGCCAGTGGCCAATGGCAAACAGCCTCCCTCCACCAGAAAACACGCACGAGGTGGGGTGGGGGTAGGGGGTAGGGGGTGGGGGGGGGGGGTGGGTAGGGGGTGGGGGGGGTGGGTAGGGGGGTAGGGGGGGTGGGGAGGGGGTGGGGGTGGGTAGGGGGTGGGGGGGGTGGGGAGGGGGTGGGGAGGGGGTGGGGAGGGGGTGGGGTTCGGGGGGTGGGGGGGTGGGTGTTGGGGGAAGTGGGGGGTGGGGGGGTGGGAGGGGAGTGGGGAGGTGGGTGGGGAGGGTAGGAGGTGGGGGGGTAGGGCGGTGAGGGGGTAGGAAGGTGTGGGGGTAGGGTGGTGGGGGGTGGTGGGGGGGTGGGGTGGTGGGTTGGGGGGGGGGGTGGTAGTCCGAGCCACAGAGTGACTGGGAGACGCTGTAATTCTGGAAAAGAAACATACAAACATAGAAACTAGAAGCAGGAGGAGGCCATTCGGCCTTCGAGCCTGCTCCACCATTCATTTTGATCATGGCCGATCATCAAATTCAATATCCTGATTCCCTTTAGCCCCAAGAACTATATTTAATTTATTCTCAAAATCAGACAACGCTTTGGCCTCAACTACTTTCTGAGGTAGTGAATTCCACGCATTCACCACCTTCTGGGTGAAGAAATTTCTCCTCACCTCAGTTCTAAAAGGTTTACCCCTTGTCCTCAAACTATGACCCCCTGGTTCTGGTCTCCCCCACCAATGGGAGATGCCTATGGCTTCAGTATTGAAAAGAGGACAGTGCCTTCTGGAAGTTTCCTCTTTGCTGCAATACATTTTTAAAATATCTAAAAGAACATTACAAATATTCCAGAATGGCCGTACTCCACATACACCAAGTTACACTCTGGGATGCTTTAACATGGTCAAAGCAACATTACAGACACTTCAAAATGGTCATTACAAATGGGCAATGGGTTCTAAGTTTTCTACGCAGTTCAGGCTACACTGACTGGCTTCCATACTGTTGTGATATGTATAATGTTCACCGTATACATTCAATACAGCCTGAAGCGGTTCTATACAATTCTACTCCCCTCAGTTCACTGTGGTTGAAAGGTCTTAGACAGTGACTTTCCCCATTGCGCCTCTGCGGCAGCTGTCCCAAGTTTTAGTGCATCCCCCAGCACATAGTCTTGTGCTTTGGAATGTGCCAGTCTGGAACACTTGGTTGGGGATAACTCCTTGTACTGGAAGACCAAAAGGTTTCGGGCAGACCAAAGAATGTTATTCACCAAGTTGATGCTCCTTCAGTGTTTGAGCCTCTCGGTTGCAGGTCAGTAAAGGAGAGACGCGTCCTGCTTCTTCATAGACTACCTTTATTTCTTTGATCCAACTCCACATACAATTCTCCATCAATACCCAGTGCCACCTGTAGCCCCTTTGTATATCAGTGACTTCTATTGAATAATTGACATCAAATTAGGACTTAATTGGAAGGTCTGTTAACCGATTCCTAACACAGCAACATCTGATCGTTGTCTCGGTGTTCGTCCCTGGGAACGGCCCATAGAGCACAGTTCTGCGTCACTGAGCTGCTTGGGATGAACCTCGACAAAAACCACCTCATCTCTCTCCAGAGCTTCTTTGCAAAGGCACATTCCACAAGGCGGTGGACAAAGATCTCTTCTTCACCACAGTCACTTTGAGGGCAACATGTAGATGGGATGATACTCTGGGCGTGTAGGAAGGATCTGACGGGGAAGGACTTTCTCACCACCAGCCAAGCCAGGTCTTGGTGCTTGTTTGAAAGTTCTGGTGATGAGGCACTCTGCCAGATGACACTGACAATCTGCTCAGGGAGCCATCTGACAGGATCCACCCTCTCCTTTTCCAGTAAGGCCTCTAGGACGTTACATGCAGACCACTGCCTGATGGACTTGTGGTCAAAGGTGTTTTCCTGCATAAATCTTGCCACGAGGGACAGATGGTACGGCACAGTCCAATTACTTGGAGTGTTTTGCGGCAGTGTGGCCAGACACATCCTTCACAACAGGTAGAACCTCAGCACGTAGTGACAACTGGGGAGATATGTTCCAGCTGCGCTCATCCCGAAACTGGAAAATGCCGCCCGAGGTCAACAGACCCCAATGAGTCCCGTGGTGGGCAGGACGGGAGAATTCCATCCTTGTATATCAAGGGTCTACGCACAACTTGATGCAGCCAAACACAAAAATGGGGATTGGGGTGACATTGGGCATCGTTTTTTTTCCCCCTTATCTGGACATTGTGTCCCTGTGAACAAGGTTTATTTCAAGCCACAGATAAAGTGGAAAATGGCTTGGGTGATTGCCACAGCCTGGGAGTGGGGAATGGGCCAGATCTTAGACCATAAGACGTAGGAGCAGAATTACGCCACTCGGCCCATCAAGTCTGCTCCGCCATTCACTCATGACTGATTTTTAAAAAATCTCATCCCCATTTTCTGACATTTTCCCCATAATTTCTGATCCCCTTATTAATCAAGAACCTAGCTATCTCTGTCTTAAAGGCACTCAATGACCTGGCCTCCACAGCCTTCTGCGGCAAAGAGTTCCACAGATTCACCAGTCTCTGGCTGAAGAAATTCCTCCTCATCTCTGTTTTAAAAGATCGTCCCTTTAGTCTAAGGTTGTGTCCTCTGGTTCTAGTTTTTCCTACTAGTGGAAACATCCTCTCCACGTCCACTCAATCCAGACCTTACAGTATCCTGTAAGTTTCAATAAGATCCCCCTTCATCCTCCTAAACTCCAACGAGTACAGACCCAGAGTCCTCAAACATTCCTCATACAACAAGTTCTTCATTCCAGGGATCATTCTTGTGAACGTCCTCTGGACTCTTTCCAAGGCCAGCGCATCCTCCCTTAGATATGGGGCCCAAAATTGCTCACAATACTCCAAATGGGGTCTGACCAGAGCCTTATCCAGCCTCAGATGTCCATCCCTGCTCTTGTATTCTAGCCCTCTCAACATGAATGCTAACATTGCATTTGCCTTCCTAACTACCGACTGAACCTGCACGTTAACCTTAAGAGAATCTTGAACAAAGACTCCCAAGTTCCTTTGTGTTTCTGATTTCCTAAGCATTTTCCCATTTAGAAAATAGTCAATGCTTCCATTCCTTCTTCCAAAATGCATAACCTCACACTTTTCCACATTATATTCCATCATATTTGTCCACTCTCCTGATCTGTCCAAGTCCTTCTGCAGCCTCCCTGCTTCCTCAATACCTGTCCCTCTACATATCTTTGTATCATCTGCAAACTTAGCAACAGTGCCTTCAGTTCCTTCCTCCAAACCGTTAATATATATAATGACCTGTGTCTCATGAAGCAACACCAAGGGTGCCTCACACCTGATGACCAGGTTCTTTCCTGCAATGGGAAGAGAGAGAGAGAGCGCACTCCCACATGCCCAGATTTTTTTTTTAACCTCGGCTCCTCAATCCCTCCGGTTTCTAACGTGTGTCCTGGCCCCTCCAGGAAACATATCCCCAGCACCTTCAGGTAGTCTGGTCTGATGGTGGAGGGGAGAAGGAGTCGAGTTCTGGGAGTGAATAGATCCTTCACTTTATGAAGGCAGAGTTGTAAGAGACATGGTTAAGTGTAAAGGATAGTGGGGCTCACTCAAACAGCTTATCTGCTGCTGTGACATTTTACTCTAGCTGTAAAAACTCTTAGAGGGTGATGAGGCACAGAATGTATCTATAAGTATTTCTTGTCGGATGGGATAGACTGTTTTTTCTAGTTCTATAACCGACACTCTTGCTGATGATACATTCTCAGAGTCAGCGTACATTCATGGTACGAAAGGAGACTTCCTTTGTGGCAACAGGAATCAAGATGAGTCATGACCTCTTTAAACAGCAGCATAATTCTTTCAAACAAAAATAAATCTGACATTAAAACAGCGATGGAAACTCTTAGCAGGTGTAGCAGCAACGTTGGAGAGACAAACAGATTTAATGCTTCGTAGTATCATAGAATGTATGGCAGGGAGACAGGCCCTTCGGCCCAAACTTGTCCAGGACAACCAAAAAGCCCACCTAAGCTAACCCCATTTGCCTGCATTTAGAGAATCTACGGCACAGGTTGACGGCTTTCATCAGAACTGGATGAATCACAGAACTGTTACAGCCCAGAAGGAGGCCATTCGGCCCATCACCTGAGCCTCTCAAGGCCACATTCTAGGGAATAGAGTTTGCTAGTTTTGTTGTTTCTTTCACACTGCTATCAAATCCAGGTTGGTACACACAGCCATCTTTCATATCTCGAATGATCACACAGAAAGGCCTTGTCTTGTTAGGAGGGCACAGGGCCACAGTGGTTGGCACAGTGGTTAGCACAGTGGCAGGGACCCGGGTTCAATTCCAGCCTTGGGTGACTGTCTGTGTGGAGTTTGCACGTTCTCCCCTGATCTGTGTGGGTTTCCTCCGGATGCTCCAGTTTCCTCTCACTCCAAAGATGCGCAGGTTAGATGTATTGGGCCATGCTAAATTGCCCCTTCATATCTAAAGATGTGTCGGTTAGGGGGAATTAGCCAAAGGAAATACACAGGGTAATGGAGATAGGGCCTGGGTAGGATTACCTGTCAGGGAGCCGGTGCTGACTCGATGGGCCAAATGGCCTCCTTTGGTACTGTAGGTATTCTATGTCATGTTTTTATCACAGCCTGAGGCAAGCGCCTCTGCACAGTTTTAACTTCATTTTGCAGAACTTGTCATTTCTGGCAAGGCTGCATCTTGAGTAAATTACCCATGCTGCTTTGCACCCACAATGCAATTCTTCATGTGTTTCCAGTCAGGGGATTCATCCTCTGGATATTCCAGGTTACCACCATGAGACAAACTCTGCACATAGAACCACCAAACAACTGGCCCAGCAACATGGTGTAAAGTGATTAATATACAAAAAAGAATGCACATATTATATTGGCTTACAAATTGAAGATACTCAAAGAGGAATTAGACTGTTACCTGATGAGGAGGAATGTGTAGGGTTACGTGGAGAAGGCAGGGGAATGTCACAAAATGAATTGCTTGTTCAGAGAACTGGTGCAGACATGATGGGCTGAATGGCCTCCTTCTGGGCTGTAACAGTTCTGTGATTCATGCAATTCTGATGAAAGCCATCAACCTGTGCCGTAGATTCTCTAAATGCAGGCAAATGGGGTTAATTTAGGTGGGCTTTTTGGTCGGCCTGGGCAAGTTTGGGCCGAAGGGCCTGTCTCCATGCTATACATTCTATGATCCTATGTCTGCACCAGCTCTCTGAACAAGCAATTCATTTTGTGACATTCCCCTGCCTTCTCCACGTAACCCTGCATGTTCCTCCTCATCAGGTAACAGTCTAATTCCTCTTTGAGTATCTTCAATTTGTAAGCCAATATAATATGTGCTTTCTTTTTTATATATTAATCACTTTACAGCATGTTGCTGGGCCAGTTGTTTGGTGGTTCTATGTGCAGAGTTTGTCTCATGGTGGTAACCTGGAATATCCAGAGGATGAATCCCCTGACTGGAAACACATGAAGAGTTGCATTGTGGGTGCAAAGCAGCATGGGTAATTTACTCAAGATGCAGCCTTGCCAGAAATGACAAGTTCTGCAAAATGAAGTTAAAACTGTGCAGAGGCGCTTGCCTCAGGCTGTGATAAAAACATGACATAGAATACCTACAGTACAAAAGGAGGCCATTTGGCCCATCGAGTCAGCACCGGCTCCCTGACAGGTAATCCTACCCAGGCCCTATCTCCATTACCCTGTGTATTTCCTTTGGCTAATTCCCCCTAACCGACACATCTTTAGATATGAAGGGGCAATTTAGCATGGCCCAATACATCTAACCTGCGCATCTTTGGAGTGAGAGGAAACTGGAGCATCCGGAGGAAACCCACACAGATCAGGGGAGAACGTGCAAACTCCATACAGACAGTCACCCAAGGCTGGAATTGAACCCCGGTCCCTGCCACTGTGCTAACCACTGTGCCAACCACTGTGCCACTGTGCCTCCCTAACAAGACAAGGCCTTTCTGTGTGATCATTCGAGATATGAAAGATGGCTGTGTGTACCAACCTGGATTTGACAGCAGTGTGAAAGAAACAACAAAACTAGCAAGCTCTATTCCCTAGAATGTGGCCTTGAGAGGCTCAGGGCATCAAATATCTGGAAAATCAGAATAGGCTAAGAACAGATTTTATTTTATGTCACAGACTGGAGCCAAAAACACGCAAATTTGCCTCAGTGGGCCAGAGTGGTTCGGTCAGCCACTCTGAAAATGCACATAGAGACACCCTGAACAGATTGACCACAGCAGTGAAATCTGGCCCACAGGGCTGCTAAGTAGCCAGTAATATGTCTGTGCATGATGACTTTGTGATATGAATAAAGGTGTACCACATTCAGTGGAAGAGGTAAGAAAGTTTAGGCCAGAACGTTTTGGCCAAGAACTTGTTTTGGCAGTGGGTCTTACAAGTTGAACCTGCCTCCCCCCACACTGGTAGTCATGATGTGGAGATGCCGACGTTGGACTGGGGTAAACACAGTAAGGAGTCTAACAACACCAGGTCTCCCACTCACCTGACGAAGGAGCAGCGCTCCGAAAGCTAGTGGCGTTTGTTACCAAATAAACCTGTTGGACTTTAACCTGGTGTTGTTAGACTCCTTACTGTGTTCCCCCCACAGTCTCAGACACAGGGGGCCGTAATTGTTTGATCTTGCCTGCAGCTGGGATTCTCCAGTCCCGCTGCAGCGAATGGAGCTTAGGCTGAGCACCAAATTCTCATTCCCGCTGGCAGCAGTGGCCGTGTGTGCGTGATCGGAGAATTCCGACCAGAGATACAATGACAGGTTTTAGCAAATTCTGAGATGGGAAAGTGACGAGGAGAAAAAAAAACACAGAATCTGGGTCTGGCTGAGGTGTAACGGGACCGGGAAAATTAATCCCAACAGCTGCCATTGGAAGAGGACAGAGTTAACGATCTGAAACTGCTGAACTCAGTGTTGAATCTGGATGGTTGCAAGGTGCCTCATCGAGGAAAATCTCCTCTTCCCTTTCACTATCACCTCTCTTGTTAATCAATCTCTTCTGCCTACCTCCCCTCTTTCTCCCACCCTCTAAACCCTCTTTCCCTGACTCAGTGACTGCTTATAAGCGGTTTCTCTTCAAACTCGCTCCCCTGTTCTGAGGCGTTGAATTGTTGGGCTGAACTTTCACTTTAGGTGGTGGGATGAAAAGTTGGAACCACGTTTTTATTCCTTCATGGGACCTGGACATTGGGCAGGCCTTCCCTCAACTTGCTCTTGTGAAGATGGTGGTGAGCGATCTACTTCAACCACTGCAACCCAATATCTGTCGCAGCTTGGTGTGACGGAGAGGTTTGTGAGGCCATCTCAGAGGTTAGTTAAGATTCAACCTGTGGATCTGGAGTTGGATGTAGGCCAGACCAGGTAAGGATGGTTGATTTCCTTTCCTAAAGGACATTAGTGAACTAGAAGGGGTTTTTACAAACCCATGATAGATGATAGTTTTGTGGTCACCATTACTGAGGCTAGTTTTCCATTCCAGATTTATTATTTAGATATTTGCAGGACCCGAACCTGCCCAACAGCAGGGGAACAGTCCTGGGCCCTGAGTTATATGAGGCTGTTACCTTAATTGGCTTGGGATCCTGTTTGGCACTCAGTTAGCAGTCATGGGTGTAGGAATGAAGGTTAGCCCTAATTTAGACTGACCACAACATTGAATCATACAGTGCAGAAGCAAGCCATTCGGCCCATCGAGTCTGCACCGACTCTCTGAAAAAGCAACTTACTCAATGCCTATCCCCGTAATCCCACCTATTTACCCCATTAATCCTTCTAACCTACTCATCTTCGGGCACTAAGGGGCAATTTAGCGTGGCCAACCACTGAACCTACAAATCTTTGGATTGTGGGAGGAAACTGGAGACCCAGAGGAAACCCTCCAAGGGAAACTCGGGATGGGCAATAAATGCTGGCCAGCGAGCAATGCCCATGTCCCATAAATGAATTTAAAAAACCACACAGACACAGGGAGAACGTGCAAACTCCACACAGACGGTCACCCAAGGTTGGAATTGAACTCGGGTCCCTGGCTCTGTGGGGCAGCAGTGCTAACCACTGTGCCACCATGCTGCCCACCATGGAGGTCTGTAACCAGGGGCAAGGTAGATCCTTTGTCCTCCTACATGTCATAAGGATGTGAAGGAAGATCCTCTTCTTGGAGGGTGGCAGGAAAAGGACACCAGCCCAGACTGAGCAGGGTTGGATAAAAAATAGCCTGACACAGTCAGCAGAAATGTGTTGCATGAAGAAATTGTATCCAACGGTGGAAGGGAGGACGGTGGTGGGTGTAGTGCTAACATCACCGAACTAATAACCCCAGGCGAGTGCTCTGGGGACACGGGTTCAAATCCCAGCATGGCAGCTGGTGCAATTTAAATTCAATTAACTCAAAAATTGAATTTGGAATTTAAAGCTAGTCTCAGTAATAGTGACTGTGAAACTATCACTGATTGTCACAAAAAATACAATTGGTTCATGAATGCCCTTTAGGGGAGGAAATCTGCTGTCATTATCTAGTCTGGCCTACATGTGACTCCAGAGCCACAAACTGATTCAGTTTACTCTTAACTTCCCTTAAGGTCACCAATTGCTGGCCTTGTCAGTGACGCCCGCGTCCCATGAGGTTCAATGATCTGGTCTGGCAAGCCCCACCCTTGGGTCAGGCCTCTGGGCATTAACCCTGCAGTGGACATACTAGCTGAGGAGCCTTACTGGTGCATGTTGCTCTTCAACATTGGAATGGTGATTGCTCAAGTTACTTGTGAAGTCTTAGAAACATAGACCAGCCATGCAGCTCTTGGTGAATGGAAGGAGCTGTCATTAGCCAGCACTGCCTTATCATTCTGTCTTTTGTCCTTGCACAGGCTCGGAGTGACAGGGAGAGGGGTTTGCTACCTTGTTTGATCACAGCCATGGATGATAGGGCTACAGAGATAGCCAGGTTCATGGAGCAGGAGGATGTTGGTCATTGCATGATGGGCATTCCTGGTGGATATGATGAGGAGGGTCCTGTACTCCACCCCATTCCAGAGCATAACCAATGCTGCATTGCATTGGGAAGCACCACTCTTCATTCTAATGACCTCCTCTGGTGTCTCCCACAGGAGCAGTTGTCAAGGCAATGAGGCCGCATCTCTCTCACCGTCACCAGCCCAAGAGCAACGACTGCTGAGTCCTGCAGAAGCACCATCACATTTTCCTTGTGCACCAGCCACCAGCACAGATCCAGCACGTGGTCAGCTAGGGTGTTAGAAGAGTGATCTATTCAAACATATAAGATCCTGAGGGGGATTGACAGGCTAGATAGTGAGATGTTTTGACTTGTGGGAGAGTCTCGAACATAGGGAAACAGCTACAAAATAAAGGGCCGGTCATTTAAAACTGAGGTGCGTAGAAATTCCTTCTCACAGAGGGTGGTGAATATCCAGAATTCCCTGCCCCAAAGGGTGGTGGAGACTGGATCATTAGAAGTATTTAAAGTGGAGGTGGATAAATATTTGCTAGATTGAGGAATAGAGGGCGACAGGGAAATGGCACAGAGAAGGATTTGAGGCTGGAATAGATCAGCCATGATCGTATTGAATGATGGGACAGGCTTGAAGGGCCTGGTGGTCTCCTCCTGCTTTTATTGTGTTCTTGTGTCACTGGGTGAGGGACACGGCACTCGTGTGCCGAGGAGTCGGGTCTACAAAGCATTGTTTTATGTTGGCAGATGGCACAAAACACAAGTGTGGCAAATTGTGAGGACAGTAACAGATTTCAGGAGGACATAAACAGCCTGGTGAAATAGGCCGTCATGTGCACAGAATGGTGAAGTGATATACCGATAAGAGTGCGGGAAGACGGTACAAAATAAATAGTAAAATTTCAAAGGGGACAGAGGAACAGAGAGGATCTGACTCCAGTGCACGAAAAGGATGAACGCTCTGTCAAGCTAAGTGACACCCTCTGCTCATTGCAAAGTGACAGTCACAAAGGGTACCAAGGGCATACTTTCAGCTCTGAAGAAGGGTCACACGCACTTGGAACGTTAACTCTGTTTCTCTCCCCGCAGATGCTGACCGACCTGCGGGGAGAGTTTCCGGCATTTTCCGCTTTTATTAAGCTGCGTGATTTGTCTGGTGCACTCATGTATCAGTTGAACATTGAACATTCACAGAGTGTAGACTTTTCCTGTTGATGAATGGGTCTGGCTGATGTGAGCGAGCTCAAAGCACTGCAGAACCTGGTGATTGCTTCAAACCCCAACACTCTGGCTGCCCGACCCTCAGGCAGGTGGGAGAGCAGCTCTGCACAGAGTCCCTTCAGCCCCTTTCCCAGCCCCTGCTGATTTCAGGAACCAGTGCAGCTTTTGTCATGCAAAACAATACACTTAGAGTTAGAACAAAATACTTAGCCAGTGCAGGGACCTCTTAAGGCACGAGCAAGAGATGGAAAGTGCTAAAGGTGCATTTTAAGAGCTATTATCACATCTTTTAATCATTCACCACAAGTTGTGAAATAGAAAGTATTTTGCCAGTGCTGTTGATAAAGCATCTCCTGCACCAGAAACATTCTCTACTGTTCACTGCATTTGACATAGTAACCGTGCTTTTTTTGAGCATCTGAATTCAGACTGTTCTCAGAGCTAAGCCCAATGTCCTCAGCCCTGCCACTGTGTGCCCATCTTCCTTTCAAGACCCTGTGATGATCTACGTGGAATTACCTGCAGTATGACTCCACTAAATCATTCCTCCCCCCCCACCAGCCATCAGTCCACCCTCTCCCCCAACTGCCAATTCACTCTTACTGACACGTAACCACGGACAACACAGACAGGCATGAGGATTATAAGGAGAGGCTGGATAGACTGGGACTTTTTTCTCTGGAGCGTAGGAGGCTGAGGGGTGATCTTATAGAGGTCTATAAAATAATGAGGGGCACAGATCAGCTAGATAGTTGACATCTTTTCCCAAAAGTAGGGGAGTCTAAAACTAGAGGGCATAGGTTTAAGGTGAGAGGGGAGAGACACAAAAGTGTCCAGAGGGACAATTTTTTCACACAGAGAATGGTGAGAGTCTGGAACAAGCTGCCAGAGATGGTAGTAGAGGCGGGTACAATGTTGTCTTTTAAAAAGCATTTCGATAGTTACATGGGTAAGATGAGTATAGAGGGATATGGGCCAAATGCAGTCAATTGGGATTAGCTTAGGGGTTAAAAAAAAGGACGGCATGGGGGGGGGGGGGGGGGCGAAGGGCCTGTTTCCATGCTGTAAACCTCTATGATTCTATGATTGTGCTGGAAGGTGAGGCAACGTAGTGCATCGTGTGAATACAATAACCTGCTACTTGTTTGTTAGCAGTTTGCAAGATTGACTGTGCTGTGCACTGCACCAGTTCTCCATGTGCCCACTGATGCCTGCTCTGCTGTCTTCCATATGAGTATGGACGGTGTGGTAGCGCAGTGGTTAGCACTACTGCCTCACAGCACCAGGGATCTGGGTTCGATTCCCGGCTTGGGTCTGTGTGGAGTCTGCATGTTCTCCCTGTGTCTGCGTGTGTTTCCTCCGGGTGCTCCGGTTTCCCTCTCAGTCTAAAAGACGTGCAGGTTATGTGCATTGGCCATGCCAAAATCTCCCTCCGTGTACCCAAACAGGCATCGGAGCGTGGCGACCCAGAGACTTTCACAGTAACTTTCACAGTGTTAATGTAAGCCTACTAATCATTAAACTTCAACACATATGCTGCAAAAACAGAGTACTCTGTCCTTATTTTGCAAACATTGAGTGCTGTGCATGTTCTGTGCCATACTTTACTGATCCCAGTTTACGTTGCACCCATTTGGATTCTCAGCCTGATCACATTATGATTGTGACATTTGGCATCAACTAAGAGCAAATTATTGTGGCTGCTATAGCAGAAATAAAGAGGTCAGGCGACATCTACAGAGAGAGAAAAACAGAACGAATGTTTCAGGTCGGTGATCTTTTCTCTGAACTGCAACAGATAACTGATGTTACAGTTAAGCTGAAACAGAGACGGGGGAAGGAGGTGGGGGAGGCAAAGGGACAAAACAGAAAATCTGTAGCAGGGTTGGAGGCAGGAGAGATTAAGTAACCAAAGTGACATTGATGCAAGGTTAAAAAGGAATGGTCATGGAAGAAGTAAAGGGACAAAAGACAGAATTAGAGGAGGTGTGATTAGCAGCAATCGAAGACCTGCTGGTTAGGTGAATTGGCCATGCCAAAAATTCTTTCTGTGTATCCAAACATGTGCTGGAGTGCGGCAATTAGGGGATTTTCACAGTAACTTCAACTGCAGTGTTAATGTAAGCCTACTTGTGACACTAATAAATTTTTTAAAACTAGCAACAGCCAGAACCTATAGAGAGAGAAATGAAATGAAGCTGGGCGGCATGGTGGCACAGTGGTTAGCACTGCTGCCTCACAGTGCCAGGGTCCCAAGTTCGATTCCCGGCTTGGGTCACTGTCTGTGTGGAGTTTGCACATTCTCCTAGTGATTGTGTGGGTTTCCTCCGGGTGCTCCGGCTTCCCCCCAACACTCCAAGGATGTGCGGGTTAGGTGGATTGGCCATGCTAAATTGCCGCTTAGTGCCGGGGGACTAGCTAGGGTAAATGCATGGAGTTATGGGGATAGGGCCTGGGTGCAGACTCGATGGGCCAAATGGCCTCCTCCTGCACTGAAGGGATTCTGTGATCCGATTCTGTGGTTATGGTCTGAAATTGTTGAACTCAGTGTGAAGTTTTGAAGGTTGCAAAGTGTCTAACTGAAATGTGGCGCTGTTCTGCGAGCAAGTGTTATAGCCCATGCATGTGTTAAACCTTATTGATTCTCGCTCATATCGTTCGTTTCTCACCCTGGACAACCTGTTATGAACATGACATTTAGCATAAACCAAACAAAAATACTGTGACTGCCATAGCAGAAACAATGAGGTCAGGCAGGTCTATATAGACAGAAAAATGGAGCAAATGGTTCAGACTTGTTCTTTTCTGTGCAGCGGGACAAGGACAGAGTGGTCAGAGTGGGAGCACGACAGAACCTTTCAGAGACAATAATCCAGGACAAAATTAACTATCACTGGGTGTAAGAATGTGTTAATAAACAATAACCAACATGGAACCAAAAGAGAAAATGCTGGAAAATCTCAGCAGGTCTGGCAGCATCTGAAGGGAGCTGACGTTTCGAGTCCAGGTGACCCTTTGTCAAAGCTAAAAGGCATCGAAAGTGGAAGATATTTATACTGCAGGGTGAGGGATTGAAAGATGAGTCATAGCCACAGAAACCAGGGGAAAAGACTGTTACTAGCTGTCCACAGAGCTGTGACAGATGAAGATGTTGGGGGAAGGGAGAGGGGGAAGAGGGGACAGAGGTAGAATGTAGCGAAGGGGAAGGGGGGGGAGAAAAAGTAAGGGAAGGGGATAAAGTAGAGGGAAAGAGTGGGCGGGGGGAAAAAATGAAGAAAGACAATAAAGAAATAAAAGGTAGAGAACAGTAAAAAATTTAATAAAATAGAACGAAAACAAAGGGGTGGAGGTGGGGTGGAGTAAATCACCTGAAGTTGTTGAATTCGATGTTGACGCCGGAAGGCTGTAAAGTGCCGAGCCAGAAGATGAGATGCTGTTCCTCCAGTTTGCGTTGACTGACCAACATGGATTTGTTAAATTGTGTTTGTTTAACCTGATTGAGTTATTTGATGAAGCGGCGAGTGGACTGATGAAAGTAATATGTTTGAGGGACCTGGGTTCGATTCCCGGCTTGGGTCACTGTCTGTGTGGAGTTTGCACATTCTCTCCGTGTCTGCGTGGGTTTCCTCCGGGCGCTCCGGTTTCCTCTCTCAGTCTGAAAGACATGCTGGTTAGGTGCATTGCCCCTGTCAAAATCTTCCTCCGTGTACCCTGTGGTGATATAAACAGGGCCCAGTTTTAAGGCTGATAAAATTGGATATCCTACATTAAAGAATTGGGCATATTAAAATCAAACACAGTCAAACCTCGGGCAGGCCAATTGTACAAATACACAAACATACCTGAGCCTGATCCATCAACTACCCATCAAAGGTCCTAACATTCTACTGATACTTAGCAGGAGATCATTGCACCTCATTGAAATGCACCGCCCTATTGTTCGAAGCCCAGATCGGGCCAGACTTTCTGTCACCGAAAGTTCCTGCAGTTACATGTCAGCAACAACATGGAGATGGACACCTGGGGGTGGACCCTGGTGTCCTGTCAGGCAGACATTCAGAAACCCACTGGGTATTGGAACCCCCCTCCTGGGACCTCATTGGCCGGAAGCCAGAGAAGTTTCTGGAAAGGCAAGCAGGCTGGGGGATAAAGGGACACATTTCAGACACATAGGAGTGAAGACTCGACAAAGGAGGCGGCCGTGACCATTCGGAAGACTGACCAGAGTAGGAAGGAAGGAAGAAGCTGCCATCGAGACTCACCTTCGTGTTGACGGACCAGAGGGACTCAGAGAATCGAGCCTGCAGTTTAACCAAACCAGCTTTACAGGTAGTATACTTAAATCTGGGGTATCCTCCAGTTTTATGTGGGTAATTTAAGGGTTAATAGTGTTATTAATAAACTTGTTGAACCTTTACTTGTGTTTGTCTTTTGTCCATCTTGCAAATAAGGTCACCGGGGTAAAACCTTGTAGTAAGCAAACTGGTCGAAAGTATCTAAGAATCAACAGGTACAACAACCCGAACAGGCGCAAGAGCGTGACGACTCAGGGACTTTCGCTGTAACTTCTTTGCTGTACACAGCAGGGAAATGTAATTGACCAAGAACGAGAAAGCAGAGAATGATGGTGCACAGTTGTTCAGACTGAAGGGGTGTCACTCCAGTGCTCAATACTCCGACTGCTGCTCTTTTTGATATACATACCAATGTCCTTGACTTGCGTGTACAGTACATATTTCAAAATTAGCAGAATATACTCGGCTCGGGAGGATAAGGGGAAGAGCAGGAGGGCAATGGTTATTGGGGACTCGTTAGTTAGAGGGATAGATAGGAGGTTCTGTGGCAGCAAAAGAGACTTGAGGATGGTATGTGGCCTACCGGATGCCAGGGTCCGTGACGTCTCGAACCGTGTCTTCCGGATACTTAAGGGGGAGGGGAAACAGTCACAAGTCGTGGTACACATTGGTACCAATGACATAAGTTAGAGAAGGGATGGGGATTTAAAACAGGAATTTTGGGAGCTGGGCTGGAAGCTGAGAGCCAAGACAAAACATGTGGTCATCTCTGGTACGTTACCGGTGCCACGTGATAGCGAGTTGAGGAACAGGGAAAGAGTGCAGTTAAACATGTGGTTGCAGGGATGGTGTAGGAGGGAGGGTTTCAGATACGTGGATAATTGGAACACTTTCTGGGGAAGGTGGGACCTGTACAAACAGGACAGGGTGCACCTGAACCAGAGGGGCACTAATATCCTGGGAGGGAAATTTGATACGGCTCTTCAGGGGGGTTTAAACTAATTTGTCAGGGGAGTGGGAAAAGGAGTTGTAGTCCAGAAGTCAGTGTTGAGGGTGGTGAGGTATTGGGGAAGGTATCAAGGTCAAGGGTGGGTACCGGTAGACAGGAAGGTGGGTTGAAGTGTGTCTACTTCAATGCAAGGAGCATCCGGAACAAAGTAGATGAACTTGGGGCGTGGATTGGTACTTGGGATACGATGTTGTGGCCATTACGGAGACGTGGGTGGAACAAGGGCAGGAATGGTTGTTGGACGTTCCGGGGTATAGATGTTGCAGTAAGTGTAGGGAAGCTGGTAAAAGAGGTGGAGGAGTGGCATTGTTAATCAAGGATAGTCTAACGGCTGCGGAAAGGCACTTCGAGGGGGATCTGCACACTGAGGTAATATGGGCTGAAGTTAGAAATAGGAAAGGAGCGGTCACGTTGTTAGGAGTTTACTATAGGCCCCCAAATAGTAATAGAGATGTGGAGGAAGAAATTGCGAAGCAGATTATGGATATGTGTGGGGGTCACAGGGTAGTTGTCATGGGGGACTTTAACTTTCCAAATATTGATTGGAACCTTTGTAGGTCAAATAGTTCGGATGGGGCAGTTTTTGTGCAGTGTGTGCAGGAGGGTTTCCTGACACAATATGTGGATAGGCCGACAAGAGGTGAGGCCACATTGGATTTGGTACTGGGAAATGAACCAGGCCAAGTGTTAGATTTGGTTGTGGGAGAGCACTTTGGAGATAGTGACCACAATTCGGTATCTTTTGTTATTGCAATGGAGAGGGATAGGGCCGTATGGCAGCGCAAGGTTTACAATTGGGGGAGAGGTAATTATGATGCGATTAGGCAATAATTAGGGGGCATAAGATGGGAACAGAAACTGTCAGGGAAAGGCACGCATGAAAAGTGGAACTTTTTCAAGGAACAAATACTGGCTGTCCTTGATAGGTATGTCCCTGTCAGGCAGGAAGGAAATGGCCGAGTGAGGGAACCATGGTTCACGAAAGAGGTGGAATGTCTTGTGAAAAGGAAGAGGGAAGCTTATGTAGGGATGAGGAAACAAGGTTCAGATGGCTCGATTGAGGGTTACAAGTTAGCAAGGAATGAGCTGAAAAAGGGGCTTAGGAGAGCTAGGAGGGGACATGAGAAGTCCTTGGCGGGTCGGGTCAAGGAAAACCCCAAGGCTTTTTACTCTTATGTGAGGAATAAAAGAATGACCAGGGTGAGGTTAGGGCCGGTCAAGGACAGTAGTGGGAACTTGTGTATGGAGTCAGTAGAGATAGGCGAGGTGATGAATGAATACTTTTCTTCAGTGTTCACCAAGGAGAGGGGCCATGTTTTTGAGGAAGAGAAGGTGTTACAGGCTAATAGGCTGGAGGAAATAGTTTTTCGGAGGGAGGATGTACTGGCAGTTTTGAATAAACTGAAGGTCGATAAGTCCCCTGGGCCTGATGAAATATATCCTCGGATTCTTTGGGAGGCAAGGGATGAGATTGCAGAGCCTTTGGCTTTGATCTTTGGGTCCTCACTGTCCACGGGGAATGTGCCAAAGGACTGGAGAGTGGCAAATGTTGTTCCTCTGTTTAAGAAAGGGAATAGAAATGACCCTGGTAATTATAGACCGGTTAGTCTTACTTTGGTGGTTGGTAAATTGATAGAAAAGGTCCTTAGGGATGGGATTTACGACCATTTAGAAAGATGCGGATTAATCCAGGATAGTCAGCACGGATTCGTGAAGGGCAAGTCGTGCCTCACAAATTTGATAGAATTTTATGAGGAGGTAACTAAGTGTGTTGATGAAGGTAGGGCAGTTGATGTCATATACATGGATTTTAGTAAGGCGTTTGATAAGGTCCCCCATGGTCAGCTTATGATGAAAGTAAGGAGGTGTGGGATACAGGAAAAGTTGGCCGATTGGATAGGTAACTGGCTATCTGATCGAAGACAGAGGGTGATGGTGGATGGAAAATTTTCGGACTGGAGGCAGGTTTCTAGCGGAGTGCCACAGGGATCAGTGGTTGGTCCTCTGCTCTTTGTGATTTTCATTAATGACTTAGAGGAGGGGGCTAAAGAGTGGATCAGTAAATTTGCTGATGACACCAAGATTGGTGGAGTAGTGGATGAGGTAGAAGGCTGTTGTAGGCTGCAAAGAGACACAGATAGGATGCAAAGCTGGGCTGAAAAATGGCAAATGGAGTTTAACCCTGATAAATGTGAGGTGATTCATTTTGGTAGGACTAATTTAAATGTGGATTACAGGGTCAAAGGTAGGGTTCTGAAGACTGTGGAGAAACAGAGAGATCTTGGGGTCCATATCCACAGATCTCTAAAGGTTGCCACTCAAGTGGATAGATCTGTGAAGAAGGCATATAGTGTGTTAGCTTTTATTAACAAGGGGTTGGAGTTTAAGAGCCGTGGGGTTATGCTGCAACTGTACAGGACCTTGGTGAGACCACATTCGGAATATTGTGTGCGGTTCTGGTCACCTCACTATAAGAAGGATGTGGAAGCGCTGGAAAGAGTGCAGAGGAGATTTACCAGGATGCTGCCTGGTTTGGAGTGTAGGTCTTATGAGGAAAGGTTGAGGGAGCTAGAGCTGTTCTCTCTGGAGCGGAGGAGGCTGAGGGGAGACTTAATAGAGGTTTATAAAATGATGAAGGGGATAGATAGAGTGAACGTTCAAAGACTATTTCCTCGGGTGGATGGAGCTATTACAAGGGGGCATAACTATAGGGTTCATGGTGGGAGATATAGGAAGGATATCAGAGGTAGGCTCTTTACGCAGAGAGTGGTTGGGGTGTGGAATGGACTGCCTGCAGTGATAGTGGAGTCAGACACTTTAGGAACATTTAAGCGGTTATTGGATAGGCACATGGAGCACACCAGGATGAGAAGGAGTGGGATAGCTTGATCTTGGTTTCAGATAAAGCTCGGCACAACATCGTGGGCCGAAGGGCCTGTTCTGTGCTGTACTGTTCTATGTTCTATACGATACTCAAAACTGTGATAAGGAGAGTAACAGACTTCAGAGGGGTGTAGAATGGTGAAATGGGCAGATACATGGCAGATTAAATTTAATGCACAGAAGTGCGTAGTGATTTTGCTGCCTCACAGTGCCACAAACCCGGGTTCGATTCCAGCCTCGGGTGATAGTCTGGGTGGAGTTTTCACGTTCTCCTGTGTCTGCATTGGTTTCCTCCGGGTGCTCCGGTTTCCCCCACAGTCTAAAGATGTGCAGGTTAGGTGGATTGGCCATGCTAAATTGCCCGTAAGTGTCCAAAGATGTGTAGTTCAGGGGGCTTAGCAGGGTAAATGAATGGGGATAGGACCTGGGTGAGATAAAAAGGTGTGCCAGTGCAGATTTGATGGGCTGAATGGCCTCCTTCTGCACTGTAGGGACTCTATGATGTATCTTGAAGCAAGAAAGCAGAGAAGCAAATGGTCCAATTAAAAAGAGACGCAGAAACAGAGGTCGGGGGAGTTGAAAGCAGACATATCCTTGAAGGTGGTGGAACAAGTTTAGAAGGTAGTTAAAAATCAGACCTGGTTCTTTGACTTTGTAAAATTCAAAAGCAAGGAAGTTCAGTGAAACCATCTCCAAACACTGAGTAAGGCCCAGCAGGACTGTTTTGCCTGATTCTAGGCACAGAACTTCAGGGTGGATGCCTTGCAGACAGTGGAACAGACATTTACAAGAATGGAACCAGATACCCAGGACTTTGGTTCTGTGAAGTGAAGGGTAAGCGGAGATCTGTCACGGGTGTTTGAAATTGATGACGGGTGTTGATTCAGTAAGTAAGTAGAAACTGATTCTAGTGGCAGAAGAGTCAATAACAGAAGGTTACCAATGCATTAATTTCATAGACAGTGACCCAAAGTGGGAATCGAACCTGGTCCTTGGGAAGGACCCCATTCAGCCCATCGAGCCTGCACTGACAACAATCCCTCCCAGGCCCAATCCCCGCAACCCCACATATTTACCCTGACACTAAGGGGCAATTTAGCATGGCCAATCAACTTAACCCTATCTTTGGCATGTGGGAGGAAACTGGAGCAGCTGGAGGAAACATTCGCAGACATGGGGAGAACGTGCAAACTTCACACAGTCACCTGCCACTGGTGTGAGAGTAGCATATTGGGGCTAACTCAATTGTTCATTGTAGGACTTAATAGAGCAAAAAATCTCTTGCCTGAAAAGTACTATTCTATGATTCGATATGAGAGCATCTTTCATGACCTCGGGGTGTCCCAATCAATTGAGTACCTCTGAATAGTAGTCAATATTGAGCCACTGTGCCACCGTGCTGCCCATGGCCTCCTTTTGTGCTGAATCATTCTATGATTGTGGTTAATGGAACCTTACTGTGCTCAAATCAGAGGATACAGGGTGAGGTATCTAAATGGATACAAAATTGGCTTCTTGACAGAAGCCAGAGGGTGGTTGTAGAGGGTTGTTTTTCAAACTGGAGACCTGTGACCAGTGGTGTGCCTCAGGGATCATTGCTGGGTCCACTGTTATTTCTCATTTATATTAATGATTTGGATGAGAATATAGGAGGCATGGTTAGTCAGTTTGCAGGTGATACTAAGATTAGTGGCATAGTGGACAGTGAAGAAAGTTATCTCCAATTGCAACAGGATCTTGATCAATTGGGTCAGTGGGCTGACGAATGGCAGATGGAGTTTAATTTAGACAAATGGGAGGTGATGCATTTTGGTAGATTGAACCAGGGCAGGACTTACTCAATTAATGGTAGGGCGTTGAGGAGAGTTACATAACAAAGAGATCGAGGGGTACATGTTCATAGCCCCTTGAAAGTGGAGTCACAGGTGGACAGAGTGGTGAAGAAGGATTTGGCATGCTTGGTTTCATCGGTCAGAACATTGAATACAGGAGTTGGAACGTCTTGTTGAAATTGTACAAGACATTGGTAAGGCCACACTTGGAATACTGTGTGAAATTCTGGTCACCCTATTATAGAAAGGATATTATTAAACTAAAAAGAGTGCAGAAAAGATTTACTAGGATGCTACCAGGACTTGATGGGTTGAGTTATAAGAAGAGGTTGGATAGACTGGGACTTTTTTCTCTGGAGCGTCGGAAGCTTTGGGGTGATCTTATAGAGGTCTATAAAATAATGAGGGGCACAGATCAGCTAGATAGTCAATATCTTTTCCCAAAGGTAGGGGAGTCTAAAACTAGAGGGCATAGGTTTAAGGTGAGAGGGGAGAGATACAAAAGTGTCCAGAGGGGCAATTTTTTCACACAGAGGGTGGTGAGTGTCTGGAACAAGCTGCCAGAG
This sequence comes from Mustelus asterias, assembly GCF_964213995.1. NCBI lineage: Eukaryota > Metazoa > Chordata > Chondrichthyes > Carcharhiniformes > Triakidae > Mustelus > Mustelus asterias. The sequence continues at coordinate 13,630,107 of NC_135808.1, forward strand.
GTAGTAGTGGGGGCGGGTACAATTTTATCTTTCAAAAAGCATTTCGATAGTTACATAGGCAAGATGGGTATAGAGGGATATGGGCCAAATGCGGGCAACTGGGATTAGCTTAGGGGTTTTATAAAAGAAAGGGCGGCATGGACAAGTTGGGCTGAAGGGCCTGTTTCCATGCTGTAAACCTCTGTGACTCTAAATCGCCCTACATTACAATACGGACTACTATTCAGAGGTACTCAATTGATTGGGACACCCCGAGGTCATAAAAGATGCTCTATATATCATAGAATAGTACGTTTCAAACAAGAGATAATTCGCTCTATCAAGTCCTACAATGAACAATTGAGTTTGTCCCAATATGCTACTCTCTCTCTCGTGTTGGATGACTGTGTGGAGGTTGCACTTTCTTCCCGTGTCTGCGTGCATTTCCTCCGGGTGCTCTGTTTCCTCCCGCACTCCAAAGTCCAAAGATGTGTAGCTTAGGTGGATTGGCCATGCTAAATTCTCCCTCAGTGTACCCGAACAGGTACTGGAGTGTGGCGACTAGGGGATTTTCACAGTAACTTCATTACAGTATTAATGTAAGACTACTTGTGACTAATAAATAAACGTTATTTAGTTTGTAAACAAAATAAATTGCCATCGAGTGTCCCAAGATTTGTAGGTTAGTTGGATTAGCTATGGTAAATGTGTGATATTACAGGGATAGGACCTGGGTAAGTTACTCTGTCAGAAAGTTGGTGTAGACTCAATGGACTGAATGGCCTCCTTGTGTGATTCTATGATGTCCCTGATCCAAATCAGAAGCCATCACCCATTCCGTTATTACGTAACTTTCTGCACAGCTGCAGCAACACGCTTTTATATGTGGTTTGAGTGAATGGAGGAGCAAGGCCTTGGGTAGAACAGGAAGTTCTAATGTCATTAAGTTACTGATACATGTTCACGTGGGACTCACAAAGCCTCTGAGTGCCGAATGGAGGAACCATGGACCCAGGGCTAGGTGACTGAGCGGTGCAGACTTGACAACTTCTCACTGTGCCCTATTCACAGCAGACACTTCAATCTCCGAGTGGTTGTGTTCTCCAGCTTGTCTGAAAAGGTCATGTGCAGAATGTTCCACTGCCTTAAACCACCGACTGTTGAGACCAAAGTCTTACTCACTTTCAATATGCTGAGAAAAAAGTGAATTGAGAACAGGCCTTTCGGCCCACAGAATGAGTGCGACTTGCCCCACTCCACAGTGTAAACCTTTACACTGACTGTGAACAGACTGGAGCACCCATTAACCTGACACTTGCACCCGACTGCCCGATTGAATGGAAGCCAAGTGGTGGGAGGCTCCATATAAGAGCACGGCAGTGTATGAAACCTCTGGAGGATATTCAGTCCCTCTTGTTTGTTCCATGTTTTCCCCATTTTCCTACCTTCCCTTGCCCATTGGAAATATCTCCCAATCCATGAAGAAAGCTATAATTGTCTCCAGCACCTACAGGCATTTGAGAGAGAGAATAATTCCCACTGTCATTTTGTGTGGAAAAAATGCACCCTGATTTTTTTTTTGCTTAACAGCCCAGCACTAATTTTAAGATGATGTCCAGATATTCATGATTTCTCCCAGCAGAGGCAATAGATTCACCATCTCTGCCCTGTCAAAAGAAGTTTTTTGAAAATGTATAGTTTCCACCCACCATCAAACCACACTCTAAAAATTGAATCATAGCATCCCTACAGTGCAGAAGGAGGCCATTCAGCCCATTGAGCCTGCACCGACAACAATCCCACCTAGACCCTGGGTAAATATCACGTTTTTAGCCTGCTAATCCCCTTGACAGTAGGGCAATTTATCACAGCCAATCAACCAAACCTGCACATCTTTGGACTGTAGGGGAAACCGGAGCACCCGGAGGAAACCTACGCAGACACGGGGAGAACGTGCAAACTTCGTACAGACACACACCTGAAGCCGGAATTGAATCCGGATCCCTGGCGCTGTGAGGCAGCAGTGTTAACCATCGTGCCACCATCATCTGAGAGTGTTTTTTCTTTATTCTTTCATGGGTGTTCCTGGCAAGGCCATCATTTGTTGCCCATCCCTAATTGCCCTTCAACTGAGTGGCCATTTCAAAGAGCAGTTAAAACTTAACTACATTGACTCTGGGGCAATTTGAGTTGGTGAGGAATGGATGGCAGCAAGGGGAATCCTGCCATCGAATATATTCAGGCCCAGATAACTTTCACACTTTGAATGCTTCCCTATCCTTGGAACACGACCTTACTCTCCAAATACAACCCCTCCTTCAGATACAGCCCCCTTCCCTCCAAACACATTCCCCTTCTCTCCAAACACAATCCACCCCCTTCAGATACAGCCCTTTTCCTCCAAACACAGTCCCAATCCCTTCAAAAACATTCCCTTTCCTTCCAAACACAGTCCCCTTCCCTCGAAATACAGCCCCTTTCCCTCCAAATACAGTACACCTGCTCTCCAAATATAGCCCCCCCCTTTAGATACAGCCCACTTGCTTCCAAACACAGTCCCTTTCTCTCCAAACACAGCCCCCTTCCCTTCAAACGCAACCCCCTTCCCTTCAAACGCAGCCCACTTCCCTTCAAACACAGTCCCCTTCCCTTCAAACAAAGCCCCCTTCCCTTCAAACACAGTTCCCTTCCCTTCAAACACAGACCCCTTCCCTTCAAACGCAGCCCCCTTCCCTTCAAACACAGTACACCTGATCTCCAAATACAGTCCCCACCCTTTAGATACAGCTTCCTTGCCTCCAAACACAGTCTCCTTCCCTTCAAACACAGCCCCCTTCCCTTCAAACGCAGCCCCCTTCCCTTCAAACACAGTCCATCTGCTGTCCAAATACAGCCCTTGTTCTCCAAACACAATCCCTGTCCTCCAAATACAGCCCCCACTCTTCAGATACAGCCCCTACCCTCCAAACACAGTCTCGTGCCCTCCAAATACAGCCTCCTGTTCTCCAAATACAGCCTTCACCATTGAATCACAGTTCCCACCCTCCAAACACAGTGCCTACCCTCCAAATACAGAGCAGTGGCTCTTTGGCGTCCTTTGGGGACCACCATTATGTACTGCCCTCCAGTATGAAAAACAATCATTCGCCACTATTTATTTTCCGCCGCTTAGTCAATTTCAAATCCACTCTGTTACTGCTGCTTTAATCCTAGGGCCTTTAATATTGTAAACAAGTCTAGTATATGATGCTTCATCAAATAACTTAGAGGGCTGGCCTGAATAGGTTGCTCTTTTTGGAGAGGCAGTGCAGACCCGATAGGCCGAGTGGTCTCCTTCTGCAATGTAGGGATTCTATAAATCTATGGTATCCTGCGGTTCTATTAAGATGATAAATAGAAGTATAGAGTATAGAAGCAAGCAAAATACATTAACGTATTATTAACCCTGCTAAGGCTGCAGCTGGAATGCTGCGGCCAATTCTGGACACTAAACGTTGGGTTTCTCAAGAGAGAGAGTGTCGACATGTTTGTGAGGATGGGGTCAGGCGTGAAAGACTTCAGTCACCTGCAGAGACTGAACAAATTGAGTTGTTGCCTGGGGACAGTGAAGCTTAAGGGCACATTTGGTGAGGGAGTAGATAAAGGGAAACTGATTTGAGTGACAAAATGCTCAGTAACCAGTGACTGCAGAGTTAAGTTGGGGAACTCCCAGGAAACAGGCTCAATAGTCGCTTTCAAAGTGTAAAGGATAAATACTGGAGGCTGTGGGAAAACAGCAGAGTTTCTGGAACCAATCGGTTCACTTTGACAAAGAGCCTGATGCGCCAAATGGCCTGTTTCGTGCTATATGTGATTAATGGGGGGTACGGTGGCACAGTGGGGCAGCACGGTGGCACAGTGGGGGGGCATGGTGGCACAGTGGGGCAGCACGGTGGCACAGTGGGGCAGTATGGTGGCACAGTGGAGCGGTACGGTGGCACAGTGGGGCGGTACAGTGGCACAGTGGGGCAGTACAGTGGCACAGTGGGGCAGCACAGTGGCACAGTGGGGCGGCATGGTGGCACAGTGGGGCAGTACAGTGGCACAGTGGGGCAGTACGGTGGCACAGTGGGTGGTATGGTGGCACAGTGGGGAGGTACGGTGGCACAGTGGGTTACCACTGCTGCCTCACAGTGCCAGGGACCTGGGTTCGATTCCTGGCTTGGTTCACTATGCGGAGTCTGCACGTTCTCCCCGTGTCTGCGTGGGTTTCCTCCGGGTGCTCCGGTTTCCTCCCACACTCTGAAAGACGTGCTGATTATGTGCATTGGGCCATGCTGAATCCTCCCTCAGTGTACCCGAACAGGCACCGGAGTGTGGCGACTAAAGGATTTTCACAGTAACTTCATTGCAGTGTTAATGTGAGCCTACTTGTGACACTAACAAATAAACTTTAAACCTTTAATGGTTCTGACATATATTGTAGACTCAAATACTTATATGCCCTCCTTTGTTTTGGAACAGTGGAGGGGAAATAACATAGGTTAAGCCATTATGTGTCAGCAATGTCTCTGGGGTCAGTGATTTTACTGATTAATCAGAAGTCTATTTCACAGAGGGACCAGTGAATCGTAGTGGTCGGTAGACTCGATACAAGGGCTGGAAATCTTTGGCCGTTCACGCCCCACCGCTGAAAGCTAGGACGGAGAATTTGGCGCTCAGCCAAATTTCCATTCACTGCAGCACAATCAGAAAATCCCGCTGGCATGAACGGTCGGATAATTCCGGCACAAACTCTTCAGTTTGGTCAGCACTGCACAGATTGAAAAATGGGCAATTTGAACTTCATTGTTCGTCTGTGTCATTTTAATGCAGCCAGCTGACATTCTGCCTGTGAGAAAGTTACCCCCAACTGCCCCACAAATTGCAGCACAAATAAACATACACTGACAGACAGGAAGCAATATAGCACATTGTAGATGTCAGGCATGGCACATTAACAGCTATCTTGCATCTGAGATGCATCTAAGGCGAAAGCACAAAGTCATACCTTCCAGTGTAGAACTGCGGGAGTGTTGCAGCATCAGAACTACTGATGTTCCGATGAGATTTCAAAACAAGGCAACCTTTGCCCTCTCAGGTGGGCGTACGACACTATTTCAAAGGAAGGGAGGGGCATTACCTGGATGTCCCTCACCAATATTTATTCATCACTCAAAACAGGTAATCTAATTTAAAAAGCAAAAAAAGTCAATTGTGGTCGACCTGGAACTAGCTTCCAGATGACTGTGGGCTTTCTGCACACTGTGTGCTTGGTGTATGCAGGGTGTCCACTTTCTACACACTGTGCACTTGGTGTATGCAGGGTGTCCACTTTCTACACACTGTGCACTTGGTGTATGCAGGGTGTCCACTTTCTGCACACTGTGTGTTTGGTGTATGCAGGGTGTGAGCTTTCTGCGCACTGTGCGCTTGGTATATGCAGGGTGTCCACTTTCTACACACTGTGCACTTGGTGTATGCAGGGTGTGAGCTTTCTGCACACTGTGCGCTTTGATTTGATTTACTATTGTCACATGTATTAACATAGAGTGAAAAGTATCGTTTCTTGCACGCTATACAGACAAAACATACCGTTCATAGAGAAGGAAATGAGAGAGTGCAGAATGTAGTGTTACTGTCATAGCTGGAGTGTAGAGAAAGCTCATCTTAATGCGAGGTAGGTCCATTTGAAAGTCTAATGGCAGCAGGGAAGAAGCTGTTCTTGAGTCGGTTGTTATCTGACCTCAGACTTTTGTATCTTTTTCCCAACGGAAGAAGGTGGAAGAGAGAATGTCCGGGGTGCCTGGGGTCTTTAATTATGCTGGCTGCTTTGCCGAGGCAGCAGGAAGTATAGACACAGTCAATGGATGGGAGGCTGGTTTGTGTGATAGATTGAGCTACATTCACGACCTTTTATAGTTACTTGTGGTCTTGGGCAGAGCAGGAGCCAAACCAAGCTGTGATATAACCAGAAAGAATGCTTTCTATGGTGCATCTGTAAAGGTTGGTGAGAGTCGCAGCTGACATGCCAAATTTCCTTAGTCTTCTGAGGCATTGGTGGGCTTTCTTGACTGTAGTGTCAGCATGGGAGGACCAGGACAGGTTGTTGGTGATCTGGACACCGAAAAACTTGAAGCTCTCGACCCTTTCTACTTCGTCCCCATTGATGTAGACAGGGGCATGTTCTCCTTTATGCTTCCTGAAGTCGATGGCAAGCTCCTTCATTTTGTTGACATTGAGGGAGAGATTATTGTTGCCGCACCAGTTCACCAGATTTTCTATCTCATTCCTGTTCTCTGTCTCGTCATTGTATGTGATTCGACCCACTACGGTGATGTCGTCAGCAAACTTGAAAATCGAATTGAAGGGGAATTTGGCCGCACAGTTATAGGTGTACAAGGAGTATAGTAGGGGGCTGAGAACACAGTCTTGTGGGGCACCGGTGTTGAGGATAATCATCGGGGAGGTGTTGTTGCCTATCCTTACTTATTGTGGTCTGTGAGTTAGGAAGTTCAGGATCCAGTCGCGGAGGGAGGTGCTGAGGCCCAGGCCACGGAGTTTGGAGATGAGCTTCGTGGCAATAATGGTGTTGAAGGCTGAGCTGTAGTCAATAAATAGGAGTCTGACATAGTTGTCAGACTATCTAGGTGTTCCAAGTTGGGTGCAGGGCCAGGGAAATGGTGTATGCTGTGGACCTGTTGTGGCAGTGGGCAAACTGTCGTGGACCCAGGTAGTTCGTGCCATGACTAACCTTTCGAAGCACTTCATAATGATGGATGTCAGAGCCGCTGGCCGACAGTCATTCAGGCATGCTGTTTGGTTTTTCTTAAGTACCAGGATGATGGTCATCTTCTTGAAGCAGATAGGGACCTCAGATTGTTGTAAAGAGAGGTTGAAGATGTCTGCAAAGACCCTCTCCAGTTGATCCGCGCAGGATCTGGGTGCACGTCCAATTACCCCATCCGGGCCAGTCGCTTTCCGCGGGTTGACCTTTGAGAAGGCTGATCTGACATCTGCAATGGTGACCGCAGATACAGGTTCATCTGAGGCTTCCAGGGTGGAGGGCATGCTCTCGCTGATCTCTTGCTCAAAACGGGCGTAGAATGCATTGAGCTCATCAGGGAGGGGTGCGTTGGAGCCGGCAATTTTACATATTGCATATGCAGGGTGTGTGCTTTCTGTACACTATGTGCTTGGCAAATGCATGGTGTGCACTTTCTGTGCGCTGCGTGCTTGGCCTTTGGAGGGTGTGTGCTTTCTGCGCACTGCACATGAGAGCTAATGCGTGTGAGGTGTACACTTGCTGTGCATGCTTTCAACCTGGAGAAGTTAAGAGTAATATACTACACTAAAAACTAAATTATCTAATTGCTGTTGCGCGTTTTGGTGGAGGCAGCTACAAAATCCTGTTTAAAATGTTTCCTGGTGGTGAAAGCAGAATGCAGTTAGCACATATTTACAACACTTGTCAACTGGGTTAGAAATGGGAAATCTCACAACATTGCACTTTTGCTCCGTCAATGGGAATTCCCATTGACCTCACCCGACGCTGGCGGGAGACACACAGGTGGGGGTGCGTGGCCGGCGGGACTGGAGAATCCCGCCGGTGTGAACGGCTGGAGAATTCCGGCCATGTTATGTTACAGTATTTGTAACTTAGACGCCTGAATTAATGATCTGGAGGACAAGATCTTAAATCCCATCATGTAAGAGAATTTCAATTCAATGAATTAAACTCGGTTAAAATTCTGGAACTGTTGACCACAAAATGACCAGATTGTTGTAAAAGTCCACAAGCTGCGCTTGTGCCCTTTAGGGGAGGAAATCTCTGCACGAGACGGTGCAAGATTGCTCTTGGTGCATTTTCCTTCTTTTTATCCACAGGCCAACATCTACAACAGAAAACGCTGGAAAATAGAATCATAGATTCATAGAATCCCTACAATGCAGAAGAGGCCATTTGGCCCATCGAGTGTGCACTGTCTCTCTTACCCAGGCCCTCTCCCCCACCCTATCCCTGTTACTCCACACATTTTCCATGGATAATCCCCCTAACCAACACAACTTGAGACACTAAGCAACAATTTAGCATGACCAATCCACCTAATCTGCACATCGTTGGAGTGTGGGAGGAAGCTGGAGCACCCGGAGGCAACCCACGCAGACACAGGGAGAACGTGCAAACTCCACACAGACGAGTCACCCAATGCCGGCATTGAATCCAGGTCCTGGAGCTGTGAGGCAGCAGTGCTAATCTCAGCAAGTCCGACAGCATTCTGTGGAGAGAGAATAGAGCCAACGTCTTGAGTCTCGATGACCCTTTGTCAGAGCTGAATACAAAGAAAATAGGTCCAGGTTTATACTATAAGGATGGGTGGGCGTGTAACTGAGAAAGGTGTCATAGATAAAAGGCCAAAGGGATTGTAAATGGTGATGATCATTGCTGAGAAGGGTGCTAATAGCAGCCCACCAAGAGACCAGAATGTGCAGATGGCAAAGGTGCCGAATAAAAGGCCAACCATAGAAATCATAGAAACCCTACAGCACAGAAAGAGGCCATTCGGCCCATCGAGTCTGCACCGACCACAATCCCACCCAGGCCCTACCCCCATATCCCTACATATTTACCCACTAATCCCTCTAACCTACACATCTCAGGACTCGAAGGGGCAATTTTTTAGCACGGCCAATCAACCTAACCCGCACATCTTTGGACTGTGGGAGGAAACCGGAGCACCCAGAGGAAACCCACGCAGACACGAGGAGAATGTGCAAACTCCACACAGACAGTGACCCAAGCCAGGAATTGAACCCAGGTCCCTGGAGCTGTGAAGTAGCAGTGCTAACCACTGTGCTACCGTGCCGCCCAATATTGTACAATGTGTTTGAATGTCCCTGTGGGGGAGGGTGGGAAGTCCACACTGGTACATCATGTTAGGATGACTGCCAAAACAAAAGTAGATGTCAAGCTGCTAAATTCTCGGCACCCCTAATCTTACCAATATCTCATGGCTGTTTATGAGAGCTTGCTGTAAAATTGACTGCAGTTTTGCTTACGTCGCAACAGCGATTTCACTTGCAAAATATTTTAAAGCACTTTGGGCGGTCATGAAATGCAGATCTTTCTTTCTTCTCTGACTCATGTGAGCAACGGGCCAGAAATAACTGACAGTTGAGGCCAGGAAAAGCTCTGGTGAGGAGAGGCAGGGGCAGTGGCAGCAGCAGGGAGCCGGGCTATTCGATACCAGGAAGCGATAGCGCCTTGCTGGGGAACAGAAACTGCCAGATTTGGCGACAGGGTGCAGCAGCCTGTCCTAAATGAGATGATGCACAGGAGTGGAGCATCCTTCTGGATGGAGGTTAAAAGGTTCCAAACAGCATTTACAAGAATTTGTTGAAGGAAGTGGCATTGTTAGTATGTGTAACATCTGCAGTCAGCAGGGTGGTTGTACAATAATCTGATGGGGGCAGTGGGGGATAGGTTTTGTGTCAGCGATGCGTCATCACGAAATATTACCATTGAAAAAACCACAGAGACAAGTACTACCGCAACTCCCAAAGTGTCTTCGTGGCAGCTGCTGTTACTCCTGTATCGAGATAAAGAAAGAAATGCATTATTTTTAGCCATTTTTGTTTTTAGCAGGAACTGCTGATGCCAATAATATTTGTTGCATTAGATTCATTAAAACAACAATCTCAGAGTTTAGAGAATGGTGACCTTAATTCTGAGAGCAATATCTGGAAATGGGCATGACATGGATTCTTGGTTAAGTTTATAGCTCTGAACCTGCAACTGAGCTCAAAGCTGCCATCTCTAATGGGTGGCACAAGGTGGCACATTGTTTAGCATTGCTGCCTCACAACGCCAGGAACCCGGGTTCAATTCAGGCCTCGGAGTCACTGTCTGCATGGAGTTTGCATGTTCTTCCTGCGTCCATGTGGATTTCCTCCGGGTGCTCCGGTTTCCTCCCACAGTCCAAAGATGTGTGGGCTTGGTTGGGGGGACTTTAACCTGGTGTTGTTAAACTTCTTACTGTGTTTACCCCAGTCCAACGCCGGCATCTCCACATCTTGGTTGATTAGCCATGCTAAAATTGCCCCTTAATGTCAAGGGGATTAGTGGGATAAATACATGGGTTTCCAGGGATAGGGCCTGGGTGGGATTGTTGCCGGTGCAGGCTCGGTTGGCCGTATGGCCTCCTTCTGCACTACAGGGATTCTAGGATTCTACCTCCTTATCACATCCTGCTTCTACTGCTCCTACCTTTTCCAGATCTGCCTTTTCCTTCTCCTTGTTATTGTCCATCTGCAGGTCTCCCCTCGTCTGTGTGGGTTTTCCCCCGGGTGCTCCAGTTTCCTCCCCACTCCAAAGATTTGTGGTTAGGTTGATTGGCTGTGCTAAATTGCTCCTTAGTGTCAGAGAATTAGCGGGGTAAATATGTGGGGTTATGGGGATAGTGTCTGGGTGGGATTATTGTCAGTGCAGACTCAATGGGCCGAATGTCTTTCTTCTGCACTGTAGGGATTCTATGGTTCTAAGACTTTTAAAAAATTCATTTCTGAGATGTGGGCATCGCTGGTTAGGCCGGCAATCATTGCCCATCCTAATTGCCCTCGAGAAGGCGGTGGTGGGTTGCTTTCTTGAGCCGCTGCAGTCCATGTGGTGTAGATACACCCACAGTGCTGTTTGTGAGGAAGTTCCTGGATTTTTGTAACTTTTAAAAAATTAATTTACAGGATGCTGCTTGTTCATCTCAGTCAGGACGTCAGTTACTCGTTCAGGACTCCCAGCCTCTGACCTGCTCTTGTAGCCATGATGTGGAGATGCCGGTGTTGGACTGGGGTAAGCACAGTAAGAAGTCTCACAACACCAGGTTAAAGTCCAACAGGTTTATTTGGTAAATAAACCTGTTGGACTTTAACCTGGTGTTGTGAGACTTCTTATTCTGCTCTTGTAGCCACAGTATTTATATGGCTAGTCCAATTCAGTTTCTGGTCAATGGAAACCCCCCCAGGATAGTGGAGGATTCAGCGATGGTCATGCTATTGATGTCAAAGGGCAATGTTTAGATCCTCTCTTGTTGGAGATGGTCATTACCTGGCATTTATATGGCATGAAATTTACTTGCCACTTGTCCGCCCAAGCTGGATATTGTCCAGGTCTTGTGGAATTCAGGCATGAATGGCTTCATTATCTGAAGAGTTGCGAATGGTGCTGAACATTGTGCAATCATCAGCGAACATCCCCACTTCTGATCTTATGATGGACGGAAGGTCATTGAAGCAACTGGGTGGCACAGTGGCACAGTTGTTAGCACTGCTGCCTCACAGTGCCAGAGACGCAGGTCCGAAACCCGGCTTGGATCACTGTCTGTGTGGAGTTTGCACATTCTCCCCGTGTCTGCGTGGGTTTCCTCCGGGTGCTCCAGTTTCCTCCCACAGTCCAAAGATGTGCAGGTTAGGTGGATTGACCATGTTAAAGTTGCCCCTTATTGTCAGGGAGATCAGCTAGGGTAAATGGCTTAATGGGGATAGGGTCTGGGTAGGATTATGGTTGGTGCAGACTTGATGGGCTGAATGGCCTCCTTCTGCACTGTCGGGATTCTATGATTCTATGATGGTTGGGCCTAGGACACTGCCCTGAGGGAGTCTTTCAGTGATATCCATTGTGATTCACGTTGCCTCCAGTTTTGCCAGGGCTCCTTGATGCCAGACTTGGTTAAATGCTGTCACTCACACCTCACGTCTGGAATTTAACTATTGTGTCCATGCTTAAACCAAGGCTGTACTGAGGCTTACGGCTGCGATTAATCTGGGCACTTGACTGTGACATCCTGATCAGCACGGCTATAGCTGTGAGGCTCACAAATCAAAAAGAGGCGTGTTGATTTTTTAAAATGAAGCTAGAACTTTGACTGTACTGTGTCTGTATATTAATCTTTGGCTGTTTGACCCCGGAGATACTGTGAAGACATTACCTCCGGATTGAAGCAGCTTTGCAGGAAGTACAGCCATTGACTGGGAACAGAGGTTTCTCAGTGGAAACCCCATTATTCCTATAGCTTGACAACACAGTGATCTGCTCAAAGGTCCATTGACTTTGGGCTGGAAAACCTCATGGTGGTAAAATTCCACTCCATGGTTTAGGAAGGAGAGAGTCAGGAAATAGAAGTAGATTGGAAGCATGTAGATTGAAGCATCAGAGTTTCTCGCTACATGGTGGTTAATAAACTATAATTTATGTTTCTCTTTTGTCAGAGTGAAGCCTCAGATGTCTGCTATTGCCATGGAGAAACTTAATATTGTAGCAATGGGCCTTTTGTTGCTGCCAATATAATGGTGAGGCCAATGGCATTAAGTGATGCTAATTGTAAATGGTACAGAAAGTTTAAGAGAGTGGTGACTGCATGGTGAAACTCCAATGTCCAGAAGTTGTTAAGCTTCACAAAAATCGCATCTTACTGTGACTCACCCTTGAAATACATTGATGGTATGGAGTAGCCATTGATGGTATGACATTGAAATACATTGATCGTATGGCATGCTGCCTCACAGTGCCAGGGGCCTGGGTTTGATTCCCAGCCTCGGATCACTGTCTGTGTGGAGTTTGCACATTCTCCCCGTGTCTGTGTGGGTTTCCTCCGGGTGCTCCGGTTTCCTCCCACACTCCAAAGATGTGTGGGTTAGGTGGATTGGCCATGCTATGTTGCCCCTTAGTGTCAGGGGGATTAGTGAGATAAACATGTGGGGTTATGGGAAAAAAGGCTTGGGTAGTGTTGTTGTCGGTGCAGGCTTGATAGACCGAATGGCCTCCTTCTGAACTGTAGGGATTTTATTTTATTATAATTTAAAATATGAAAGAAGTAAAATTGCTGTCACAGTCTGGAAACCAGAAACTCCATGGGATCTTTCATATCAGGAACACTCCAACCTTGACAGCGAAGACTTGGATCTAATGGATGGGACTTCTGTAAGACATTAAGAGACACGGCTTAAATCTTAAGGCATTATTGTAAGTTTAAATGGTTTAGACAATTAGTTAAAACAAATGGAAGTTCTCCTTTACACTTATAGACAAATTATTGACCAATTCGCCATTTCCAAAAATATTGTCAAAGCTCGGCTTTGAACATCTCTAGAGCAAATGGTACAGAGTTATAGGAACCATCGTGTATGTGCATCTTGGGTGGAATAACTGGTTTTGATTCTGGGGGGGGGAGCGGGGGAGGTAATTGTGTGTTCTTCTATAAGAATGAAGATCATTCTCAGTGACACTGGGGTCAGCTGAGCCGTCTCCGATCAGTGTGGAGTTTGAATGTGGTTAGTACTGAGATTGGTTCAATGAAATCTCCACTCCCATTGGAAATCCCGGGAAGGTGTCGTCGTTCTTGGAGGCAGTGACAGTTTCTTCATTGGCAGGAGGAGTTGAGGTTAGTGTCCGCTTCTTCTGATTTGGCCATTCATTTGAAAGCATGAAATTGGCACGTTTTGGTGATAAGTAGACTTCATTTTCATTCTTTCTCTCTTAATTGATAAGTTTTATTTCATTAAGTTGATTGATGAGTTTTTGAATTTTGAGTTTATTGTTTAAAATTTGCTAATGATCAATAAACTTTAATTCTATTTACCAATTCAGAGTCTGATGTTTTTGCCTGATTTTAAAAGGGAAATTTGCATACTGGAGCAGTCCACGTTCACACGCAATGAGACCTGGACAGCATTCGGGCTTGAGCTGATTAGTGGCAAATAACATTTGCACCAGACATCTCCATCAAGAGAGAATCTAACCATCTCCCCAATGCACTTAATAGCATTAGCATCATTGAAACCCCCACTATCAATGTCCTAGAGGTTATCAATAACCAAAAGGGTGACACTGTCAGAGATCCTGGGTACCAGCAACCTTAGGCACTCTTAGCCGACTTGAGTACAAACAGCACTAGACACCATGCATAATCCAATACGAGGCCTTTAATGACTTGCGCACAAGGAGAACCACCCTGCAGTTGTCCTGCAAGTGTTTTTGAAGTTACCGAAAAACAACTGAGTAATTATAGTCAAATACAGCAAATCAGAAACAAACAATGTTTCTAATCCTTCATTTGCATCTGTTAAATTTGCATACATGCCAATTAAATCCTGGCTTTTCACCCTTTCTCATTCGATGAAAGATTGACTTCTGCTAATCCTTCATTTGCATAGCATATCCCCATATCTCGCCTTTGGTATTTGTTATGGAAAAATCTGATCTTGCTCACCCCCTGGTGAAGGCCGAAAAGCAGAATATTATGGGGCCTATGCAGGTGAAGATTACCCTGTTCATGCTGAAATAGCAGACACTGACCCCTTTTGAAGGTCTGCAAGCTGATAAACATTTTCCACTACTATACAGAGATTTGAACAGTTAAGCTTCTGCACAGTTTAGCTTCCAAACTATGAAACTACAATCAGAGCATTTTAACTTCCACAATACTGCAGAACAGTGGTTAGCACCGCTATCTCACAGCGTCAGGGATCCAGGTTCAATTCCAGCCTTGTATGTGCCCATTCTATCTCCCGACCCCTCTTCACACAAACTCTCAGACTGTCTGTGTGGAATCTGCACGTTCTTCCCTTGTCTGCATGGGTTTCCTTTGGGTGTGCCAGTTTCCTCCCACTGTCCAAAAATGTGCAGGTTAGATGGATAGGCAATGCTAAATTGCCCCTTAGTGTCCAATGACACTGTGCGAATACTGAATGCACTGGGAAGGAAGGTCAATGGTGGAGTTCTGAGGGTGGGCATTGCACTGTGAGTCCAGCCTCATCATCAGCTGCTCAGAGAGGGAACTATTTCCACTGATGGGAGGACGAGACGTCACAGGCCATAGATTTTAAACAATGCCAAACAATCTGGGAGGTTTGGTGGGTGCAGAGTAGGGTGGTGGTGTCATTGCAAGTTTCCATGATCCAAAATACACTGTTTGAAAGGACGGTGAACACACTTTTGATAATAATCTTCAAAATGGAGGCACAGAATCCCTGCAATGCAGAAGGAGGCAATTCAGTAATTTTAGCAAGGCCAAACCCCCTGACCTTCTTGAGACCCTAAGGGTCAATTTAGCACGGCCAATGCACCTAACCGGCACATTGTTGGGCTGTGGGAGGAAACCGAAGCACCCGGAGGAAACCCACGCAGACACGGGGAAAACATACAAACTCCACATAGACAGTCACCCAAGGCTGCAATTGAACCCGGGTCCCTGGCACTGTGAGGCAGCAGTGCTAAACACTCTGACACTGTGGAGGTGGGCACATACACAAAAGGAAATATTTATAAGTTGGTAGGGAACAGGGCAGTTGGGCCTAATTAGGGATCCCGGTTAATGAGTTAGCATAGGTACAACCGGCCAAATTGGCTTCTTTTGTGCTGTACTTTCTTGTGATTTAGGAGTCAGGTTGGTCTCTGTCCCGGGATCGCTCTGTGTGGATGGGGTTTAAATATGCAAATGTAATATTGCACTTGAGAAGCTGCCTAGTACAAGATAGGAACCAAACTTCCTGTTGGGAGTTTTTTATAGACCTCCAAAAAGTCCCAGAGATGTAGAGGAAAAGATTGCAAAGATGATTCTGGATAGGAGCGAAAGTAACAGGGTAGTTGTACTCGGAGACTTTAACTTTACAAATATTGACTGGAAAAGCTACTTTAGAGGGGTCGGTTTTTGTCCAATGTGTGCAGGAAGGCTTCCTGACGCAGTATGTAGATAGACCAACAAGAGGCGAGGCCACATTGGATTTGGTACTGGGTAATGAACCAGGCCAGGTATTAGATTTGGAGGTAGGTGAGCACTTTGGTGACAGTGACCACAATTCGATTACGTTTACCTTAGCAATGGAAAAGGATAGGTATATACCAAAGGGCAAGACTTATAGCTGGGGGAAAGGAAATTATGATGCGATTAGGCGAGATTTAGCTGGCATAGGTTGGGGAAGGAAACTGCAGGGGTTGGGCACAATTGTAATGTGGAACTTGTTCAAGGAACAGCTACTACGCGTCCTTGATAAATATGTACCTGTCAGGCAGGGAGGAAGCAGACGTGTGAGGGAACCGTGGTTTACTAAGGAGGTTGAATCTCTTGTGAAGAGGAAGAAGGAGACTTATGTTAAGATGAGACGTGAAGGCTCAGTTAGGGCACTTGAGAGTTACAAGTTAGCCAGGAAGGACCTAAAGAAAGAGTTAAGAAGAGCCAGGAGGGGACATGAGAAGTCTTTGGCATGTAGGATCAAGGAAAACCCTCAAGCTTTCTATTGGTATGTCAGGAGTAAAAGAATGACTAGGGTAAGATTAGGGCCAGTCAAGGACAGTAGTGGGAAGTTGTGCGTGGAGTCTGAAGAGATAGGAGAGGCACTAAATGAATATTTTTCGTCGGTATTCACACTGGAGAGGGACAGTGTTGTCGAGGGGAGTACTGAGATGCAGGCTGTTGGACTGGATGGGATTGAGGTTCATAAGGAGGAGGTGTTAGCAATTCTGGAAAGGGTAAAAATAGATAAGTCTTCTGGGCTGGATGGGGTTTATCCTAGGATCCTCTGGGAGGCTAGAGAGGAGATTGCAGGGCCTTTGGCTCTGATCTTTGTGTCGTCATTGTCTACAGGAACAGTGCCAGAAGACTGGAGGATAGCAAATGTTGTCCCCTTGTTCAAGAAGGGGAGTAGGGACAACCCTGGTAATTATAGACCGGTGAGCCTTACTTCTGTTGTGGGCAAAATATTGGAAAGGATTATAAGAGATAGGATTTATAATCACCTAGAAAGGAATAATTTGATTAGGGATAGTCAGCACGGTTTTGTGAAGGGTAGGTCGTGTCTCACAAACCTTATTGGGCTCTTTGAGAAGGTGACCAAAGAGGTGGATGAGGGTAAAGCGGTTGATGTGGTGTATATGGATTTTAGCAAAGCGTTTGATAAGGTTCCCCATGGTAAGCTTTTGCAGAAAATACGGACACATGGGATTGAGGGTGATTTAGTGCTTTGGATCAGGAATTGGCCAGCTGTAAGAAAACAGCGGGTGGTGGTTGATGGGAAATATTCATCCTGGAGTTCAGTTACTAGTGGTGTACCGCAAGGATCTGTTTTGGGGCCACTGCTGTTTGTCATTTTTATTAATGACCCGGATGAGGGCGTGGAAGGATGGATTAGTAAATTTGTGGATGACACTAAGGTCGGTGGAGTTGTAGAAATGCGGAGGGAATTGGCAGGTTACAGAAGGACATAGATAAGCTGCAGAGCTGGGCTGAGAGGTGGCAAATGGAGTTTAATGCGGAAAAGTGTGAGGTGATTCACTTTGGAAGGAGTAACAGGAATACAGAGTATTGGGCTAATGGTAAGATACTTGGTAGCGTGGATGAACAGAGGGATCTGGGTGTCCATGTGCATAGATTCCTGAAAGTTGACACCCAGGTTGATAGGGTTGTTAAGAAGGCGTACGGTGTGTTAGCTTTTATTGGTAGCGGGATTGAGTTTTGGAGCCAGGAGGTCATGCTGCAACTGTACAAAACTCTGGTGCGGCCGCACTTGGAGTATTGCGTTGTAAGGGGAAAAATACAAGGGAGCACACTTTAAAATGGCAATACAAGAAAGCACACTCTAAAATGGCTGCCTGGCACATAAAGGGTTAACTGGGAATGAAGCCAGAAAAGCAGACACAGGCTCCCGCTGTTTAGAAATAACGTCAAGCCAAAATCCTAACAGACAAGCCACTTCCAAAGTACAGACAGTGACTCATAGCAAACAAACACATCAGGAAGCCAAAGCCAAGGGTCAAACATCTTTTAAGATAAGGAAACCCCTAAACAAAGAGCCTAGATTAACGTTACAGGAACGCGGGAAATATAAATGCGAGGGAACTGATTAGCACCTGAACAAGACGAAACCTGCCATTGATAGACACAGACATAAGGAGATGTACCCATTCATAAAATGCTAAATGTCTATACCTGTTTGTACTCTTGTAAACATGAGGAAATGTACCCATTCATAAAATGTTAAATACTTGTACTCACTTAAACGATGTGATAATGTTCGAATCACCGGTATACCCATTGTGTAAAGGGTATAAAAATGAACCGCTCCCGACATACTATTGAGAGAAGGTTTGCTACAGACATGTGCCTTGTCTCCACGGAGCTCCGTTTAATAAATCGTATTTTCTGAATCTCGAAGTCTGACTACTAGTGGATTTTTCCCACAACAGCGTACAGTTCTAGTCGCCGCATTATAGGAAAGATGTGGAAGTGTTGGAAAGGGTGCAGAGGAGATTTACCAGGATGTTGCCTGGTATGGTGGGAAAATCATATGAGGAAAGGCTGAGGGGCTTGAGGTTGTTTTCGTTAGAGAGAAGAAGGTTAAGAGGTGACTTAATAGAGGCATACAAGATGATCAGAGGATTAGATCAGGTGGATAGTGAGAGCCTTTTTCCTCGGATGGTGATGGCTAGCATGAGGGGACATAGCTTTAGATTGAGGGGTGAGAGATTTAGGACAGATGTTAGAGGTAGGTTCTTTACTCAGAGAGTAGTAAGGGCGTGGAATGCCGTGCCTGTAGCAGTAGTGGACTCGTCAACATTAAGAGCTTTCAAATGGTTATTGGATAAACATATGGATGATATTGGAATAGCGCAACATCGAGGGCCGAAGGGCCTGTACTGCGCTGTGATGTTCTATGTTCTATGTTCTAATTAGTTAAGGTGTAATGTGTGTGTCTGGGCACTTCACCCCACATCTTTCTACCCTTTACATTTTCATTCAGCACTTCTCCTCACTCCTGTTCCCTCTTGTATTCTATCTCCAGACCCCTCTTCACACAAACTCTCTTTATTTTCCATACACTCTTTCTTCTCTGCGTGGGTAGAAAGCAGCCTAAAAGGGGAGGGTAATCAGACAGACATCATTGTCCACATTGGTACAAATGATGTGGGCAGAAAGAGCAGGGAGGTCCTGCAAGAGCAATTTAGGGAGTTAGGTAGAAGGCTAAAAAGCAGGACCTCTAGGGTAGCAATCTCTGGATTACTCCCCGTGCCACATGCTAGTGAGGCTAGGAACAGGGAGATTATACAGCTGAACGCATGGCTAAAGGACTGGTGTAGGAAGGAGGGTTTCAGATTTGTGGATCACTGGGAAGTCTTCCAGGGAGGATGGGACCTGTACAAGAAGGACGGGTTACACCTGAACTGGAGGGGCACCAATATCCTGGCTGGGAGGTTTGCTTGTGTGGTTCGGGTGGGTTTAAACTAATGTGGCAGGGGGGTGGGGATCAGAACAATAGGTCAGCAAGCGTAGAGACTGGGGACACGCATGGGGCCAGGACAAGGCTACCTAAGAGGAAGAGCAATCTGGGAGAGGATGAACTCAGTGGGCCTGGACGTCTGGAGTGCATCTGCTTCAATGCAAGGAGCGTAACAGGCAAGACAGATGAACTTAGAGCCTTAATGCATGCGTGGAACTTGGATGTGGTTGCAGTGACAGAGACTTGGTTAAAAGAAGGGCAGGACTGGCAGCTGAATATTCCAGGGTATAAGTGTTTTAGGCGAGACAGAGGAGGGGACTAGAAGCGGTGGGGGAGTAGCAATACTGGTTAGGGAGCATATTACAGCGGTACAGAGGGTGGACAATTTGGAAGGATCATGTAACGAGAGACTGTGGGTAGAGCTCAGAAACAGGAAGGGCGCAGTCACTATGCTGGGGGTATACTACAGGCCTCCCAACAGCCCACGGGAAGTTGAGGAACGGATATGTAAGGAGATTCTGGACAGGTGTAGAAAAAATAGGGTTGTTGTAGTGGGAGACTTTAATTTCCCTCATATAGACTGGAAATCCCTTACGACTGGGGGTCCGGACGGGGAGGAATTTGTAAAATGTGTCCAGGAAGTTCTTTGGAACAATATGTTGATAGTCCAACTAGAGAGGGGGCTATATTGGACCTAATACTGGGGAATGAGCCCGGTCAGGTCATCAAAGTTTCAGTGGGGGAACATGTGGTGAACAGTGACCACAATTCTGTAAACTTTCAGATAGTCATGGCAAAGGATGAGTGTTGTCCTATGGGTAAGGTGCTGAATTGGGGGAAGGCAAACTACAGCCGGATTAGGCAGGATTTGGTGGCTGTTGATTGGGAGAGGCTGTTCGAGGGTAAATCCACATTTGGCCTGTGGGAGTCTTTTAAGGAGCAGTTGATAGGAGTGCAGGACAGGCATGTCCCTTTAAAAAGGAAGGATAGGAAAGGTAGGATTCGAAAGCCATGGATAACCAGAGAAATTGTGGGTCTAATCAAAAAGAAGAAAGAGGCATACAGAAGGTCCAGGCAGCTAAAAACAGATGAAGCACTGGAGGAATACAGAGAAAGTAGAAAAGAACTCAAACAAGGAGTTAGAAGGGCAAAAAGGGGTCACGAAATGTCCTTGGGAGACAGGATTAAGGAGAATCCCAAGGCATTTTATATATACGTTAGGAACAAGAGGGTTGTCAGAGAAAGAGTCGGACCTCTCAAGAACAAAGGAGGGGAATTATGCTTCGAACCCAAGAAAGTAGGTGAGATCCTAAATGAATACTTTGCATCAGTATTCACAAAGGAGAGGGACACGTTGATTGGTAGTGTCTCAGAGAATGTGTAGACCCGTTAGAACAAATTGCAATTACAAGGGAGGAAGTGTTGGCTATTTTAGGAAGCATTAAGGTAGACAAATCCCCAGGGCCAGATGGCATCTGTCCTAGATTACTGAGAGACACAAGAGATGAAATTGCTGGGCCTCTAACAGAAATCTTTGTTTCTTCATTGGACACAGGTGAGGTCCCAGAGGATTGGAGGATAGCAAATGTGGTCCCGTTATTTAAGAAGGGTAGCAAGGATAACCTGGGTAATTATAGGCCAGTGAGCTTGACGTCCGTGGTAGGGAAATTGTTGGAGAAGATTCTTAGAGATAGGATCTATACACATTTAGAACTGAATAGTCTCATTAGCGACAGACAACATGGTTTTGTACGAGGGAGGTCATGCCTCACAAATTTGGTTGAGTTTTTTGAGGAGGTGACAAAAATGATTGACGAGGGAAGGGCCGTGGATGTTCTCTACTTGGATTTTAGTAAAGCATTTGACAAGGTCCCTCATGGCTGCAAAAGGTTAAATCTCACGGGATCAAAGGTGAACTAGCTAGTTGGGTACAGAACTGGCTTGGCCATTGAAGACAGAGGGTAGCAGTGGAGGGGTCTTCTTCTGATTGGAGGTCTGCGACTAGTGGTGTTCCGCAGGGCTCTGTACTGGGACCTCTGCTGTTTGTGATATATATAAATGATTTGGAAGAAGATGTAGCTGGTCTGATTAGTAAGTTTGTGGACGACACAAAGATTGCTGGAGTTGCGGATAGTGATGAACATTGTCAGAGAATACAGCAGGATATAGATAGGCTGGAAAATTGGGCGGAGAAATGGCAGATTGAATTTAATCTAGATAAATGTGAAGTGCTGCATTCTGATAGATCTAATGCAGGGGGGCGCTATACAATAAATGGCAAAACCATCAGGAGTATAGACACATAGAGGAATCTGGGTGTGCAAGTCCACAGATCCTTAAAGGTGGCAGCACAGGTGGAAAAGGTGATGAAGAAGGCATATGGCATGCTTGCCTTTATTGGACGGGGCATAGAGTATAAAAGTTGGCATACGATGTTACAGTTATATAGAATGTTGGTTAGGCCACATTTGGAATACTGCATCCAGTTCTGGTCGCCACACTACCAGAAGGATGTGGAGGCTTTGGAGAGAGTGCAGAAAAGGTTTACCAGGATGTTGCCTGGTATGGAGGGTATTAACTATGAGGTGAGATTGAGTAAACTAGGGTTGTTCTCCCTGGAAAGACGGAGGTTGAGGGGCGACCTAATAGAAGTTTATAAAATTATGAAGGGCATAGATAGGATGAACAGTTGGAAGCTTTTTCCCAGGTCAGAAATGACAAATACAAGGGGTCACAAGTTCAAGGTAAGGGGGGGCAAGGTTCAATACAGATATGTGGGGGACGTATTTTACACAGAGGGTGGTGGGGGCCTGGAATGCACTGCCAAGCAAGGTGGTTGAAGCAGACACGCTAGGGTCATTTAAGACTTATCTAGATAGCCACATGAACAGACTGGGAATAGAGGGATACAAACGGATGGTCTAGTTAGGAACACATGATCGGTGCAGGCTTGGAGGGCTGAAGGGCCTGTTCCTGTGCTGTATTGTTCTTTGTTCTTTGCTCTTTGAAGGGGCTGTGTTCCTGTTGGATTAGTTTAGTTTTGTGTTGCTTTAAAACAGTGACTTCTCACCCTCTGCCTCAGAGAGCTGCAGGCCGATCAGATTGTCTCTCAGTTCCCTTGGCCCCGCAACATCTAAAGCTGTAGTGGACAGGACTGGGACTGGAAGCACTGCCCACAATCCCAGTCCCTGGGGTCCAGGACCAGGAAAATGTGAGGGGTCTTAGGGCAGGTTGATTGGGTGAGGCCAGGGAGGGTGGGCACAGGAGAATGGGTGTTGCAGAAGAGGCCAGGACCCAGTCCATATCTCGTTAAAAAAATTAAGTAACTTCTCTACAATCCTTTTAGCTGTAATATTATGTAACGGAATTGTCTCTGGAAATCTTGTAGACACATCCATTATGGTCAACAACTACTGATGCCCACTGTTCATTTTAGGCAGGGGACCAATGCAATCTAGATAGCCACATGAACAGACTGGGAATAGAGGGATACAAACGGATGGTCTAGTTAGGAACACATGATTGGTGCAGGCTTGGAGGGCCGAAGGGCCTGTTCCTGTGCTGTATTGTTCTTTGTTCTTTGTTTTCTCTCTCTCTTCTACACTTTCTCCAGTTCTTTTCTTTCTCCTTTTTCCGTGCGCCGCCTTCTGTGTTCTCTCTTTCTGTGCTTTGTTTGGTGTCCCCTTCTCTTCTTTCTCCCATTCAGTTCCCTGTCCCTCTTCCATTCTCTATCCCTCTCTCAAGCTCCTGCCTCCTCTAAGTCCTGTTTCTGTGTTTGTTATTCAGTTACATTCCAGAATAGACACCGAGAGCGATCTCAGCGCCCACACAGAGTGATTGCAGCAACAGGCAGCTTGTAACAGGAAGACACCCAGTGGGAGGGACCCAGACAGACAGCAGATAACACTCGCTGCAAACTCTTTCACTTTCAGACATGTCGACTGGCAAACTGATCATGACAAATGCAATTTTCCAATCAGATTCCACTTCTCTCATAACCTCAATCGCAGGTTCTTAAAACTCTGGATATTTATTTGTACACCTTGGCATATTGATCACACCTCCAAATAAACCGAGACTGCGATCCTCGCAAGCAAGCTGCTGGGCCCAGCCAACCGGCAATACACAGGTCCAAGCAACGGGCAAATGAGCGGTTGGTCTGACCCAACTGTCTGCATCAATAACATAGCAAAGTCCATAACCGGTGGGTTTGAGAGGGAGCAAGCCACCAGTACACTTCAGGCCGATTAAAATTGCCCCACCTCACTCTCCAACACAGAGAAACTACCGCCTCTCACTCTCTAACACAGAGAAACTGCCGCCTCTCACTCTCTAACACAGAGAAACTGCCGCCTCTCACTCTCTAACACAGAGAAACTGCCCCCTCTCACTCTCTAACACAGAGAAACTGCCGCCTCTCACTCTCTAACACAGAGAAACTGCCGCCTCTCACTCTCTAACACAGAGAAACTGCCCCCTCTCACTCTCTAACAGAGTGAAACTGGCCCCTCTCACTCTCTAACACAGAGAAACTGCCCCCTCTCACTCTCTAACAGAGTGAAACTGGCCCCTCTCACTCTCCAACACAAGGAAACTACCCTATCTACAATTTAAAATTTGTAAGCCAATTTGATGTGTCTGCGAATATAGTGAACTGGAGGCGTTGTATTTAAATACATTTCAATCCTCTTTAATTTTTCAGTCACCCTGCCACTCAAGTGTAGTCTCCCTCCGTGTGATTCGCATTGATGTGGTGTGAAGCTGACTGATTCTATGTTCTGTATCCTTATTTGATGTCGGGGAGATGTGTTAAAACTATTCTTTGTTTTAATCATTCGAATCTCACAGCCTGGCTTTCTTCATCATGTGAAAGAACATAAGAAATAGGAGCAGCAGTAGGCCATCTAGCCCCTCGGGCCTGCCCCGCCATTCAATAAGATCATGGCTGATCTGAAGTGGATCAGTTCCACTTACCGGCCTGATCCCTATAACCCCTAATTCCCTTACCGATCAGGAATCCATCTATCCATGATTTAAACATATTCAACAAGGTAGCCTCCACCACTTCAGTGGGCAGAGAATTCCAGAGATTCACCACCCTCTGAGAGAAGAAGTTCCTCCTCAACTCTGTCCTAAACCGACCCCCCTTTAGTTTGAGGCTGTGCCCTCTAGTTCTAGTTTCCTTTCTAAGTGGAAAGAATCTCTCCACCTCTACCCTATTCAGCCCCTTCAATATCTTATAGGTCTCTATAAGATCCCCCCTCAGCCTTCTAAATTCCAATGAATACAAACCCAATCTGCTCAGTCTCTCCTCATAATCGTATGGAGTCAAGCCGGTAGTTCGAATTGTGGTCGCCCTAAGCCTCATCAGAACTGCAGGTAGGACTTCTGTCCAATTTCTACCTGAGGATTGCATTGCTTTTGCCATGGTTATTTTTAGAGTCCGATTCATCCTCTCCACCATCCCGGAACTTTGTGGGTGATAAGGGATGTGAAATTTCTGTTTTATTCCTAATAGTTGGCAAATGTTTTTCATAACCTTTCCTGTGAAATGTGTTCCCTGGTCCGAATCAACTTGAATTGGCATCCCCCATCGGGGAATGACTTCTGCTGCCAATATCCTGGCTACCGTTAGGGCTGTACAATTGGTTGTGGGGAATGCTTCTACCCACCTGGTGAATTGATCTACTATTACCAGGCAGTATGTTTTCCCGTGAGAGGGGGGCAATGGTCCTATGAAGTCCATTTGTATCTGTTCCCAGGGTCCCTTCGGTCTGGGTTGGTGTCCCATCTTTACCTTTATGGGCTTCCCGGGGTTGTGCTGTGCACATATAGTGCATCTGCGGCAGTATGTGGCCACATCTCGTCCCAATCCTTTCCACCACCACTCTCTCCCCAGGCTCTGTATCATTGCATCCCTGCCTGTATGGGGAAGCCCGTGGTGTAGTTCCAGTAATGTGTTCTGGATACATCCTGGCGCCAATACCCGGTTATCTTTTCTCCACACCCCGTCTGGTCCCTCAGCTGTTGAATAATACCCTACGGGTCTCTTTCTATCTCCATGAGTCTGTGCCACTACGGCAGAATAGAAGCCGTCCTGGTTGTCACAGAAGATGTGGAACTTCTTGCTTCCATCTGGCAGTCCCAGCCCTGGGGCTGAAATTAACCTAGCTTTCAACTCTGCATATGCTGTCTCTTGCTCTTGTCTCCACTCTATACTTTCCAAGGCTGGCTTTCCTCCCTTCACTAGTCTCTGAATTGGCTCCGCGATTCTTGCAAAGTCAGGGAGAAACTCCTACTGTAATTGAATAGTCCTAAAACTTTTCGGACCCCTCTTTCTGTAACTGGTCGCGGCATTTCTTTAATTGCAGTTTTGCGGTCTGCGGGCATTTCTTTAATTCCCTGGGAAATTAGGTGTCCTAAGTACAGGACCTGGGGTTTTGCAATTTGTGCCTTATGTGGGCTGACTTTCAGCCCGGCTTTTGCCAATCCTTCTAGTACTGCATACAGGGCTGCCTTGTGCCCTTTTTCTGTTTTGGATGCTATTAACACATCGTCCACTACTGGAGGACTGTATTGTCCTCATGCAATTTCACCCTACTCAGGATATCGCTCATTGTTCTGTGAAATATGGCAGGACTGTTATGAAATCCCTGTGGGAGGCGAGTCCATGTATACTGTTTCTCTCCCACAGTGAAGGCGAATTTGTTTTGGGATTCTGAGTCCAGTGGAAGGGACCAGAACCCATTTGCTATATCTAGCACCGTGAAAATTTTGTGGTCTTGTGCCAATCCGTTTAAAATAGTCGAGGGGTTTGCCACAATGGGGTGTAATTTAGGTGTTACCTTGTTCAAACCTGTGTAATCGATGGTGAGCCAGTAGCTCCCGTCAGGTTTTATAACTGGCCATGTGGGGGAATTGGTGGTACTGGTGGTTTCCCTGAGGATTCCCTTTTCTATTAAACCCTTGACTATTTCTACCACTGCCCCTTGCGCTTCTCTCTTGATAGGGTATTGTCAGTGGGGCTTGTGTTCCGGTCCTGGGACTTTTATCGGTTCTGTGTCGGTTAGTCCGGTATCTAATTTCGGCCTAGCCCAGGCTTCGGGAATGGAAGTGCAGATGGCTCCGAACCCTTCTTTTTCCTGATCCCAATCTCAGGCCACTATGGTGGCTATCCCAACCATCCCCAGGTGGCTAGCTAATGTCCCTATTCCGGTCTTCCTACCGTCAGGTTGTGGCCAAATTAGTTTCCCTTTCCCACAATCTATCAGCACCTGGTATTCCCTCATTAAATCGTTCCCCATGATTGTGCCCTCATTATTCTGACAAACGTAAAATTGCATTGGAATATACTTGTGGTTGATTTCTACTAGTGTGGTTTCACTAAGATAGGCGGGTATTCTCTCTCCCCCTACCCCGGTTATGTGTATTCTTTTGTTGGTCAGTGGCAGGGGTAGGTTTGTAATTGATATGGCTGCTCCCGTATCTACTAACATGTGGCATTCCCTACCCCATACCAGGGCATCTACATATATTCTCTCCCCCTCTTTCCTGTTTTGGATGGGAGCTACGGGTTGTGAGATTTCAACCAGTGTTGGCCGATAAGTGGAGTGGACGGACACCGGCTTTTGTCGGGATTCACTGTCTTCTGTGGGCGTGGCTACACTAATCCTCTCTTGTCTCCCATCTCCCTGGTTTGGGGTCTCTTCTAGTCACCCTAGTGGATTCCGGGAATGTGGTGCCCCCGGGGTTGGTCTATAGTTGTCTCGGGGTCTCCCATGTTTCCCCCAACATGTTGCCTCGGTGTGCCCTGCCCTGTGGCAGTGGTCACAGCGGGGCCCGCCATTCTCGGGTTTCCCTTTGAATGGTGCTTCCCTGCAGAATCTAGCCGTATGCCCTGGCTGGCCACATGTGTAGCAGCTGAACCCGGTTCTCCCCTTATCTCCGTTATGGGGGGTTCCAGTTCTCTCTCGTCTGGGCTTTGCCTGGGCAACCTTCCCTTCTTTTATCCCGCTAGCCCACTCGACTAGCTCGTCATAGTCTTGGGATGCTATCACCCCCATCTTAAGGATTTCTTGGTGTACCTCTGATAGCCCATCCTTGAATGCCTGGATAAAAGCCCTGTCTCTCCTATCCACATTGTCCTGTCCTGAACATTCCCTATATACCTGGAATAATCTCTCTCCAAATTCTGATGCACTTTCCCCCTGTCCTTGTTTAGTGTTTGTGATCCTGCTCCAATTAGTGGGGGAGTTCCCTAAGACCCGTTGGATTTCGGTCTTAAATAATGTAAAGGGTGCCTGCTGGTCGTCTATCTCAGCCGTTGTAGGAACGGCATGTGTCCACCTTCCTCCATTATAGTCCTGTGCTGCTTGGGTCGCTGGCCCTCCTGCCACCAACCTCCATTTATCCGCTGGACAGGCTGCCCTGACCAGCTGGTGTATGTCCCTTAAATGTAACTGGTGTCCTACCCAGAGTGAATCCAATTCGCCCCAAAATCCCAGGTTTGCGCTTCTGGGTTTTAACTTCCCCAGGGATGCCATAATCTGCTGCCTTTCCCCTGGGGTAAAAGGCTTATAGGTTGCTTTTGGTTGTGCTAACGTCCCTCCTCTGGTGACTGGCGCTAGATTATAATTTTTTATGTCTCCTTCTGATGCTGGAGCGGTTGTATGTTTCTGCACTGACTCGTATGAGCGCCGAGGGTCCGTTTCCTCTGATCTCTGCGTTATCTCCGCAGTGTGGCTTCTGTGTTCTAATTCCCTCACTCTCTCCTGCAATACCTTAATTTGTTCTGTCTCTTTGTGTCTCTCCTCCATTGAGGCATTTACCTTCTCAATTAGTCCAGCTAACTGGGTCACTAACATTACTCCCATTACTTTTGTTTTGTCCCGTTTAACTCCGTCTACCCACTTTCTTTGATCTCTAAAGTTTGTGATGCGTTCCACCCGTTCCGTTTCATCTTTGCAACAATCGCTTCTCTGGCTAACAGATACTTCAAAATGAGAGCTACTGCAGTTTCTCCCTTAACAACGTGGTCTGCCATTTTTCTGTCTAGCAGTCCTGCAACCCCCGTATGCTGGTTCCAACAGTAAAAGTGCCCCAACTCTCTCTCTTATCTCCTGTCACTGATACTGCTCCAGCACCGTCTGTATTGCTGTAGGGTCTCGTAGTGGGGTCCCAGTGGGTCTCTTCCCCTGTGCTCCCCCAACTATTCCTGACACCTCACGCTTGGTCTATTTTGTGTTGTCTTATTGGGATGTGTGCTGGTTTTTTAGTGGGTTTGTCGGCCCCTGTCCCCAGCCCCTTTAAGTACAACGCCTCCCGCTTGGCCACCACCTCCACGAGCAAGGTTGATCCGTTACCCCAAAACCTGGTACCCTGCTATGGACTGTGGTGTTCCCTACAGACGAACAAGGTTATCAAACTCCGCCCGGGTCCCTAATGGATCCTCCGTCGTCGTGTCTCTTGGTCAGGATGGATCGGGTCCCCTTTTCCTCAACACTTACACATATGTATCTGTTATCAAAGCCCCTGTTATAATTAGTAACTGTATCGACTCTGAGGTTGTTCGTCCCTTCAGAGTCTGTGTTGTTACCCGATTTACACTGTCCGTGCCTTGCACCCTGAGTGCCTGTGCCTCTTAGCGCCCGCTTCAAAACCCAACCTTAGCGTGGGAGATTTCTCCTCTTAACGTCCAGTTTAGGGTAGGGCACCTTGAGTCAAGCACTCCCTTGTCCTATTGCCTTGGCACAGACAGCAGTTTCGTCTACAATCCTGGGTTAGTTACACCAATTAGTTCTGCATGCGGTTCTTATCTTTATATTATTCTTAATTCCTTATTCTCGTTATCAAATAGCCCAAAACCTGTTATCTTTACCTCTGGTCCTCTATTCCTATTAAAGTTACTTACCTTCTTCCACGCGGTCGTTCTGGCCTGTACCTTCAATTTAAAAACTTAGGCAAGATTATACAGTTCTACAAGACAACAATATTTAACACAGACAAACCCTAACCCTTAAAGGTACCTCACTTTGAACGGAGACTTGTACTCGCCCTTGACTGCTCTGGATTTTTATCAGATTCGTTTAAATTTGATCCCGGCTTCCAGACCGTGGCCACCAGTCAGAAGTCAGTTATCAAATCCTGCCGACTACGCCATTTGTTGTAGGGAAAAATCCCTTGTACCAGTGCAAACAAAGAAGTCGAGTCGCAAGGCAACGTTCAAAGTGTTTTTTCTTTATTGTACAATTACTGGGAACCCAGGGAGAACCAACGTAACCAGCTCCGAAACAGTGGCTTGGCCACGTTGATCTCAATCCTTTCACATCAGCTCTGGATCTTTATAGGGATCCAAATTCGAGCGGGAACATTTGATTATGCATTTTTACAATATGTATAAAGTGGTCTGTCGGGTCAGGAAGTTCTCTGGGAGGCTTGTCAATTTGCATTTGTATGGTGTGTGTTTGTGTTAATGGGACTACCTGTTCTTGCCCCGGTGTTTTAATGTGTTTCCCATTATCCCCTCTATGTGTCCCCTTATCTGAATTGACCTCATTGTTTTGTGTCTGTGTTCCCTGCTTGCGAGATTAGGTGTTAATGTCATTTTGTCCTGCTGTGTGTAGGGAGATTTAATCTAATCTTTTATTCCTTTTACCCTAGTTTGTTAAGTTTCTTTGCCTGCCTTGGCCATTTTATTCCTGTAATATTTTATTGATAGTCTGGTTATGCCATATAGCCCACTCTCGGTCTTGACTCGCAGATATCCCGATCTTCCTTGGCCAAAGGCCGGTTTAAAATGCAGGATCGCGCTGTTGCTGGGCGGAATAAGGATCTTTCGTTGGCTTTGAAATTTAAAGGTCTCTCAGCTGTGCAGAGGGGGTATGAACGAATATCCATCCGGGTGTTCCCCTCTGCATTGTAGGCACGTTATGAATGGTGCCAATATGGCTTTTGGAAAATTGCCTACTTCAATAGCCACATGAACAGACTGGGAATAGAGGGATACAAACGGATGGTCTAGTTAGGAGCACATGATCGGTGCAGGCTTGGAGGGCCGAAGGGCCTGTTCCTGTGCTGTATTGTTCTTTGTTCTTTGCTCTTTGAAGGGGCTGTGTTCCTGTTGGATTAGTTTAGTTTTGCGTTGCTTTAAAACAGTGACTTCTGCCCCTCTGCCTCAGAGAGCTGCAGGCCGATCAGATTGTCTCTCAGTTCCCTTGGCCCCGCAACATCTAAAGCTGTAGTGGACAGGACTGGGACTGGAAGCACTGCCCACAATCCCAGTCCCTGGGGTCCAGGACCAGGAAAATGTGAGGGGTCTTAGGGCAGGTTGATTGGGTGAGACCAGGGAGGGTGGGCACAGGAGGATGGGTGTTGCAGAAGAGGCCAGGACCCAGTCCATATCTCGTTAAAAAAATTAAGTAACTTCTCTACAATCCTTTTAGCTGTAATATTATGTAATGGAATGGCCTCTGGAAATCTTGTAGACACATCCATTATGGTCAACAAGTACTGATGCCCACTGTTCATTTTAGGCAGGGGACCAATGCAATCTAGATAGCCACATGAACAGACTGGGAATAGAGGGATACAAACGGATGGTCTCGTTAGGAACACATGATTGGTGCAGGCTTGGAGGGCCGAAGGGCCTGTTCCTGTGCTGTATTGTTCTTTGTTCTTTGTTTTCTCTCTCTTCTATACTTTCTCCAGTTCTTTTCTTTCTCCTTTTTCCGTGCGCCGCCTTCTGTGTTCTCTCTTTCTGTGCTTTGTTTGGTGTCCCCTTCTCTTCTTTCTCCCATTCAGTTCCCTGTCCCTCTTCCATTCTCTATCCCTCTCTCAAGCTCCTGCCTTCTCTAAGTCCTGTTTCTGTGTTTGTTATTCAGTTACATTCCAGAATAGACACCGAGAGCGATCTCAGCGCCCACACAGAGTGATTGCAGCAACAGGCAGCTTGTAACAGGAAGACACCCAGTGGGAGGGACCCAGACAGACAGCAGATAACACTCGCTGCAAACTCTTTCACTTTCAGACATGTCGACTGGCAAACTGATCATGACAAATGCAAATTTCCAATCAGATTCCACTTCTCTCATAACCTCAATAGCAGGTTCTTAAAACTCTGGATATTTATTTGTCCACCTTGGCATATTGATCACACCTCCAAATAAACCGAGACTGCGATCCTCGCAAGCAAGCTGCTGGGCCCAGCCAACCGGCAATACACAGGTCCAAGCAGCGGGCAAATGAGCGGTTGGTCTGACCCAACTGTCTGCATCAATAACATAGCAAAGTCCATAACCGGTGGGTTTGAGAGGGAGCAAGCCACCGGTACACTTCAGGCCCATTAAAATTGCCCCACCTCACTCTCCAACACAGAGAAACTACCGCCTCTCACTCTCTAACACAGAGAAACTGCCCCCTCTCACTCTCTAACACAGAGAAACTACCGCCTCTCACTCTCTAACAGAGTGAAACTGCCCCCTCTCACTCTCTAACAGAGTGAAACTGGCCCCTCTCACTCTCCAACACAAGGAAACTACCCTATCTACAATTTAAAATTTGTAAGCCAATTTGATGTGTCTGCGAATATAGTGAACTGGAGGCGTTGTATTTAAATACATTTCAATCCTCTTTAATTTTTCAGTCACCCTGCCACTCAAGTGTAGTCTCCCTCCGTGTGATTCACATTGATGTGGTGTGAAGCTGACTGATTCTATGTTCTGTATCCTTATTTGATGTCGGGGAGATGTGTTAAAAATATTCTTTGTTTTAATCATTCGAATCTCACAGCCTGGCTTTCTTCATCATGTGAAAGAACATAAGAAATAGGAGCAGGAGTAGGCCATCTAGCCCCTCGTGCCTGCCCCGCCATTCAATAAGATCATGGCTGATCTGAAGTGGATCAGTTCCACTTACCCGCCCGATCCCTATAACCCCTAATTCCCTTACCGATCAGGAATCCATCTATCCATGATTTAAACATATTCAACAAGGTAGCCTCCACCACTTCAGTGGGCAGAGAATTCCAGAGATTCACCACCCTCTGAGAGAAGAAGTTCCTCCTCAACTCTGTCCTAAACCGACCCCCCCTTTAGTTTGAGGCTGTGCCCTCTAGTTCTAGTTTCCTTTCTAAGTGGAAAGAATCTCTCCACCTCTACCCTATTCAGCCCCTTCAATATCTTATAGGTCTCTATAAGATCCCCCCTCAGCCTTCTAAATTCCAATGAATACAAACCCAATCTGCTCAGTCTCTCCTCATAATCAACACCCCTCATCTCTGGTATCAACCTGGTGAACCTTCTCTGCACTCCCTCCAAGGCCAATACATCCTTCCGCAAATAAGGGGACAATACTGCACACAGTATTCCAGCTGTGGCCTCACCAATGCCCTGTACAGATGCAGCAAGACATCTCTGCTTTTATATTCTATCCCCCTTGAGATACAGGCCAACATCCCATTTGCCTTCTTGATCACCTGTTGCACCTGCAGACTGGGTTTTTGCGTCTCATGCACAAAGACTCACGTAGTCATGTTCCTTGCTGCAGAGAATCACGTTGACCTCTTTGATTCATCTATGTGTTGTGGATTACGTGATACCGCACGGGTAACCTGGAACGACTCACAGGCAAAGAAAATGAGTGCGATGGCCATCTTTAAAGGGGACACCTTCCAACTCCACGGCCATCAGATCTTCACGAAGAATACAGCAGATGTGATCTACCAGATGTGTAGACATGTGCAGGCATCAGTGGCCTTATCTCTTACTGATTTGTAAATAAGAGGGTCTTTTTTATGGGCAAGATCTGGCAAGTTGCCTCCGTTGTCTGGGTCTCTCCTCCTGACTTCTTCTTGCCCTGGCTCTCTTTGACCATAAAGGACATATGACATATCTC
Source organism: Mustelus asterias (assembly GCF_964213995.1). Classification (NCBI taxonomy): domain Eukaryota; kingdom Metazoa; phylum Chordata; class Chondrichthyes; order Carcharhiniformes; family Triakidae; genus Mustelus; species Mustelus asterias. The sequence continues at coordinate 13,663,257 of NC_135808.1, forward strand.
CTCTCTTCTCTATTCCATTAGCATGTTGAGCCTTGTTCCATATTTACTTTAACCTGCCTTCTGAAATAAAAGATTGCACACATTAACGATTAGTGAGTCAAGATAGTGAAATTCACTATCTGTTATCTGTCGCAACTGCAATGGTCGATAGTGGTTTCTGCCCTATTTACGTCGTCACTGATGCAGACTTGTGCTTGAGGTGCCAACACACGTATTGAAGTGACCACAATGTCATTTCCCAGATACTTAGTGAAATGAGAAGATTTAAATGACCTTGTTCAGTGCTGCAATCTCTTATCTGGCTTACTAATTAAGAATAAGTTGCTCATGATTAATGATAGGAAGCCTGTTATGAATGTCCATTCTGGAAATCACATTACCGTCCTGCATTGATGGAAGGCCATATGTGCAGCACTTCCATCTCCTTGACTACCGTCTGCAGTCCCAGATGTCACATTCCTCTGAGTTAATGTTGAGATGCAGCAATTGTGATGAGAAGCCATTGAGTTCTGAATATCCCTGTCAAAGCATTGATTAAAACATTGGCTTCCAATGGCCATGTTCACAGGATTCTGCCCATTTTCTCTCTAATCAGACTGTACTTTACTCTGTGACACAAACAAGTTAGAGGGCACCCCCTGCAAGGGCCCCATCGCCCATCAGTGCACCCCTCACACACTGCCTCAGACCCCTCCCCTTCAGGATTCCTCCCACTTTTGATTTATACATAACGCTAATGGTAGTTCTGCAATACCATTTAGAGAACAGATTTGGCACGTCCTCTCTCACTGCACCTGCCTCAGAAATCGACCCAGAAACTCACTACGTGCAGATAAATTTCCTCTTGTTATTCTCAAGCCTCTCCTGTCCATAGTGGATCCCATTGCTGCTGTATTCGCTATTCCTACACTCTCCTCATAACCCTTTGTTACTGACAGGCCCATGCCCCATGTGCACCTCATCCCTCTCCATCTGGAAGCTGTGTGCATGGTCAACTACTGAGGGGATCATCCGACGCACAACCCCTCCTCCCCCCCCCCCCCGCCTCGACAGAGTGGCGCATGAGACTGGGTTGCACTTTCGCCTAATGACTGATGAAGCGGATGCCATGGGAAACCTGGTCCAGCAGAATGCTGGAAATGACTCCCACTAAGCACCCCCATCCCACCCACCACCGTCTTCAAGAATGTCTCCCCCCACCCTCCCAGGCTGTGTCTATGTCCCCCTCGGAATTATGCATGTGCAGGGAGGGAAAGGTGGCTGCCAGCGTCCTTGCAGGCCATGTGTAAGAAGTTTCCCGTGAACACTGAGATTTTGTCCTCCACAGTCTTATCTGTCCCAATGCCCGAGTGTGGTGAGTACTGTGTGCTGGGGATCAGCTGTCCAGCTGAGCTGACTGATCATTTTGCCCACCATCAGAGTAAATCAGTAAATATATTTGCCGCTGAGCTCTTTAAATCTGAGACTGGAGGAAATGATCCCGTGATAAAGGATCTCACTCGCCATCTAGTGGAGGGGTTCATTGACCTGTGAGCTGGTGAAAAAGCATAATTAGAATAGAGTGCAGAAAATAACAATAGGGGCTACACTTCAGTGGAGGGTATTAGATATGAGGAGAGGTTGGATGAACATGGTTTGTTCTCACTGGAACGACAGAGGTTGAGGGATGACCTGATAGAGGTCTACAAGATTATGAGTGGCATGGACAGAGTGGATAGTCGGATGCTCTTTCCTTGGGTAGAAAAGGAAATGTGGGCAGCAACCTGGTCTCCCCCCAGCTGGGGGTTTAAACATAGGTTTAAAATGTGTGGGGAAAAGTTTAGAGGAGATGCGTGAGGCAGGTTTTTTACACAGAGGGTGGTGAATGTCTGGAACGCGCTGCCTGGGGAGGTGGTGGGAGCAGGTATGATAGCAGCATTTAAGGGGCAACTAGATGAATATATGAAAAGGATGAGAATGGAAGGATACGGACTCCGTATGGTTTTAGTTTAGGCAGGCATCATGATCAGCACAGGCTTGGAGGGCCGAAGGGCCTGTTCCTGTGCTGTACTTTTCTTTGCTCTTTTTTCAAATGCGTCTATTTGACTGTGAAGTTCTTGGAATGCCCTGAGTTTCGGAAATGTGTTGTACGAGTACAAGTCTCTCTTTCATTTTCTTCATATCAATAGCTATTGGGATTCACTTAACGTTAGAAATGGAAAGGTGAGCAGGGATCTTGGTGAAACAGAGCTGATGGCGATCCCAGCATTCACCTCACTTCCTTCCTGCCTCCCAGCTGTCAAAACAAGCTTTGCCCAGCCTTGCCCCGTCAATTTGTATTTTCAGAGGAGGAAATCAGTTATTATTAAATATTTTCAAAGAGCTGGGGGGAGACCAGGTTGCTGCCCACATTGACTGCATATTGTGCCAACGCAGCTGCCCAAACACATCTGTTTGCAGGGTACGATCGCTATGGCTGATTTTCCAGATATGGGCTGCTGGGAAGGAGACCTGATTTCTGGAATACTACTTGAATAATCAGAAACCAGAGGGGATGCGGCGTAAGATAGCAAATTACTGCAAATGCTGGAATCTGAAACAAACAGAAAATGCTGCAAAGTCTCAGCAGGTCTGACCGCAGCTGTGGAGAGAGTACATAGCCAACAGTTCGAGTCTGGATGAATCTTAAGCCTGGTTACCAGACATCACATTCGCCATTCCTCTAACCCACACATTACACGGTAATGTGTCAGGACAATTCAGAGACCCTGGACAGGGAGCGATCCCCTTCTCAATCCATGACAGAAGCTGCCTCCTCACTGAATGGGAGGGGGAGATTCACCCCGTTCACTGACAGACAGGGGAATATTGCCCTCTGACTGATCAGAAACATAATGGGGAAACTTTCCCTCTCCCTTCTCCGGATCAGATGGGGAACTGCTCTCCTCACTGAATAATACAGGAAATAACAAGGGAAAACTAACCTCCTCATCTAATAAGACAAGGAAACTGTGAGCCTACTGTGAGGCATTACGCACTCACATGCACAAACATGCACACACACACACATACATGCACACACACGTACAAACACATACATGTGCACACACACAAATGCAAACAGAGACATGCACAAACACACATGCACACAAACATACGAATGCACAAATACAGACACAAACACACATGCTCAAACACACGTGCGCACTGACACAAATAGACAAACACACACATGCATACACACACACACATGCACATACACGCGCACACACACATGGGAAGTTCCAAGTGCATTTTAGCATCCTGGCAGATTTAAGGTCAAGAGCAAAAGGCAGACATTTCCTTTTGCGGATGGTGCCCTTAAGCCCTTGATCAAAGAGATGCAGCAAACAAAATGCTGCCCTTTGCAAACAGCAAGATGGTATGAATTATTTATGAAGAGGTGGCAGAACAAGCCAATACTGTCTTTGTCGGATTACAGGAGATTGGCAGGTTGTCCACCAAGTTGGGAGTCAATCACATTGCTGTGATTCTGGTGTCACATATAAGCCAGGCCAGGTAAGGACAGCAGATTTCCTTCCCTGAACCAAATGGGTTTTTCCTGACAATCGACAATGGTTTCATAGCCATTGGTAGATTCTTAATTCCAGATTTTTTTATTGAATTCCACCACCTGCCATGGTGGGATTCGAACCCGGGTCCCCAGAATATTAGCTGAGTTTCTGGATTAATAGTCTAGCAATAATACCATTAGGCCATCGCCTCCACAAGGGAAGCTTGAGGCAAGCTTGAGGAACAGAATGTCATTTTTCATCTCAGCACTCTCCAGTCTTCTGGACACAATATTGAGTTCAACAACTTTGCATCATAACCATGGCCTCCTTCCTTGTTTCTTTCTTTATCCCTTTTTATTGCATTAAAATATCCACTTTATAGCCAGTCACACCTCATCTGGACACGATCTTTGTTCCTTTAAATGCTGCCTTTGGCTTCTGCATCTTTAAACCTTCTGCCAATTAATCTCTCCTGTCCATACTACCCCTTCTGTTCTTCCTGCTCCCACCCCTTCTACTGCTTTAAGAACTATAACATTCCCATCTTTCAGCTGAAACTTTTAGTCTTGATATTCATCCAAACATTTTCAAAAATGCTGATTGCAAAGCAAACAACAATTCATATTGCTGAGAAGAGAGCCCCGATTTGTTGCCAAGTGGACTCTAATTGGTAGAGATACAGGGGCAGTACCCATTGTGCCAACAGTTTTCCTTTATGGCACAAGAGGAGCAGGAGTCGGGCAGCTTGCATGGAGGCTTCAAATGCTGAGAATGTAGGATAATAACCGATTTAGCTCGGAATGTGTCACTTTGCAGAATTAATGGATCTTTTGTTTACTTATGTTCTCCTGGGATTTTAGGCTGGGTATGTAGAGTCATTTGAGTTTTCATTAGGTTGATTGACAGGGATAGTGTCATATGGTTAACGGGAAGAGCTAAGCTTGCAGGAAAGAGCAGTTTCATTTTCATTTTAAAGTGAAGAGCAGTTGCTGCCTGGAGCTGCTGGAAGAAAGAAGTGTCTGTCTGTCTTTTTCTCTCCAGAGGCTTTGTGAAAGCTCCAACACTGGTAACCTAAGTCAAAGCAAGTATGCCAGTGTTTTGCTAACTAATTTTAAAGAACGCTTTAAGTCTATAAGAAAAATATCGCCCGATTGGAACAAGAGTGATAGGTTAGTAGTTAAGAATTGTATCTTGCCATGTTTAAGTATTGTTCAATTGTTGAAAATTAAGCTAAATCATGTACTATAGTTAAATTGTGTTGTTAAATAAAGTTTGCTTTGCTAGTTTGTCAGTAGAATCAAGTCAGGAGTGAAACATTCTATCCTCACATTAATGCCAAAATAGAAAAGCTGCTGGGTTCTAGTCTGACTTCATAATATACCTTGAGGGTTCTGATCTGGTACCCTATCAGAAGTGTACCAGTATATTTTGCTCTGTGACTGAGCTGATCTCAATCAGTAGCAATGATGCACACAGGACTAAAGTGAAATCAATTGACGTGAAATATTTAAAGCAAAATATAATTTTGAAAGCTTTACTCTCACAGGTCTTATGTAATTTCAGTGGAGTCAGGCAGAAATACTGTGGCCCTGATGCAGAGCCTCCTTGTTTGACCAGGAAACTCTTGAATAGGAAAGCGATAGAAAAACTATTGGATCTATTTAGCCAGTACACAGTTAGCACTTGGAACAATAATAATATGTGAAAAGATGTAAAAAGGCAGTGGAAGTGGTGCACAGTTCTGGTTACCACACAGGCTATTGATGAAATCCAGCAGGCAGGTTTCAGTCCATGTCCCCTCTTGCTGATGCTGCAACTGATGGGGTGGAACTCTCCCCTAATGCACTGGCAGAGCCTGTGAAATCAATGAGAAATTACTGTTCTTCACCCTGCTCCTCCACACCCCATCCTCCCCAGTGGTGTCACTGGGAAATATTAATTAATGCTTTCACTGCTGGTCATGTGTCTCTTAAAAACCACCCTGTGCTTTGAGTGTGTTTTTGCTGGAATGTTAATAATGAGAAGGAGTTGGAAGCATTAAGATGTGCATGACCCAGACACTCTTTGAAACAATTTAGAAATAAATACAATCATGTTTTTATTGGGGAGGAAGACTCCATTACAGTGCTGAGATTTAGACATATCGATAAAATTTGCAAGACTCAGCAGTGACATTGTTAAGACTGATGTGGAGATGCCAGTGTTGGACTGGGGTGGGCACAGTAAGAAGTCTCACAACACCAGGTTAAAGTCCAAAAGGTTTATTTGGAATCACGAGCTTTCGGAGCACTGCTCCTTCATCAGATGAGTGAAGAGGTAGGTTTCACAAACATGACATATATAGACAAAGACAATTGCAAGACAAATTTACAAATGTTGTCTTTGTCTATATACTTGGTGTTCGTGGCATGTATAACAAAGACACAATTGCAAGATAAATTGTGTCTGTCTATATACGTGGTGTTTGTGAAACCACATCTCCACTCATCTGATGAAGGAGCAGCGCTCCAAAAGCTCATGATTCCAAATAAACTTGTTGGACTTTAACCTGGTGTTGTGAGACTTCTTATTGTTAAGACTTTAATAGTCCAGGCCAAAACATCAGCTGAAATAGCTCTGCAGGAGGGTCATTTGAACTCGAATCATCAACTCTGTTTCTCTCTCCAGAGATGCTACCCGATCTGCTGAGTTTATCCAGCATTTTCTGTTTTTATTTCAGCTGACACTGTGAGTGTGCTTTTTGAGGTGGTGCTGTTAGATTAATGTGCGCATCCAGAACTGCGACTGATTGTATCACATTTTAAAACCATCATTTTTAGGCAGACTTTGTGTGTAAAATGATGGAGTCCATCTACGAAATACTGTTAACTGGGTGCAATGCTGATAATATCGAAGACAGTGGTCACTTCCTCTGCCGTCTGCTCACAACCACAAGCTGCTACACTCAATCACATGTACTAACTGGGCGTCCATCTCATTCGGCTGCTGGCCCAGTTACTGTGCTCTCGGAAATATGGGCAGAGAAATGCATTACCTCTTTAAATTCAAAACCTTTTGGCTTTTTGTTCATTGCTTTATGTCCATCTACGGTAAGTTGTGGCACCTTTACCATGCAATTCTATTCTAAATTGGTTCGATTGCGTATGGTGGTTTTGTTGACAGCGTTCACTCAAGCGTTGGGGTTCAATCACTCGCCGATCCATTGACTGAAGCTCAACACAGTTCACAAGATCTTTAGTCTCAGTCAGCCGGGGTCCAGTTAATGTTGAACGTCTCAAATGTAGCTGGGGTTTATTGATGGATACGCTGATCCTTAACTGGTGAATGTTTATTTATTAAAATGTCGGATGTTCGCCTCTATTTTAAAAGTGTCAGATTGGATTCACTGGATTCCATCCAGTTTTTATTTAATGATTATACAAATGAATTACATGGGATTTATAAAATAGGAGTAGGCCATTTGGCCCATCCAGTGTGAACCTACTGCTTCTTCCAAACCTCCGCGAGTCTTTCAATCCATCTGTCTTTCTTTATTGAATCCCTACAGTGCAGATGAGGCCTTTCGGCCCATCTGGTTAGCACCGACTCTCTGACAGTGTATCTTCCACTTTTACTTTTTACTTCTCTGCCTGATTGACCTGTAGCTCACAAATTTCATCCTCACTCTCAGCCACACAGCCAATTTTCTGTCATCTGTAAGCATCTACATCTTGCTGCCGACCTTTATTCCTATGGCTTTGATGCAGACCGTAAAAAGCAACGATCCGATTACAGAGTGCTGTGGAGCCCCATTGGAAACAGCTTTCCAGTCATACTAACTCCAGTTGGCTTCCTGCCACTGATTGAGGCACTTTTGGACCCAACATACTCTTGGATCCCGCAGGCTTTCCGTTTTCAGCCAAGTCTGGCATGTGGGACTAATAGAATCAGGATAGTCACGGTGCTGGAGGAAGCCATTTGGCCTGTCATATCCATGCTAACTTTCTGTACGTGCAACTCCTCAGGTCCCACTCCGCACATTTACCCCACAGCCCAGGAATTAATTGTTTCTCTTCAGATCCTTATCCAATTCTGTGTCGAAGGCCTGGGTTGAATCAGCCTCCTCCACATCTCAGGCAGTCCATTCCAGTCACACCCACTCGTGTTAAAGGACGGTTTTTATCTTGGTCATCAGGATTGCTTTTCCCACTCGCCCTATATCAGTTTTCAATCATCCCGGCAATGGCAAAAAATTTATATTTCCACGCGGCCCAGATCCTTCATGATTTTGAACATGTTCTATCAAATTCCTTTTCAAACTTCTCTTTCCCAAGAAAACATTCCAAACTTCTCTGTTCTATCCGCCAAACAGGAAGTTCCTTATCTCTGATTCTCCTTTCCTTCTCTCATATGCATTCTATGAACTTTATCTGTATATCGCGCAAGAAACACTTCTTTTTACCGTATACCAATAGATGTGACAATAATAAATCAAATCAAATCAAATCTTTTCATCAATCTTTTCTGTACTTTCCCTCTAAATGGTGTCTTATTGTAACTTATGTTTTTTACCATCTATGTCCCTATTTATAGCTCCCATTTATTAACCACCTTCTCAACCTGGCTTGCCACCTTCAGTCATTTATGTGTCTATACATTCAGCACCTTTCCTGCTGTATCCTGTATTCATGTACCTTGCCTCTCCTCATTCTCCCCAACAAGGAGAATTTCTTCTCGACCTTTTGTCTAAGATCAAGCGTCGGGTCAAGCACAAGTTAGAATGAAAGGCCTTATCTTGCCAGCTTGGATCATGTTTGTCTCTCATGTGAATGGATTCAACTGGACTTTGAATTTGGTTTTTGGAGCAAGCAAGGAATGGATTTGGGTTTGCCCGGTCCAATCTGAGTATTGGCTTTGTAACTTTAAGAATGGAGTAATTTTAAAAAATAGATTCAAGGAAAATCGCTTCACACTTTTCTGCATGAAATGTCATCGACCTTGGCGAGCCTCCCCTCACCTACAAGCCTGTGAAGCATGGCAGACCTGGTATTGGCGCCACTCACTTCCTCCGGGTTCACTCCTCTGAAATTAGTAGTTGACAATGGAAATGTTGTGTAAATAAAATTGGTTCAGTTAAAAGATTTAATCGACCATTTTTGTCTGCTAATTTCACCATCTTATTCGTTCTCACTCAGCTCCCCACACTTCACAATGCTTCCAAATTTCCACTCATCTGAGAATTTTGTAAATCACGCTCAGTACATCCAGGTTCGGATTATTCACATATATCTGGAAAAGGAGGAGTCCTGACATCCATCCTTTGGTGGGGCGGGGGGTGGGGGTGGGGGGTGGAGGGGGAACCCCATAATGTAATATTCCTTCAGTGCAAAACAAGAACCGTCACAATTAATCTCCTTCCTGTCACTCGGCCAGTATTCTTGGTATTCTTGCTGCTGCGATCCCTTTCACGCCATATGAGCTCTAACTCTGCTGACAAGCCTGAACTTTGTCTAAGGTGCGATAAAATCCAGGTTGAGTATCTCAATCATCAACTCCCCTTGTTATTTCCTCAAAAATATCCAAACAAGTTAGCCAGACGCGGCTCTCACTGAACAAAAGAAAGTAAATAGCAGATGTTGCAAACGGAAAGTAGTCAAAATACTCAGCAGGTCAGACAGTCTTCTCAGCCTCCCGCGTGAAAACTGGTATTCGGAATTTTAAACTGTTCCTTTGCCGAGCTGATTCCTTCTTTTTCTGTTGTTGCAGCCTCGGGAAGCAGTGTTACTGTGACGGTCCATCGGAGAGAAGTGAATGGGACAGTGAACCAGTCTGTCCTTCTCCCTGTCTCCTATTCCACTCCTATACACAACTCCTCTTTAAGGTTAGAGTGGAGTTTATTCCCCATGAACTCTGCATTTGTGACACTGACCCGATCAAACTGCTCTCCAGACCATGACAGATCCGGGTATAAGTGTTCAGATCACCCGGTGACATCTACTTCCTACCGGGACCGAGTTCACCTCTATCCAGAGAATGGATCCTTGTTATTGTGGAATGTACAGCCCAGTGACAGTGGGGTCTATGTGATCTCTGTTTATAGTAATGCTGAGGGCACAACCAGAAAAGGCAATGTGACTCTAACAGTCTATAACGGGACAGGTAAGAATTCATGTTGATTTAATCATTATTCCTCAGTGTACTCTGTTAATTAATGAACATGTTTAAACTGCGCTGTTCTCGTCGCTTCGAAGTGAACTGATAAAATCCAACAATTTTATAAAGAGTAATTAACTGTTTGAGGGTGGGGCTACGGACATAATGGTAATCTCGTAATCCAGAGGCCCAGAGTACCCAGAGAATACGGGTTCAAATCTCACAATGGCAGCTAGTGTCATGCAAAGTGAATCAATACAATCTGAAATTAATATTGCTGACCATGAAATTATCTTCAATTAGTTCACTAATACCCTTTTAGGGGAAGGAGATATTTGCTGCACACTGATCTGCCCAAGACCGCAAGCAACTACAAAGGGTCGTGAATGAAACCCAGTCCATCACGCAAACCAGCCTCCCATCTATTGACTTGTCTACACTTCCCGCTGCCTCGGCAAAGCAGGCAGCATAATCAAGGATCCCCCGCACCCCGGACATACTCTCTTCCACCTTCTTCCGCTGGGAAAAAGATACAAAAATCTGATGTCATGTGCCAACCGACTCAAGAACAGCTTCTTCCCTGAATGAACCTACCTTGCATTAAGTTGATCTTTCTCTACACCCTAGCTATGACTGTAAGACAATATTCTGCACTCTCTCCTTTCCTTCTCTATGTACAGTCTGCTTTGTCTGTACAGCGTGCAAGAAACAATACTTTTCACTGTATACTCGCACGTGACAATAATAAATCAATTCAAAATGTGACTACAGGCCCGCAATGTTATCGTCTCTTAACAGCCCCTCTGAAATGGTGCCCACATCCCACGAAAGCAAAGAATGGGGATTTTGTAACTATCAAAATTCTTGTTGCAGATACTGGGACTCCCATCCGGAGCAGCACCGAGCGAGCGGAGACCACCGGAGAACTCCCCGATCACCGAGACTCTCTCCTGCGCCGTGTGAGCATCTTTGGCGGAGTCGGTGTGCTGGGGGCCTGTCTGTACTCGTGTGTGAACTGGAGATACAGAGAGAAACTGAAACGGGAGAACCATAAAGCTGGAGATGGAGATGTGCTTGGGGAGGGAAATACAGTTTGTACAGTTTAATCCTCACCAGTAAAGTCTGATACACCTGCAACATCCTCCTTACAGTGTTCAGATCAAGCTGAGAAGTTACAGAATCTTTATTTGGGGGCACTTATAAAGTCATAGAATTGATTATGTGCCATCTCCCCACATTGCATTATTTATTTTCCTTCATTGTTCCTGATTGTGGAGTAGAAACGGGAAATGTTGCGAATAATCAGCAGGTCATTCCATATCCCTGAAGGAAAATGCTATTCCCATCCAGTTTTTTCCAAACCATCGGACACAATCCCAGAGAAAGGTGGGATTCTCCGGCCCCGCTCATTCCGAAACCGGAGAATCCCGTCCGAGGTCAATAGACCTTCACGTTGTCCGACCCCTGCTCGCTACAATTCCCGTGGCGGGCGGGATGGGACAATTCATTTCTCCAGGTTTTCCTGTTAGAGTCTTGCCTGGAGATTAGGACAGAATTGGAAAACTCCCAACTCCCTGCTCGCTCCTTCCTGAGAAAATGTATCCAGTTTAACCCTCTGTGAAAAGCCTCTGAGGAAATATAAACTCCTACTCCCGGGTTGGAGGGGGGAACTCTGCACAAGCTGCGGAAATAGCTCCTTTCTCTCGGCACACAGCATCTAGGAATTCTAGTCCTCTATTCCAACACACTACAGTTGCCCTCCCATTGACCTTTATTCCACAGCCTTTCACTGTACTTTTACTGTCTGTTCTGCGAAATCGGTTTTTCAGGAACCGTCACTTAGTGCAATTTGTAGTTCGTTTAGCACACTGAGTGGCTGGAATTTTAACCAGCATGCCCACCCCGATTCCGGAGGCAGGCAGGGCTCGGAGAACGGCATTTTCCATTGGCCTTGGGCGGGATCTTACGGACTTTGGGCGGATGTGCCGGTAAAAATTGTGAGCTGACAACCTGACTTATTGCTTACTTGTACTTGTTAACAAACAAAGTTCAAACTGAGAGAATAGGACTTACCAAGCCCTCTCCCGTAAGCCCACACATTTACCCTCCTAATCCACCTGATTTACACACCCTGGGACACTAAGGGGCAATTTAGCATGGCCAATCCAGTTAACGTGCTTATCTTTGGAGTGTGGGAGGAAACCGGAGCATCCGGAGCAGACATGGGGAAAACGTGCAAATTCCACACAGACAGTGACCCAAGGCCAGAGTTGAACCCAGAAACAACTTTGAGATACAGCCAGCAAACAGAGAGAGCACAGAAACAATCAGTGGAAATGAATAAGTACAAAAGAACACCACCTCCTGAATGTTCCCCTCCAAGTCACTCACCATCCTGACTTGGAAACATATCGCTGTTCCTTCACAGTCGGTGGGTCAAAATCCTGGAACTCCCTTCCTTGCAGCACAATACCTACATCACATGGACAGCAGCAGTTCAAGAAGGCAGCACATAACCACCTTCTGAAGGACAGTGGGGGATGGGCAATAAATACAGGTCTAGCTGTCAATTAATTTTAAAGAAGGCTAAACTGTTCACAGAGATGACAATTGACCAGTGAATGTATATCGCATGTACATAAGTACACCCAGATCTCATGATGTTCAGTTGAAAGTAAAGGTCATACAATTCAAACAATTCAAAATCCTCCTTCCCGCAATAACTTCCTTACAATATTCAGTAAGAAGTCTCACAACACCAGGTTAAAGTCCAACAGGGTTATTTGGAATCATGAGCTTTCGGAGCGCTGCCCCTTCATCAGTTGAGTGTAGAGTTGGTTTCACAAACACGGCATATATAGACAAAGACACAGTTGCAAGATAATGGTTGGAATGTGAGTCTTTACAGGTAATCAATTCTTTACAGGTACAGACAATGTGAGTGGAGAGAGGGTTAAGCACAGGCTAAAGAGGTGTGGATTGTCTCCAGCCAGGACAGTTACTGAGGTTTTGCCAGCCCAAGCCAAATGGTGGGGGGGTTACAGATAGTGTGATGTGAACCCAAGATTCTGCTTGAGGCCGTCCTCATGTGTGCAGAACTTGACTATCAATTTCTGCTCGACGATTCTGCGTTGTCGTGTGTCTTGAAGGCTGCCTTGGAGAACGCTTACCCGAAGATCAGAGGCTGAATGTCTGTGACTGCTGAAGTGTTCCCCAACTGGAAAGGAAGACTCCTGTCTGGTGATTTTCGAGTGATGTCCATTCACCCATTGTTGTAGTGTCTGTATGGTCTTGCTGATGTACTGTGCCCACCCCAGTCCAACGCCGGCATCTCCATGTCATGGTTACAATATTCAGATCAAAGTCTACTATTGCTCGGACAGTTTCTCAGAAATTTGTACAGATATCCAGTCTACGGAATTGAATAGATTTTGTCCCTCCATTTTGATTGCTCTGTTTTGTTTTTCCAATGTCTGCATGGGTTTTCTCCGGGTGCTCCGGTTTCCTTCCACAGTCTGAAAGATGTGCTGGTTAGGTGCATTGAGCATGCTAAACTCTCTCTCAATGTCCCCAAACAGAATCAGAGTGTGGTGACTTGGAGATTTTCACAGTAACTTCATTGCAATGTAAGCCTACATGTGACAATAATAAATAAACAATCTATTATTTCAGATTTTCCATATAAACCAGTATGTTGAGATTAAAGAGTTAGTCAGTCCGAATATGCAAAGAGAAAGTCATTGGGTGGGATTCTCCAATCCACTCCCAGAAATTCAGCACAATCTCCAGAGACATGCCTTAATGGATGGTTCCTTTCGATTCCCCAGGGATTCTGCCAGTCTCAGCTTAAATGGATGACCGGAATTCCCCAGCCATTTATGTCCTGCCACTGCTGCCAGTGAGAACAGATAATTTGGCGCTCAGACAAATCTCAATTCACTGCAGCTGGACCAGAGAATCCCAGCAGTAGATCTGGAAAAATTCTCCCAACCCCGGAAATCCTACCCCAGGAAAACCCACACCCAGATTAAGAGTCTGATTAAACACACATGTCCTAAAGTACAAACTCAAAATAATTTTTGTCTGATTTCAGTGTGACTGCAGCCATAGCCCCTCCCTAGATTACCTCTGATTTGACGAACTTCCTCGTGTTATGCCATTCATTGAATATTTCCTTGTCAAATTTTCCTTCCAAAATGTATCACTTCACACTTTTGGGGGTTAAATTCCACCTGTCACTTGATCATCCTGTCTATATCTTTCTGTACCCAAGACACTCAACGTCACTGTTAATCACTTGACCAATCGTTGCACCATCCACAAAATTACTAATCCTACCCCCCACATAGCCATTTATGTCATTTATATAAGTGACGAATAATAGGGGACCCAACACCGATCCCTGTGGTATGCCACTGGACACAGGCTTCCAGTCACTAAAGCAGCCTTCTGTCATCACCCTCTGTCTCTTACAACTAAACCAATTTTGAATCAAATTACCCTGCATACCATGTGCATTTGCTTTGTTTACAAGTCTCCCATGTGGGACTTTGTCAAAGGCTTTGCTGAAATCCATATCAACTACATCAACTGCACCACCCTCATCTGCACAGCTGGTCACCTCCTCAAAAAAATCAAACAAACTTGTTAAGCATGGTCTTCCTCTGACAAAGCCATGTAGACTATCCCTGATCAAACTTTGCCTCTCCAAGTGGAGATAGATTCTCTCCTTCAGAATTTTCTCCAATGATTTCCCTACCACTGACAGGTGACTCATTGGTCTGTATTTCCCTGGCTTATCTCTACAGCCCTTCTTAAATAACAGAACCACATTAGCAGTTCTCTAGTCCTCTGGCACCTCCACTGTAGCCAAAGAGGATTAAAAATTTGGGTCAGAGCCCCTGCAATCTCCTCCCTTGCCTTCTACAGCAGCCTGGGACACAGTTCATCCAGACCTGGAGATTTGTCAACTTTTAAACCAGCCATCACCTCCGATACCTTTCCCTTCCCTATGTATATTTGTTCAAGAACTTCGCAGTCTCTCTCCGTGAGTTCCATATCTTCATCTCTTGGGTGAAGGCAGATGTGAATGATTTGTTCAGCACTCTACTGGGTCCTCTGGCTACACGCACAAATTGCCCCCATGTTCCTTAATGGACTCTATTCTTTCCCTGGTTATCCTCATCTCATTGATAAACTTATAGAATATCTTGGGATTTTGCCCTACTTCTACCAGCCAGAGCGTTCTCATATCCGCTCTTTGCTCCCCTAATTGCTTTCTTAAGCTCCACCCTGCATCTTCTGTATCCACCACTACCTCCGCTGATTTGCTCCCCTTCTACTTGCTAAGGGCTCTCTTTTCCTTCTCATCGCAACCTGAATATCTCTGGCCATCCATCATTCTCTGGGCTTGTTATTCCTTCCTATCGCCCTCGAGGGAACATGTTGGGCCTTCACCCTCTCAATTCCCTTTTTGAATGCCTCCCACTGATTTTCTACAGATTTCCCCACAAGAAGCTGTTCCCAGTCTACCTTGGCCAGGTCCTGCCTTATTTTACAAAAATCCACTCTCCCCCAAACCTATTCTTTTTTTTTGAAAATTATCTATTTCCTTGCCCATAACAAGCTTAAATTTTACTATGTTGTGATCACTATCACTAAAATGGTCCCCCACCACCACCTCAACCACCTGTCTGTCTTCATTCCCCAGAATTAGGTCCAGCACAGCACCATCCCTTGTTGGACCCTTTACATAATGACCTAAAAACTTCTGTACACATTTCAAGAAATCCACTCCACCCAAGCCCTTAACACCATGGATGCGATCTTACCAGCCATTCACGCCATGCTCCCGCTGCAGTGGGATTGGAGAAATCTCCATTCACTGCAGTGGGATGGGAAAAATCCACCAGCATGAATGGTGGTAACATTCCGGCCTATGTCTATCCCAATTAATATTGGGAAAGTTGAAATCACCTATTAAAATGACCCTATTGTTATTGTTTTTACACACCCCTGTGAATTGTGTCCTTATTTGTTCCTCAATTTGCTGCTGACTATCTGAGGGTCCATAATAAATGCATAGCAATGTGGCAGCCACTTTTTTATTCCTAATGTTTACCCACAAATCTTCATTTGATGCCCCCTTCAAGATATCATCTCTCCTCACTACAGTAACTGACTCCTTTACTAATAATGCAATGCCCCCCTCCCCCTCTTTTACCCCCTATCCTGTCTCACCTCAAGATTCTATATCTAGAATGTTGAACTGCCAATCCTGTTCCTCCCTCTTCCACGTCTCTGTGGTGCCTACTACATTACAATTCCACATGTCAATCATCACCCTTAGCTCATCCATTTTGCCTGTAATACTCCTGACATGAAAGTAGAGGCTATCCAGGCCGGCCTTACTCCCTGAAATATTAATACAGCTGCAGTCCCTCTGACTTGATTGTTGTACTGAATGATTCTGTGCCATTATCCTGCCAACAGTCTGTGTTGCTTCCCCCTGTTTTAACCCTTCCCAGCAGCATTTGCAAACCCACCCACAATGATGTCAGTCCCGCTATGGTTCAGATGTAGACCTTTCTACTTGCACAAGTTCCATCTTCCCCAGAAACAATCCCAGTGACCCAGGAATCTGAGCCCCATCCTCCCCTCCCCCATCCGCACCAACTCTTCGCACATGGCACTGGGCGTAATCCCGAGATTACGGTTGGAATTTTACCACCCTGCCCACCACGGGAATCGAGCGGGTGAGGGGAGGAGCATGAGTATGTCCATTGACCTTGGGCGGGATTTTACGGTTTCAGGATGAACAAGGCAGTAAAGTCCCACCCTACAACTCAAGAAGTCTTGATTTTTAGCGTACTGCCTAGCTCCCTGAATTCTTGATGTAGGAATTACTGAACTGATGTACATTGAAGTGCATCTTGATCTCTGGAGAAAATGGGAATATTATTGTACCTTCCTGTTTTGAAGATTTGGAATGTGTTTTGCATTTTTTTTGCAGATATTCTATGATTAAAGTATATTCTTGCAAAAAAAATGAACTCAATGATTATAATGGAAATTCTTCCAATGTAATCAAGGTATTATACCTATTCCAGCTTCTCAGTCCACCTGAGAACAAAACTCCTAGCTATTCATCTACGAAAGGCTTCACAGCTGCACGCTAAAAGACCTTCACTCCAACTAAAGTATCAACTCAACCAAGAAGAGGACAGGCTTGCATCATTATATATTCCATTCTTACAATTAGGCCTTTACTTCATCTGTATCTAAAGTTTTTTTTGTGTGATAGAGTGAATGAGATGAGTGATTGAGATGCTGAGTTTCAAACACCTGTGGCAAGTGTGTGATAAAAAACAGACCCCCTATTTTAAAACAGAACTCCAGAAATCCTGCTGCTGGGATTTATTATAAATTAAGAAAAATCACTCTGAGTTTCAGGAAATGCACACATCTTATATACAAATATTCTGTTCATGGACTGGAAGGGAGCAGACAAAGCCCATCAATGTCAGGAAGGTAATTGTATAACCATATATCAATTCAATAAATGTTAGCCACTGCCTGGACACTGTCATACCCTTTAATGCCATTTCCCAATCTACAACATATTTCCATGTTGCGGGAGTTTCACAACTAATCAACTATTGGTTAGCACTGCTGCCCCATAGCGCCAAGGACCTGGGTTCAATTCCCAGCTTGGGTCACTGTCTGTGTGGAGTTTGCACCTTCTCCCCGTGTCTGCATGGGTTTCCTCCAGTGGCCTGGTTTCCTCCCACAGTCCAAAGGACATGCTGGTTAGGTGCATTGGCCATGCTAAATTCTCCCTCAGTGTACTTGAACAGGCAGCGGAGTGTGGCGACTAGGGGATATTCACAGTAACTTCATTGCAGTGTTAATGTAAGCCTACTTGTGACACTAATAAATAAACTTAGAAACTTTAAACTTAAACTATAGTATACCTCACTCCCAGACAACACTTGAAAGTCCAGTTCAAGGTCTTTATTCAAGCTATAGCAGGGAAACCTGTCTCCACCAGGTGGCTCACAGATCTCCAGAATGATACATTGCAACAGCCATTATATCTTTAGCTTACCTTACAAGTAATTTGTATTTACCATTTTTTGATAAATCCACATGGGCCAGAATTTTTCCATCCCGCCTGTCCTGGGAACAGAGCAGGGGAGGGGCAGACCATGGAAAGGTCCGTTGACATCGGGCGGGATTTTACAGTTTTGGGATGAGTGAGGCCATAAAATCCCAGTTCCCAGGGAAGGGGAATTGAAAACTAGAGGGTATAGGTTTAAGTTGAGAGGGGAAAGATTTAAAAGGGACCTGAGGGCCAACTTCTTCACGCAGAGGGTGGCGCATATATGGAATGAGCTGCCAAAGAAAGTGGTTGAGGCAAGTGCAATAGCAACATTTAAAAAAGCATTTGGATAAGTACATAGAAGGGAAAGCATTAGAGAGATATGGGCCAATTGGGACTAGCTGGGAGGGCACCATGGTCGGCATGGACCGGTTGGGCCGATTGGCCTGTTTCCATGTTGTGTTTCTCTATGACTCAAATCAAAAGTATACGTTTGTTCTAAGGTAATCAATATCCAATTACTGCTAATAGTTCTGATTACTTTGTTTATGTTGTGTACACTTACAATTACATTTTCTCTATTCTTTCATAATTACAATATCCAATTACTAACACTGCATGTATATATAGTTTGCACTATCAGCAAACACACACGTTTGTGATACTTGACTGTTATTCTATGCAGTGGCTTCTTGTGGTCTATCAAAACATGCCTGTAAACCTTGACTATTATCTGGAGCGGGATCAACAATGGCCTCTCTGTGGTCCATCCAAAGCCTATCCCTTGTTTTTATTGCATCCATGGCATGGAGCTTTGGAGCTTTGATAGTCTCACAGTGGAACTCTGTTGTACTCTGTTGGGATTTTAACCCATTCGGTCCCTAATACCTTTGCCATTTCCTTTGTTTGGATTCAGGCGCTAGTTTCAGATTCAACTACATCACTCAATGTTATATTCCAGCATATTGTGATCACTTTTGTGACCCGCAGTAGGAACTGTAGGGGAGGATTTTATATTGATCTTCACATCTATAAAAACGACTGTATCAATTACAGTTATTTTATCTTGAGCAATCCGTCTTAAATATATTTGTTAACGTGTACGTGCAGTTCAGGTGTGAAACATTTTTCACTGAGTGCATTGCTGACTATTTGAGAGACATTTGTAGCCAGTGGCCAAATCTGCTGTTGCCTCCTCACAGCCACACTGCACTGAACCATCTGTGAAAAACCGTCCTCCATCTCATTCAGATGGTTCCGCTGTCTCGCTACTTTGATGTCGGAAAAATGGACAGAGAATGCAATCGCTTCTTTAACATCACCAGTGTGTACCTTTTCATCAGTTAATTTTCTTCCACCTTCGGTAAGTTCTTTGTTTTTTTTACGACAAAAGCAATTCTAGGTGTAATTTCGCTTGGCTATTTGCTGATGGTGTTTACTCAGGGCTGGGGATTGAACTCAGTTCATACAATCTTAGTCTAATTCAGTGGGGTTCCTGTGAACAGGGAGAGTCCCAGTCATCACCTGTCCTTCAGTTAGTACTTGGTAAAGAGTGACCCGAACATTTAACTGTCGCTGGGATTTATTCATAAATAAGCTCGTCTACCAGAAGTTTTCATATATTGAGCGTTAATTATAAAGTTTGATTTGATTTGATTTATTATTGTCACATGTATTTGTATACAGTGAGAAGTATTGTTTCTTGTGCGCTATTCATACAAAGCATACCGTTCATAGAGAAGAAAAGAGAGAGTGCAGAATGTAGTGTTACAGTCATAGCTAGGGTGTAGAGAAAGATCAACTGAATGCGAGGGAGGTCCATTGAAAAGTCTGATGGCAGCAGGGAAGAAGTTGTCCTTGAGTCAGTTGATATGTGACCTCAGACTTTTGTATTCTTTTCCCGATGGAAGAAAGTGGAAGAGTGTATGTCCGGGGTGCGTGGGATCCTTAATTATGCTGGCTGCTTTGCTGAGGCAGCGGGAAGTGTAGACAGACTCAATGGATGAGAGGCTGGTTTGCATGATGGATTGGGCTACATTCACAACCTTTATAGTTTCTTGCAGTCTTGGGCAGAGCAGGAGCCATACCAAGCTGTGATTCAACCAGAAAGTTGTCAAATATTCTCCTCTGTGTTATTACATATATAATGGTGTCAGGTTGGATGAAGTGGACTCTTATCAAGTCTTTACTTAATTAATCACAGCAAATTTACAATACAGGAATAGGCCACACGGCCCAACAGTCTAAGAATAAGGGGTAAGTCATTCAAAATTGAAAGTTTATTGTCACAAGTAGGCTTACATTAACACTGCAATGAAGTCACTTGAAAATCCCCTAGTCGCCACACTCTGTCACCTGTTCGGGTAGATTGAGGGAGAATTTAGCATGGCCAATGCACCTAACCAGCACGTCTTTTGGTCTGTGTGAGGAAACCGGAGGAAACCCACGCAGACACGGAGAGAATATGCAGGCTCCACACAGACAGTGACCCAAACCAGGAATTAAACCTGGGTCCCTGGCGCTGTGAGGCAGCAGTACTAACCACTGTGTCACCATGCCACCTGAGATGAGGAAGAACTTCTTCACTCAGAGTTGTGAACCTGGGGAAATCTATCACAAAAAGTTGTTGGGGCCAGCTCATTAGATATGTTCAAGAGGGAGCTGGACATGGCCCTTGTGCCTAAAGGTATCAAGCGGTATGGAGAGAAAGCGGGAGTCGGATAACAAGAGTACATGATGGTCCATGATCATATTGAATGGTGGTGCAGACTTGGAGGGCCGAATAGCCTACTCCTGCACCTATTTTCTATGTTTCTAATTCTAAGTTGGTATCTCCTCACAGACTCCCTTAGTCTTTTCAGTTGATCTCACCCACTTGTTCAGCATCCCCTTAAATACAGCTCTCACCTCAACTACTCCAAAGCAACAAGAATATCCTCACTACTGTGTGTGTAGCCAGACTGAGCAGATATATTCCTCTCGTTCACAGCTTTCTTCCTCATTATTACTCGCTTCTCATATCCTTTGTGCAAGTGTAACTCACCCAGTCGCACTTCCCACCTTTACTACACGGCCCAGCAATCCTTATTTCTTGTCAAGTCATTGTCCAATTCTCTACTGAAGCCTCGAATGAATCAGCCTCCAGCACATCTCAGGCAGTCCATTCCATCCATAACCCACTCGTGCTTCAGAAAGGTTTCTTCAACTTGCAATAACTTATTTTACCACTCATCTCAAATTGGTGCTTCTTTAATTCTCAATCCTCCGGTTGATGGATATAACTTATCTGTACCTTCCCTGCACAGACCCCTCAAGATATTGAATACCTCTCTCAAATCTCTTCGCAACTTCTCCAATCTATCTCTTGAACTGAAGTTCCTCATCAATGAAAACATTCTCATAAATCTTTTCTGAACTCTCTCAAATGCTTTCACATTTTTCCTGCAGAGTGCTGTCCGGAATAAGACACAATTCTCGTTTGCAGCCAATGCAATGTTTTCATTGTTTATTATCCTAACTTCTTTTCTTTGGAACTCAATGCCCCTATTTATAACTCCGGTGTGATTTAACTGTTTTATCAACCCACTTTGCCTCTTTTCATGATTTGTGCACGAATATATATTAATGCGCATCTGGATGGGATCTCCCTGGTACAGCACCCAATCCACAATTGTATCCTTTAATTTAGATTGACCCTCCTCACCTTGCTCTTCCTATCAAGATGAATCATTTCACTCTGTCCTGAGTTAGGTTTCCTCTGATTTAAATCTGCTAATTTCACCATCCTGTCCATGTCCTCTTTCAGTCTTCACTATGTTTCTCAGCTCACCATAGTTCCAAGTTTCATTCCAACTTCAAATATTGAAATTATGCCCTGTACACCCATATATGGAAGAATCATAGAATCCCTACAGTGCCATTCAGCCCATCGAGCCTGCACCAACAACAATCCCACCCAGGCCCTATCCCCATAACCCCACATATTTACCCTGCTAATCCCCCTGACACTATTGTGACACAAAGGGGAAATTTAGCATGGCCAATCCATCTAACCTGCACATCTTTGGACTGTGGGAGGAAACTGGAGCACTTGGAAGAAACCCATGCAGACACGGGGAGAACATGCAGACTCCACAGTGATCCAAGGCTGGAATCGAACCCGGGTCCCTGGTGCTGTGAGGCAGCAGTGCTAACCACTGTGCCACTGGGATATATAATATCCCGATCGTTAATATCTAATCAGGAAAAGCAGGAGGCCCAACATACATTCTGGGGACCTCATGATATGGAAACATAGAAGATAGGAGCAGACGGAGGCCATTTGGCCCTTTGAGCCTGCTCTGCCATTCATTATGATCATGGCTGATCACCAATTCAGTAGCCTAATCCTGCTTTTTCCCCATAAACTTTGATCCCCTTCACCCCAAGTGCGATACCCAGCCACCTTTTGAAGGCATTCAATGTTTTGGCATCAACTACTACCTCTGGTAATGAATTCCACAGGCTCACCACTCTTTGGGTGAAGAAATGTCTCCTCACCTCTGTCCTAAATGGTCTACCCTGAATCCTCAGATATAACTGACCTTCAGTCCAAAAAAAACAGCATCTACAATTCATCTCTCTTTCCCTCACTCAACCAATCCAAAGATATGCGGGTCAGGCTGATTGGCCATGCTAAATTGACCCTAGTGTCAGGGGGATTAGCTGGGTAAATATGTGGGGTTACAGGAATAGGGCCTGGGTAGAATTGTGGTCGGTGCACACTCGATGGTGCTGTGAGGCAACAGTGCTGCTCCTTCTGCACTGTAGGGATTCTATGATCCTATGAATCGTGTGTCTTCGTTGCTAGTGTTCCATTCATTCCTTAGGCTTGAACTTTACTGACAAGCCCGAATTTTGTCAAAGAAAATGTAAAAATGCACACGCGAAATATCAATAATCAATTCTCTTACCTCCTCAAAAAAAATCAAACTAGTTAGTCGGACACGACCCTCACTTAACAAAGAAAAGTAAAACACTGCAGATGCCGGAATCTTGAAATAAAAAGACAAAATGCTGGAAATAATACAGCAGCACAGACAGTAAATTAATGTTTCACCTTCGGGGTCTTCCTTCAGAACTAGTTAATTTCCTTTAACAAATCCATGCTGACCGCCTTTGATTCTATCCCTGTCTTTCTAATTAACATTCGCACTGTCCCACAGATGTTTATTTCACAGTAAAATGTTTTCTCTGCTGATGCTGTAGGTGTTTTGAGGTTTTATAACCAGTCTCCGTGCGAAAACTGTTATTCCGAATTTTAAACTGTTCCCTTCCTAAGCGGATTCCTTGGTTTTTTTCTCTGTTGTTGCCGTCTCGGGTAACAGTGTGACTGTGACAGTCCATCAGCGAAAGGTGAGGGGGACAGTGAGCCAGTCTGTCCTGCTCCCTGTCTCCTATTTCACACTCACACCCGACTCCATTTTAAGGATACAGTGGAATTTATTTCCCGGAGACACCCCATTCGTGAGACTACCCAGATCAAACTTCTCTACAGACCCTGACAGATCCGGGTTATGACTGTTCAGGTCACTGGGTGTCATCTGCTTCCTACCGGGACCGAGTTCACCCCGACATAGAGAATATAATCCTTGTTACTGCGGCAAGTACAGCCCAGTGACAGCGAGGTCTATGTGATCTCTGTTTGCAGTAATGCTGGGGGCACAACCAGTAAAGGCTTTAACAGTCTACACCGAGACAGGTAAGAATTCGCTTTGTTTTTAATCACATTATTCCTCGGTGAACCCTTGTTAGAAAATGAACATGATTTAAAATCGCATTATTCCTTGGTGCTCTTTGCTAATGGAAGAATATTTTAGCTGCGCTGTCCTTGCCGATTCGAAGCGAGCTGAACATTGCCATCAATTTTATACATAATGAGTCGCTCTTTTTAAAGATAGAATCTTACCACATTTACGGTAAATAAAGAAGCCACTTGACCCATAACTTCTGCTCCTTATTAACCTATTGGGGTTGCTGCACTTGTCCTAATTCCTGTTGCAGATACTGGGACTCCCACTCTGAGCAGCACCGAGTGAGCGGAGACCACCAGAGAACTCCCCGACCCCTGAGCTGCCCTCCTGATCCGTGTGAGCATCTTTGGCTGTGCTGCTGGCCTGTCTGTACTCGTGTGTGAGACAGAGATCCCCGGAGCGAGAGAGCCAGACATAAGCCCAGAATTGGAGATGTGCTTGGGATGGTGTGTGGAGGGGCGGGTGAGGGAGATTGTACAATTCAAACGATTCGAATTCCCGATGGAACCGCAATAAATGCCTTCAACATTCAAATCAATTCAAACACCACAGGACATGTCATGACCTGGACTTTATGCAGGTATCCAACATCTAGAATCGGGGATATATTGTCTCTCTATTTTAATGATCTATTTTCAATTGTTATTTCAGATTTTTTCCTATTAAAGGAAAGTATTGGTTGCAAACACGATCACTGTCCACATGTTAGAGGACTGCTTACTGGAAATCTCATGGGAGTTCTTCCAAGACAGTCCCAGACCTCTTGAGTGTAGGGATAGGAATGTTTTACTTCAATTGTATAAGGCGTTCGTGAGGCCACACCTGGAGTATTGTGTGCAGTTTTGGTGTCCTTATCTGAGGAAGGTGTCCTTGCTATAGCGGGAGTACAGCGAAGGTTTACCAGGCTGATTCCTGGGATGGCAAGTCTGTCATATGAGGAGAGACTAAGTTGGTTAGGACCGCATTCATTGGTGTTTAGAAGAGGGGATCTCATAGAAACTTACAAAATTCTAACAGGGTTAGACAGGGTAGATTCAGAAAGAATGTTCCCAATGGTGGGGGAGTCCAGAACTAGGGGTCATAGTTTGAGGATAAGGGGTAAACCTTTTAGAACTGAGGTGAGGAGAAATTTCTTCACCCAGAGGGTGGTGAATGTGTGGAATTCACTACGATAGAATGTAATTGAGGCCAAAACGTTGTCTGATTTCAAGAAGAAATTAGATATAGCTCTGGGGGCTAAAGGGATCAAGGGATATGGGGGGAAGGCGGGATCAGGATATTGAATTTGATGACCAGCCATTATCACAATGAATGGCGGAGCAGGCTCGAAGGGCCGAATGGTTTACTCTGGCTTCTAGTTTCTATGTTTCACACTGGCGCTCAATGGTGTCATTTATACAGTACTTAACACTTAAAGTTCCGCTGATGGGACTGTTGAAATTAACTGGATTTGGTGAATGAAAGCATTTCTACTAAAATTTTAATAATGAGAAGAACTTGAACGCTTTAACATATAGATAGGTCGGGAGACAGAAACTCACTGAAGAAGCTGGGGGTGGGGGGGGGGGGGGAGGAGAAACGTCAAGTTGGCAAAAGGGGTGAAGACATATTTCATACAGTGATTTCTATGTGTAATAGTTTTGTAGTCAGTTCTGCTATGAAATACAACACCATTACAATTCTCGGACCTAAATATATCAATCATCACAGCCAAAATGAAATGGTTAAGATCAGGTAAGCGCTGCTTGAGAGCGCAGTGGAGGGAACTGAAAATGAAGAACCTGCTTGGATTGTCCTCCAGTCCACAGGGAGAGAAGGCGGGAGAATGGTACTGGATGTGTTGCTCACTCGGAGAGCCGGGGAAGACACGACGCGCCGAACGACCGCCGTTGTGCCATAACAACTTAACATTGAATATGAAGATTCATAAATGAAACTGTGAAGAATCTAACAGTACAGCTTGAGAATCAACTCAGCCTGCGGTTGTGTTTTTAAGAGGGGGTTTGCGATGAGGGACGGGCGTGTGTGAGGTTAATCTGTAAATCGATGTCAGCATTGTGTCATTTTGCCTATTCGTATTTTTTTCTCAATCTGTTTTAAGTAGGTCTAAAGTGTAAGCAATGTGGATCCCACATCTAAAAAATATTATTGGTTGCAAACTGTAAATTGCAGACGCTTGTTGCCATGTGGTCATTTCCGCGGTTGTCTGCTCATGACCGTAGGGCAAGCTGCTACACTAAATGACATGTTAAAAAACACATTAACCTCCATCTTATTCTGTTATTCTCACTTTGATGCCGGGGAGATGAGCAGAGAGATACATCGCCTCCCCAACACCGCCAGCTTTTGCTTTTACATCACTTATTTTATCTTCAACTTCGGTAAGATTCTCCTCCCCTCTCCTCTCCTCCCCTCAGGGCGGCTCTGATCTAATTTGATGTGACAGTTTAGCTGACGCTGTTTACTCAGAGCTGGGGTTTATTCGCTGGGACCTCAGTCAGTTCAGGAGATCTTTGGTCTCAGTCCTGCGATCGGGCAGATTCTTCAGAACCTCCGGTTCCTCAGATACTGTTCGTCAAAGAGTTTCCTAAATCTTTAACTCGAGCTGAGGTTTCAAAACGAATAAATTTATGTCAGTTTTTCTTTCATCTCTGAGTTATAATATACACAAAAACATTATATACAAAGCATTGAATGCATTCAAGAGGCGGCTGAATACAGCACTTGGGGCGAATGCGATCAAAGGTCATAGGAAGAAAGCAGGATGAGGTTATTGAGTTGGATGATCAGCCATGATCGTGATCAATGGCCTCCTCCTGCTCCTATGTTTCTATATTATATTATAAATTAGATATTACCAGTATTGGTGTGGATAAATTGGGCATTACTAAGTCTGTTACGCCCAGTTCGCTATGTTGATCACGGGGTCTAATCCCAGAGTTATTAAAATAATTCTGCTCTGCTCTTATTCAGCCGTCAGGGAGAGAATCCCAGATGAGATATTCTCTTTGGCTGTTCTGTTTCTTGTTACAGTTTAAAGAAACTGTTTGTGTTGATCGGAAAGAGTTGTTCAGCTTAATTCCACTTTCCAACTCGTGGTCCGTAGCCTCAGACATTGCAACACCTCAAGTACATATACAGACTTTCTTTAAATGCCAGTTCTGCCTCCACTCGCTTTCCAGCAGTGGGTCCCAGACGCCCAAAATCTTCCACCTGAAACCGTTTCTCTTCAACTCCCTTTTAATCATTCTACTTTAAATTACTGCCCTCTGGTTATTGAGCTGACTGTGACGGGAGCTAGGTCCTTCCTATCCACTCTTTCTGGACTTCTCGACATTTTACAGGTTTCCATAACATCATCACTTCACTTTTCAATAAAAATAACTCCAGCGAATCATTTTTTCCCCGTAGCCAACATTCTGGCAACAACGGAACAGGAGTGGCCATTGAGCCCATCGAGCCTGCTCTGCCACTGAATAGGAACATCCACTTCAATTCCTTTCTCCCCAAACTATTCCCATACTCCTTTATGTTATTGGTATTTAAGAATCTATCAATATCTGCTTTAAACATGCTCAGTGACAGAGCTTCGGAGCCCTCTGAAGTGGAGAATTCCACAGCCTCGGTGTAAAAAAAATCTCACCTCGGTCCTAAGTGGAATTTTGAACTTGTGTCCCCGAATCAAGATTTCACAGCCAAGGGAAGCATCTTATCTGCATGGGCCCTAGTCTATCCCTTTAAACATTTTATAGGCTCCAACGAGATCATCTCTCATTCTTCGGAATTCTAGAGGATGCAGGTACAGTTTCCCCAAATAATCTGCAAATCTCCTCTATGCCTTTTCGAGTGTGTTCATGACCTTCCTATAACAGGGTGACCGGAACTGCAACACGCGAGATGTGGCCTAACTAATGTTTTACACAATTCAAGCAGCCTGCTCTGAAACTCTATGCCTCGGCGCATGGAGAGTGTCCTATCTTCCTCGTTAAGCACTTATCTACTTATCCAGATATCTTCAGAAATCTGCTGGCGTGATTTCTACCTTCCCTTCCGGATAATCTACCTTTCATTGTACATTATCTTACCTATTTTTCCCCTGAAAAAATAAACCCCTGACGATTGAATTCCATTTGCTACTTCACCGTTCAGCTGACCAGCGGAATATAGCGTTGTTTCTCATGATCAATCACACAGACATTGCTGTGTCAACTGTAAATATCTTAATATTGCCCCTACATTTAAATCACTGGTATGTGTAGGGAGAGAAAAGGGGTAAAGTAACGGCGTGTGGACCCTCAGTGGAAACAGTCTCCAAGTTCTCATCATCGACTCCCTACAGTGCAAAACGAGGCCATTCGGCCCATCGAGTCTGCACCGAACACAATCCCGCCCAGGCCCTATCCCCACAACCCCATGCATTTACTCTGCTAATTCCCCTAACACCGAGGGGCAATTCAGCATGACCAATCAACCTAACCCGCACATTTTTGGACTGTGGGAAGAAACCGGAGCACCCGGAGGGAACCCGGGCAGATAGTGGCCCGATCCAGAATTGAACCCGGATCCCTGATGCTGCGAGGCAGCAGTGCTAATCACTGTACCACCGTACCGTCCAGTTATTAAAATGCCCGTGGACCATTTTGATTCCTGCCACTGAGTCACTTTTGAAACCTTGGACTTTGAGATTGTTTTCGCCTTCGTGTGAGGCTTTGTCTCAGGGTTTGTTAGGATCCATGTAGAATACTTCAGACTACTCCCATTGACTGTCCATGCCCTTAGAAATATAACCAAGTTGATCAGAAAGGACAGTCCCTAAATAAACCCCTGCTGACTACTACTGATTGAGCCTGTCTTATTAAGCCATCATTCATACTGTGCCACAAAATTTCTCTCCCAGTAACATTGATTCCTTCTTGACGGTGTTTGTGATTATAACACATGCGATGTTTTAAAACCAGTCCCTTGTGCGAAACCATTTATCAAAACATTTAAACTGTGTTGTTGCTTTTACAAGAAGCTGGTTGTTTTTTTTTGTGTTTGTGTTTTTTTGTGTAGTTGCAGCTTCGGGAAGCAGTGTTACTGTGAGAGTCTATCAGAGAGAAGTGAAAGGGACAGTGAACCAGTCTGTCCTGCTCCCGGCTCCACTTTATGGATACAGTGGAGTTTATTTCCCAGAGACACCCCACTTGTGAGGCTGATCCGATCGAACTGCTCTCCAGACTCTGACAGTTCCGGGTATAACTGTTCCGATCACTGGGTGACATCTCCTTCCTACCGGGGTCGAATTCACCTCTATCCAGAGAATGGGTCCTTGTTCCTGCGGCAAGTACAGCACAGTGACAGCGGGGTTTATGTGATAGCCGTTTACGGTGATAGTGGGAACATAAACGGTAAAGGAAAAGTGACTTTAACAATCTACACCGAGACAGGTAAGAATTCACAATCTCTTTATCCAATTATTCCTCGTTGCTTTTTGCTAATAGCGCAACATATATAGCCGCACTCACCTGGTCGCTTCGAAACAAGCTGAATAAACAAAGCAATTATGATGCTGAATGATTAACGTCTTCCTTTCAATGTAATAGATTGCTATAAGTTTCAGATCTGTTGTTACAGGTGCCAAGACCCCCACTCCGAGCAGCACCGAGCAAGTGGAGACCACCAGAGAATTCCCCGACCACCGAGTCGCCCTCCTGCTCCGTGTGAGTATCTTTGGCGGAATCGCTGTGCTGGGGGCCTGTCTATACATGTGCGTGAGCCGGAGATACAGGGAGAAACCAGAGCAGGAGAACCAGGCACAAAGCCAGAGACAGTAATGTCTAGGAAAGGTAAATGTTCAGATAATTTAATCCTTACAATGCGCGATGCATCTCCCAATAACTCTCTTACAATGTCCAAATCAAATTTAAACATTGCTGGACTTGTTGTTGGATATAGGTTATACAGTTATCCAAACCAAGGAATCAATGTTCTCCCCATTCTACATCACCCATTTCCCTTCATTATTTCAGATTCTGGAATATAACCGGGAAAAGTTGGGAATAAATGGTGGCACAGTGGTTAACACTGCTGCCTCACAGCGCTGAGGAACCGGGTTCGATTCCTGGCTTGGGTCACTGTCTGTGTAGAGTTTTAACGTTTTCCTCGTGTCTGCGTGGGTTTCCTCCGGGTGCTCCGGTTTTCTCCCGCAGTCCAAAGTGTGTAAGTAAGGCTGATTTGCCATGCTAAATTGCCCCTTATTGTCAGGGGGATTAGCAGGCTAAATATTTGGGGTTACGGAATAGGGCTTGGGTGGGATTGTGGTCGGTACAGACTCGATGGGTCGAATATCATTTTTCTGCACTGTAGGATTCTATGAGGTCGGTTCGAATCTGGAAAGGAAAATGACAGGCGATTGGCATTTCCATCCTTATTTTTTTCCAAATCCACTCTCGTAATTTCCACACGATGGTTAAAGCAATGCTTCATGCTCATTCTCCAGAATTTCTATTGGTCTAGCCTCGGCATTCGGGCAGAAGGAGAGAACACCCACCCACCTCCTCTCCCCAAGACATTTTCCCCGGCGTTAACATCCAGAGTAAAACCTTTCTGCGGCATCCCAAACTAAATGCAGGAGGTGTGAGCTCAGTGTAAACCTCCTGCTCTCGGTGTATTTTTTGGTAACAATTTACTCCATTCGCAAAATATCTGAAAGGACATTATAAACATTTCAAACTGGCCATCACACAAAGAGCAATAAGTATTCAAGTTCTCTACATAACATCGTGTTGTACACTGAGGTGATTCAATAGTCAAATAAATGTCATAGGCATTTCAAAATGGTCTTTACAAATGGTGCAAAGGGATTTAAAGGTTGGCTACGCAGATCAAGTTGCACTCTGCGGTGTTTCTATACAATTGTGATGTATGTAATATTCACCGTACATATTCAATGTGAATCATACCGCCTGAGGGAGTACCCTGTCATCCCCCTCACTATATTTGAAAGGCCTCCGATAGGAATCTTGTCCTGTCCTCTGCAGCTGGGATTTTGCCTTTTCCACACCTGTAACGATCATTGAATCCCTCCATTGCAGGTGCAGGCCATTCGGCCCATCGAGTCTGCACCGACTCTGACAAAGCATCCTATCCCCGTAACCCCAGTTATCTCAGTGATTTTTCCGCCTTTTCTGCGAATTTGGCTTTTCAGGGTCTTTCTCCTGACCGCTAGTTGCTGCAGTTTATACCACACATAGCTCATGTATTACAGAGAGTGGCACCGACCTGCCGATTATTATAGTTACTGTACCTTCTACAAGGGAACTTCAGACAAAGAAAGAACAAATTGTATCTTTTTAAAAATCTGATGGGAAATGTGCTGTGCAACATAAACCGGAGATGACTGAGTTCGGCTCTAGTACCGGCACGGCGGGAGGAAAACTGAAACACGAAGCAATGGCCACCATGAGCGCGGAAATAATCATCTAAAGTGAAAATGTTTGGAAAGGAAGCATTTGGGATTTACAGCTTCCACGATCTCAGAATATGCAAAAAGTCTCTCACGGCCAGCAAAGTATATTTAAACAGTAGTCATCATTATAATGTCAGGAAATGCAGCAGGAAATTTCTGCACAGCAAGATTCCAGAAACAAGTCAGCTAAACGGTCAAACTTTTCACGGGGGTGTCAAGTTCATAGAATCATCGAGGCATACAGGGCAGAAGGGACCTTTTGGCCCATCGGGTCTGCAATGACACATTAGAAACACCTGAACTGCCACCTAATCCCATCTGCCAGCACTTGGCCCATAGCCCTGAATGTTATGATGTGCCAAGCGCTCATCCAGAAGCTTTTTAAAGGATGTGAGGCAACCCGCCTCTATCACCCTCCCAGGCAGCGCATTCAGACCGTCACCACCCTCTGGGTAAAGAAGTTTTTCCTTAAAACCCCCATAAACCTCCTGCCTCTCACCTTGAAACTATGCCCCCTCGTGACTGACCCTTCAAATAAGGGGAACAGCTGCTCCTTATCCACTCTGTCCATGTCCCTCATAATCTTGTACACCTCGATCAGGTCGCCCCTCAGTCTTCTCTGCTCCAACGAAAACAACCCAAGCCTATCCAACCCCTCTTCGTAACTTAAATGTTCCATCCCAGGCAGCATCCTCTGAATTTTCTCTGCACTCTCTCCACTGCAATCACATCCTTCCTATAATGTGGCGACCAGAACTGCACACAGTGTTCCAGCTGTGTCCTCACCAAAGTTCTATACAACTGCAACATGACTTCCCTGCTTTTGTAATCAATGCCTCGATTGACAAAGGCAAGTGTCCCATATACCTTTTTCAACACCCTACTAACATGCCCTTCCACTTTCAGAGATCTGTAGACAAACATACAAAGGTCCCTTTATTCCACAGAACTTCCTAGTGTCCTACCATCCATTGAGTAGTTCCTTGTCAAATTACTCCTTCCAAAGGGTATCACTTCACACTTTTCAGGGTTAAATTCCATCTGCCACTTCATGCTATCTATATTTTCTTGTAGCCCAGGACACTCCACCTCACTGTTAACCACCCAGCCAATTTTTGTGTCATCCACAAATTTACTAATGCTAACCTGAGGAAAACATGCAGATCCAATGTACAGAAATATGCCCTCATACCTTCCAATCCGGAAGGGGGGGGGGCGGCGGTGGTGTTTGGGGAAAGGGGATCGCCTATGGGCTGGGTTTGGGGGGCGCGGCGGGGGTGGGGTGGGGTGGTACGGTGGAGGTGGGGGGTGGTACGGCGAAGGCGTACAATTCAAATTAATCGATGCCCTGTTGCATCTTTAATAACTTAGGTTAGGGTTAGGTTGATTGGCCATGCTAAAATTGCCCCTTAGTGTCCTGAGATGTGTAGATTAGAGGGATTAGCGGGTAAAATATGTTGGGATATGGGGGTAGGGCCTGGGTGGGATTGTGGTCGGTGCAGACTCGATGGGCCAAATGGCCTCTTTCTGCACTGTAGGGTTTCTATGATTCTATGAACTTCCTTACAATGTGTAGATCAAACTCAAAAATATTGGACCTGCTTCTGGGGACAATTTCTGCAGATATCCAACCTAAAAAATCGATTTTATTTAGTCTCTCTGCTTTGTATCATTTATTTTTATTTCAGATCCTGCACTCAGAACGGGAATGGGAATCGTCGATAGTTAGTCCTCATGTAGAACTGGAAAAGACAAATAGCTGGAATTCCCATGGGAATTATCCCAACCCACTCTTTGAACTTCAGCACCAGGTCTGGAGAGATTGCTGACAACAATGGCTTGTGATGATCCCCCAGGGAATCTGGGACCTTGCCTCGAAGTTGCGGCAGTGTTTCATAATCATAGAAATCATAAAACCCCTCCAGTCCAGAAAGAGGCCATTTGGCCCATCGAGTCTGCACCGACCACGATCCCACCCAGGCCCTTCCCCCATATCCATCCACTAATCCCTCTAACCTACACATCTCAGGACACTAAGGGCAATTTTTTTTTAGCATGGCCAATCAACCTAACCTGCACATCTTTAGACTGTGGGAGGAACCCAGAGCACCCGGAGGAAATCCACGCAGACACGAGGAGAATGTGCAAACTCCACACAGACAGTGACCCAAGCCGGGAATCGAACCTAGGTCCCTGGAGCTGTGAAGCAGCAGTGCTAACCACTGTGCTACCGTGCCGCCCATAATGATCCCCACGCTGCCAGCCGCCCCACTGGGAATCTCGCATCTAGGAAAATCCTCCTCCGGGTTAACACTTTGAGTAAAATCAATGCTATAAATTGGAGACTGGTCCAATTTCAGTGTGACCTCAGCGATATAGCGCCGCTGGGAACAGCTCTGATTTGAATCCGTCTCTTCTGCACACTCCAATTGGGATTGAAGTGGAAACCTGGTTCCCGCCCGCTCCGAAATCGGAGCGGGCGAGGGGCGGACAATGAAAATGTCCGTTGCCCCCGGGCGGGACTTTCCGGTCTCGCTCGAGCGAGAGCGTAAAATCCCGCTCATTATACTGTCCCGGGAGTATAGTTCCAATAGCCAGAGCTCACAGATCAGTCGTCAGCTGGAGTCAGGTTTGTTCACAAGGGCTTGAAGTGTCATTCCAGATTGGTGCAGGCCCTTGGTTCAATAAAGGGAAGTGCTATGAGGTATTCCAAGATAGGCAGTGGTTGGTGAGGGCACCTCCAGAAAAATATGATTTTATTGTACTTGTGTCATGTTAAATTTGAACTGTTTTGCAATGTATTTTCCTGCATTTTATGCATTAAGTATATTTTGCAGGATGCCGTACATTACATTTTGGAACTGCCACCACAAAATTGCAGTCGAAAAACACCACTGATTACGCCTTTAGAGTCTAACAACCACAGTGCACAGAGGAGCTGCAAACTGTGCCGAATCCCTCCGGGTATTAGCCTGATATGGAATGTACATTGCAAATATCACCATTTTTGAAACTGTATCTTGGCAATCCCAAATCAGAACATGCTGTGTGGAGAAGAGTTGAATTCTATCGCACTTCATGTAATTTACAATTTGAAATGTTTCCCCCTCGGGCTGTTTGTTTGACTTGGAATGTATATTGTAAAAAATAACTCCGGTCTATTGAAATTGTATCGAGGCAGCTCCGAGTGAAACGTGCTCTTGGGGAAAAGTTGAATTTTATTGCACTTCTTTGTAATCTCCAATTTAAAATTGTTTTGGAATGTACTTTTATAAAGAATATGAATAAAGTATAATTTTTTGGGGGAAAAGGGCTTCCAAGTCAGGCTATTAACAAAACGGCGCAATTACGAGGCACAAGATTACACAGATATCAGGAAGTATTTATTGATATAAAAGTGGTCAACTTTTGAAACGGGTACAAGAAAGGCTGGACAAGGGCGTGATGTTGGTTTTATTGAAGGAACAGCGATTTGGATGAGAGATTTCCATACTTCCAATTATTAGGGCAATGGAACAAGGATTTCCAATCAACAATACCTTGTTCTCTTGTGACCCTGACTCCTGGTGTGGCTCTTGATGTGAAGCTGCTCCTCACTACATCGGTAAGTATAAACTGACCACTCACAACAGTCACATGTCAGGTCAACAAGGAATGTAGCGGCATGTGGAACTCACATGTAATGTTTCCATCTTGCTGCGAATTATTGGCCTGAGCATTATTCCGCATCGACCACCTATAGTGCTTAAGATGGTTAGAACATAGAACAGTACAGCACAGGACAGGCCCTTTGGCCCACGATGTTGTACTGAGCTTTACCTGAAACCAAGATCAAGCTATCCCACTCCCTATCATCTTGGTGTGCTCCATGTGCCTATCCAATAACTGCTTAAATGTTCCTAAAGTGTCTGACTCCACTATCACTGCAGGCAGTCCATTCCACACCGCAACCACTCTCTAGGTAAAGAACCTACCTCTGATATCCTTCCTATATCTCCCACCATGAACCCTATAGTTATGCCCCCTTGTAATAGCTCCATCCACCCGAGGAAATAGTCTTTGAACGTCCACTCTATCTATCCCCTTCATCATTTTATAAACCTCTATTAAGTCTCCCCTCAGCCTCCTCCGCTCCAGAGAGAACAGCCCTAGCTCCCTCAACTTTTCCTCATAAGACTTACCCTCCAAACCAGGCAGCATCCTGGTAAATCTCATCTGCACTCTTTCCAGCGCTTCCACATCCTTCTTATAGTGAGGTGACCAGAACTGCACACAATATTCCAAATGTGGTCTCACCAAGGTCCTGTACAGTTGCAGCATAACCCCACGGCTCTTAAACTCCAACCCCCTGTTAATAAAAGCAAAGGCACTATAGGCCTTCTTCACAGCTCTATCCACTTGAGTGGCAACCTTTAGAGATCTGTGGATATGGACCCCAAGATCTCTCTGTTCCTCCACAGTCTGTAATCCACCATACCCTGTAATCCACATTTAAATTAGTCCTACCAAAATGAATCACCTCACATTTATCAGGGTTAATCAGGGCCGAAGGGCCTGTTCCTGTGCTGTATTGTTCTTTGTTCTTTGTAATCTGCATTTGCCATTTTTCAGCCCAGCTTTGCATCCTATCTATGTCTCTTTGCAGCCTACAACAGCCCTCCACCTCATCCACTACTCCACCAATCTTGTGTCATCAGCAAATTTACTGATCCACCCTTCAGCCCCCTCCT
Source organism: Mustelus asterias (assembly GCF_964213995.1). Classification (NCBI taxonomy): domain Eukaryota; kingdom Metazoa; phylum Chordata; class Chondrichthyes; order Carcharhiniformes; family Triakidae; genus Mustelus; species Mustelus asterias. Next base: position 13,698,995 of record NC_135808.1, read on the forward strand.
CTAAGTCATTAATAAAAATCACAAAGAGCAGAGGACCAAGCACTGATCCCTGTGGCACTCCGCTAGCAACCTGCCTCCAAACCGAAGATTTTCCATCCACCACCACCCTCTGTCTTCGATCAGATAGCCAGTTACCTATCCAATCGGCCAACTTTCCCTCTATCCCACACCTCCTTACTTTCATCATAAGCCGACCATGGGGGCCTTATCAAACGCCTTACTAAAATCCATGTATATGACATCAACTGCCCTACCTTCATCAACACACTTAGTTACCTCCTCAAAAAATTCAATCAAATTTGTGAGACACAACTTGCCCTTCACGAATCCATGCTGGCTATCCCAGATTAATCCGCATCTTTCTAAATGGTCGTAACTCCCATCCCTAAGGACCTTTTCCATCAATTTACCAGCCACCAAAGTAAGACTAACCGGCCTATAATTACCAGGGTCATTTCTATTCCCTTTCTTAAACAGAGGAACAACATTCGCCACTCTCCAATCCTCTGGCACCATCCCCGTGGACAGTGAGGACCCAAAGATCAAAGCCAAAGGCTCTGCAATCTCATCCCTTGCCTCCCAAAGAATTCTAGGATATATTTCATCAGGCCCAGGGGACTTATCGACCTTCAGTTTATTCAAAACTGCCAGTACATCCTCCCTCCGAACAACTATTTCCTCCAGCCTATTAGCCTGTAACACCTTCTCTTCCTCAAAAACATGGCCCCTCTCCTTGGTGAACACTGAAGAAAAGTATTCATTCATCACCTCGCCTATCTCTACTGACTCCATACACAATTCCCACTACTGTCCTTGACCAGCCCTAACCTCACCCTGGTCATTCTTTTATTCCTCACATAAGAGTAAAAAGCCTTGGGGTTTTCTTTGATCCGACCCGCCAAGGACTTCTCATGTCCCCTCCTAGCTCTCCTAAGCCCCTTTTTCAGCTCATTCCTTGCTAACTTGTAACCCTCAATCGAGCCATCTGAACCTTGTTTCCTCATCCCTACATAAGCTTCCCTCTTCCTTTTCACAAGACATTCCACCTCTTTCGTGAACCATGGTTCCCTCACTCGGCCATTTCCTCCCTGTCTGACAGGGACATACCTATCAAGGACACCCAGTATTTGTTCCTTGAAAAAGTTCCACTTTTCATGAGTGCCTTTCCCTGACAGTTTCTGTTCCCATCTTATGCCCCCTAATTCTTGCCTAATCGCATCATAATTACCTCTCCCCCAATTGTAAACCTTGCCCTGCCGTACGGCCCTATCCCTCTCCATTGCAATAACAAAAGACACCGAATTGTGGTCACTATCTCCAAAGTGCTCTCCCACAACCAAATCTAACATTTGACCCGGTTCATTTCCCAGTACCAAATCCAATGTGGCCTCACCTCTTGTCGGCCTATCCACATATTGTGTCAGGAAACCCTCCTGCACTCACTGCACAAAAACTGCCCCATCCGAACTATTTGACCTACAAAGGTTCCAATCAATATTTGGAAAGTTTAAGTCCCCCATGACAACTACCCTGTGACCCCCACACATATCCATAATCTGCTTCGCAATTTCTTCCTCCACATCTCTATTACTATTTGGGGGCCTATAGTAAACTCCTCACAACATTACCGCCTCTTTCCTATTTCTAACTTCAGCCCATATTACCTCAGTGTTCAGATCCCCCTCGAAGTGCCTTTCCGCAGCCGTTAGACTATCCTTGATTTACAATGCCACTCCGCCACCTCTTTTACCAGCTTCCCTACACTTACTGAAACATCTATACCCCGGAACGTCGAACAACCATTCCTGTCCTTGTTCTACCCACGTCTCCATAATGGCCACAACATCGTAGTCCCAAGTACCAATCCACGCCCCAAGTTCATCTACTTTGTTCCGGATGCTCCTTGCATTGAAGTAGACACACTTCAACCCACCTTCCTGTCTACCGGTACCCACCCTTGACCTTGATACCTTCCCCAGTACCTCACCACCCTCAACACTGACTTCTGGACTACAATTCCTTTTCCCACTCCCCTGGCAAATTAGTTTAAACCCCCCTGAAGAGCCGTAGCAAATTTCCCTCCCAGGATATTGGTGCCCCTCTGGTTCAGGTGCACCCCGTCCTGTTTGTACAGGTCCCACCTTCCCCAGAATGTGTTCCAATTATCTATGTATCTGAAACCCTCCCTCCTACACCATCCCTGCAACCACATTTTTAACTGCACTCTCTCCCTGTTCCTCAACTCGCTATCACGTGGCACCGGTAACGTACCAGAAATGACCACATGTTTTGTCTTGGCTCTCAGCTTCCAGCCCAGCTCCCAAAATTCCTGTTTTAAATCCCCGTCCCTTCTCTTACTTATGTCGTTGGTACCAATGTGTACCATGACTTGTGACTGTTTCCCCTCCCCCTTAAGAATCCGGAAGACACGGTCCGAGACGTCACGGACCCTGGCATCCGGTAGGCAACATACCATCCTCGAGTCTCTTTTGCTGCCACAGAACCTCCTATCTATCCCTCTAACTAACGAGTCCCCAATAACTATTGCCCTCCCGCTCTCCCCCTTACCCTCCCGAGCCACAGAGACGGACACAGTGCTGGAGATCCTCTCACTGCGGCTCACCACTGGTATGTCGTCCCCCTCAACCGTATCCAAAGCGGAATACGTGTTGCTAAGGGGAACGACCACAGGGGATCCCTGCACTGACTGCTTCCTCCCAGCCTCTCTCACCGTCACCCATCTATTTTCATTCCTCGGAGTAACTGTATCCCTAAAGCTTCTGTCTATGGTTTGGAACATTTTCCACTGAAATTAGTCTGGGAGACAGTATATCACTGGAGGGCAGGGATAGGGATGTCACTTGGCAAATTGGATAAACATACGTGAAAATACTGTCAAAAATATAGGATCCCTGCTTCGGATGGCATACTACCCCAAGCAGTGTGGGAAAGTAGGATTAACATCAATTGTGGGTGTGTGGGTGGATATTGAGGAATAGTGTGTGAGAGCCCAGTTAGTGTCAGACATGGTCAGTAAGGAAGGGCTAGGGTAGGAGTTACTGTTACAGGATTAATGCCTGTTTACACACGGTTTTCACTCCAACCCCATTCGAAATACGTCAATTGTTAATCACGTTGCGGCCCAGTGGTGTCACTCGAAAATGCAACTTAACAATTAGTCAAAATTGCAAACACCAAGTTTTCAAGTTAAGTTTACTTATTAATGTCACAAGTAGGCTTACATTAACACTGCAATGAAGTTACTGTGAAAATCCCCTAGTCGCCACACTCCGGCGCCTGTTTGGGTACATTGAGGGAGAATTTAGCACCTAGAAGCACGTCTTTCGGACTGTGGGAGGAAACCAGAGCTCCCATGATATGGGTGGCAGGTAAGGGCACCCACTATAGGTTGCCTGCCATTTAGATTATTGAGCCCCATTAATTAGGGACAGTTGTCTGACCCTCACCACGTGACAGACAGATGCCCAGAGCACCTCAGTCAGTTTTCTGGATCGACTTTTCTTCTGGGAGTGGGGCAAGCAGTACACTCCCCCCAGACCACCCTGTAAAACCCACCTCAAATTCCACCTCAAATGGGGATGAGTTTTGCAGCAATTCTTTCAGCAGTGGGATGGGAAATCCATGGAGCCAGTGAAAAGTAGCAGAATGCATAGCAAGGTAACTACGAAACAGAAAACCAAGCAGGGAGGCTAAAGCTGAACTGAAAGTCGTGTTCAACAAGGATCAGTGCTGGGATTACTGCTGTTCAGAATTTTCATAAATAACCTGAACAGTGAAATTCGGAATACAAATTCAAAATATGTGGATGATAACTCGGTCCACACTGGTGTTTTTGCTCCACTGAAACCTCCTCCCACTTTTCCTTATTTAAACCTATCATTGTAACCATCTCTCTCAAACATTTTCCTGACTTTCTCTTAAATGCATCTAAATTATTTGCTTCAAACATTCCCTGTGATAGCAAGTTCCACATTCTCACCACTCTTTGGGTGAGGACATTTCTTCTGAAATCTTGGCAGTTTTACATTGATGGCCTTTAGTTATGCTCTTTCACCACAAGAGGGAGCGCTCCCCACATGCATTTTAACTTTTGATAATTTAAATGTCTCTATTAGCTCCCCTTTAACTTTCACTTTTCAAGATAAACAGACTCTGGCCGGGATATTTAGGATCTTAGGAGTTGGTGGAGTGCATACCTCATACTCCCTGCCCCACAGCAATGTAAGACTCCAACAAGGGTTAATTAGCTGAAGCCGGGATTTCTGTCTCTTCCTCCTGTGATTGGTGGGCACCTCAGAGGTTGGAGTGTTTCATCAGCCCCCAAACAACAAATTTAATCAGATAAATTTCCTTGAACATTTTGTCTTTTGTTACAGTGCCCCTTTAAGGGGCTGTATTCCTGTTGGATTAGTTTAGTTTTGTGTTGCTTTAAAACAGAGACATCTGCCCCTCCGCCTCAGAGAGCTGCAGGCCGATCAGATTGTCTCTCTGCTCCCTCGGCCCTGCAACATCTGAAGCTGCAGTGGACAGGCCTGGGACTGGAAGCACTCTTCACAATCTCAGTCCCTAGATCAGGAAAATGTGGGTTTTTTATTCTTCATTCATGAGACATTGGCGTCATTGCCCGACCAGCATTTATTGCCCATGGAGGGCAGTTGAGAGTCAACCACATTACTGTGGCTCTGGAGTCACATGCAGGCACGACCAAGTAAGGACAGCAGATTTCCTTCTCTCAAGAACATTAGTGAACCAGATGCATTTTTACAACTACCAGCAAAGGTTTCATTGTCATCAGTAGATTCTTAATTCAACATATTTTTTATTGAATTTGAATTCCAGTACCTGCTGTGGCAGGATTCGAACCTGGGTCCCCAGAACATCAGCTGAGTTTCTGGATTAATAGCGATAATACCACGAGGCCATCACCTCCCCTACAGCATGTCTAAGGGCAGGTTGATGAGGTGGGGTCAGGAGGGTTGGTGTTGCAGAAGAGACCAGAGGGCAGAGTGACGCGTGCAAGGGCCCAACATTTTGCAGAGGCCCGATGTTAGAAGGGAGGCTGCAGATGGGTGTGCGGCCTACTTGCTGCCCGAGACCTGAACACAGTTTAATTTCGGGCATTTCCCCCACTGCCCATCAGTCTGACAATAGAGGCTGGGTAGGAAAAGTTCCTAAAGTGACCAATAATTAGCTACTTCAGGGGCTCATTGAGGCAAGATCGGCCTAGTCCTTCCCCGTCCAAGCATAAAATTGAGGAGAGGTCGGGGTGGACAGGAGCCCAGTGGAAAGGCCACCTGAGAAACTTTACAGTCACCCTCATCTACAAACCTGCCAGTGGGTGAATGTAAAATTCTTCCCCCTGCCTGTCAATCCTTTCCTATATTCCCAGGCATTTCTGGTATTAACTTCGTCATCTTCTCTGCACCCTCACCAATGGTTTTATCTTCTTTTTATAACATGGCGATCAGAATTGCCTGTTAATTCCAGCTCCTTTTTAATCTTCAGCACTTGTCCCTGAGCCCTTCCCCATCTCACTCTCATGTTGATCTCTCTGTCCTCAGCCAGCACTAGTGTTTCAATAAGGGTTATTGCCAACTCAGGCACTTTATCTTTAGATTAGGCACTCCCAGATTCAACATTCATTTTAACCTCTTTCCCCATTTTAGTTGCTTTTTCTCCACAGCCTTTTTTGAGTTTTATTCTTGTTTTTGTAAACAAAGGTCATCCCTTTTAGTTTGTTTTCCTGCTACTCCCCCCACGATCCCCCCCAACATCCCCACCCATCCCCCCCATCCCCCCATCTCCCCCCATATCCCCCAACCCCTCAATCCCCCCCATCCCACCCCAACCCCCCATCACCCCATCCCCCCTCCCTGATACCCTTACCCACCCGCATCCCCCCTCCCTGATACCCTTACCCACCCGCATCCCCCCTCCCTGATACCCTTACCCACCCGCATCCCCCCTCCCTGATACCCTTACCCACCCGCATCCCCCCTCCCTGATACCCTTACACACCACCATCCCCCCCTCCCTGATACCCTTACACACCTCCATCCCCCCTCCCTGATACCCTTACCCACTCCCCATCCCCCCTCCCTGATACCCTTACACACCTCCATCTCCCCCTCCCTGATACCCTTACCCACTCCCCATTCCCCCTCCCTGATACCCTTACACACCCCCATCCCCCCTTCCTGATACCCTTACTCACCCCATCGTCCCTCCCTGATACCCTTACTCACCCGCATCCCCTCTCCCTGATACCCTTACCCAACCCCATCTCCCCTCCCTGATACCCTTACCCAACCCCATCCCCCCCTCCCTGATACCCTTACTCCCCACCTTCTCCTCTTTAATACCTGTACCCAACCCCCATCCCCCCTGATTCCATTACCCACTCGCACTCTCTCCTTCCCTCCCACCCTCTCCTCCTCTCCCACCCTCTCCTCCCCTCCCACCCTCTCCTCCCCTTCCACCCTCTCCTCCCCTCCCACCCTCTCCTCCTCTCCCACCCTCTCCTCCCCTCCAACCCTCTCCTCCTCTCCCACCCTCTCCTCCTCTTCCCACCCTCTCCTCCTCTCCCACCCTCTCCTCCTCTACCTCCCTTTCTCATCTCGCTCTCTGCTCATTACTTTTTTTTCACCACTCCTTCCCTGCACCCAATTATTTCCTCCACAAACACATCGCTTCCTCCCTCACCCTCTCGGTCCCTCTGCTTTCTCTTCACCGGCCCATCCCTCTCTACCTCTCCATTCTTCACATCCCACTGCATCTTGGCACCTTCCCCTCAACTCCTCACCTCCTCAAGGCCCTGTCTCACCTCGCTCTCCCACACCCTCAACCCTCTCTTCAACTGCCCACCTCACCTCCCCCTCTCCTTCCCCACCTTCCCCTAACTCCTTGCCTTCTTTCGCCACGACTTGGTTAAAATTTTCCACTCCTGCTTTCAAGGGGTGGGAGGAGAAAATCCCTCTGGAGGCCCGAAACATGATTTAGGGAATAGCAGTGGTCCCCGGCACGCCAATGATGTATCGGGAATCCCAATGATCAATGTCAGGATACCATGAGGATAAATTTAAATGTAATTATCAGGCCTCTGCTCCAGATAAACCCCCCACTGCCCCCATTAGATCAGCCATTCCTGTCAGTGCGATGGGAAGCCGATGGGATCATGCCAGGTCTCCTATGGTTTACACCTGCTGAGCAGAAGCTGCCAGAGGGGTTCAGGTGAGTTCATCACTCTGAGTGGGGGGGGGGCGGTGGAGGTCATACCTGGGCAGTGCCAGGAGGCAGTGCTGGGAGCAGTGCTGGGGGGGGAGGAGGGGGTTTGCCAGTTGGGTATGATCATTGCAGGGGAGGTAACTCCATGGGGAAGTGTGTTCCATGAGGGGAGGGAGTTCAGGGTGGAGAAGGGGAAGGAGAGATGCCTGTTGGCTTGGGGTGAGGTCGTTGGAATAGGGGGGCAGGGTGCAAATTTAAATTTTTTGTAAAAGGGCCCCCCGAGCTTTTTAAACCCAAGTTGTTGGCGGGTTGATCCAGTGTTATGTTGTGGGTCCCACCCTCTTAATTTTTTCTCGGCTATGAGTTGAACAACATGACGGAGAAAGCACCAGCTGGAGTCGGCGAATTCCACGCCGCTTTTCCCACCTGCTACACCACTCTGCCTAAAATTGGGAACATTCTGTCCCTTCTCTCATTGCGAAATCCTCACTACCACTTCCCCTCTCCTCACAGCCCTCTCCTCGCCTTCCACCGGCCCCCCGCACTCATCAGTTCCACTCCTCACTCCCTCCCAGCTGTCTGCGGACAAAAAATTCAAATGACCATTTGACTCTGTTGTATTCAAGAGACGTGAATTACTTGAATCTTTAGCCACTTTGGTCCACATCAGAAGAATAGTTTTATATAAAGTATTCAAGAAGCCTCTGATCTTTCAAACGTCAATGTTTTAATTGCAGAATCTGCGCGTTCTCCCCGTGTCAGCTTGGGTTTCCTCTGGGTGCTCCAGTTTCCTCCCACAGTCCGAAAGACGTGCTGGTTAGGTGCATTGGCCATGCTAAATTCTCCCTCAGTGAACCTGAACAGGTACTGAAATGTGGCGACTGGGACATTTTCACAGCAACTTCATTGTAGTGTTAATGCAAGCCTACTTGTGACACTAATAAATAAACTTTAAACTGAATTGAGAATTTTCTGGCAGAAGTTAAAAGAGTCAACAATCAGCATATTTGTTGAGATCATTTGCATCTTAATTTATTTAGAACATAGAACATAGAAAAACTACAGCACAAACAGGCCCTTCGGCCCACAAGTTGCGCCGGCCGTGTCCCTACCTACCTCAGCTTATAAATAGACTTACTTATAACCCTCGATCCTATTAAGTCCCATGTACTCACCCAGAAGTCTCTTAAAAGACCCCATCAAATTTGCCTCCACCACCACTGACGGCAGCCAATTCCACTCACCCACCACCCTCTGAGTGAAAAACTTACCCCTGACATCTCCTCTGTACCTACTCCCCAGCACATTCTTTCTGAATCTACTCTGTCTAACCCTGTTAGAATTTTATAAGTTTCTATGAGATTCCCCTCTCACTCTTCTAAACTCCAGTGAATGTAATCCTCACCAACTTGATCGCTCCTCATATGAAAACTGCATGAAAATATAAAATAATATATTTTACAAATTACTTCAAAACTCAAGTTGATCTATGATACACAAACTTTAAGGATTATATACTGAGCGTTACCTTGCTACTTTATTACTGGATTCTGGGGTCATCTTAATTTTCAATTGTTAAAACGGGGTCAGATTGGAGAACAGCTTCTGCATTGAGCAGAATTTGCCTGCTTCTACTTTAACTACAGCTCTCATCATCATGGCAGTTTCTGTTGGGGTGGCCTCTGTACGGGCGGGACTTACCGACCTGTTTTCACCAGTTTCCTGGAAGCTTACAGTTGTTGAATATTTATGCTTCTGAGCTTGCCAATTGTGTAACTGGACATGCAGGAAGTTGAAGGGGGAAAGCTGGCCTCCCTATTGCCTTGTTAGACATTGTTTTGAAAAGGATAATGCTGGTTTCTAGAGCATAGGATTCCTCGCTCAAACAGCCTGTTACATCCTGCTGAGTTTTTCCAGAATGGTCCTCAGTGCCGCTAAGCGAGGAAGCAAGGTATTCCGGTGGCCTGTGGATGAGCATATATTGTGAAGCGATGACTGAATTAGCCACGCTGCCCTTCCCTGTGACTACTTGTTGTTCCTCTGGGAGTGGAAAGGTAGGAGGGGGGAGTTTATAGCTGTGCTCCAGGATATAATGTCGGAGCTAAATCATGTGGAGCATGAAAGATACTTCATTGGGGCCGAAGGGCCTGTTTCTGTATTTGGTGGCACAGTGGTTCGCACTGCTGCCTCACAGCACCAGGAACCTGGGTTTGATTTCCAACTTGTGTCACTGTCTGTGCGGAGTTTGCATGTTCTCCCTATGACTGCATGAGTTTCCTCTGGATGCTCTGGTTTCCTCCCATAGTAAGAAGTTTAACAACACCAGGTTAAAGTCCAACAGGTTTATTTGGTAGCAAAAGCCACACAAGCTTTCTCCACATCTCCACATCATTCCTCCCATAGTCCAGAAGATGTGCTGGTTAGGCGTATTGACCCAAACAGGCACCGAAGTCTATCGAATGGGCGAATTTCACAGTGGCTTCATTGCAGTGTTAATGTGAGCCTTACTTGTGACTCATAAATAAATAAACATTAAAGCTTTAAACTTTAAATTCTGTGTAATCCAATCTCCCAGCGACGGTTCATGCCCCAGGGAAAGAAACAAAATGGGAGAAGAAACACATTTGCAGAATGACATTCAGGAAGTTTGTGGTGGGGAACATTAATCATGGCTGTTAGTATTTGACTGAAATCAGCAGCTTAGTATAATCATCGCATGACAGAAAATTCCAAAAATAAATGTGGTTGGAATTTAAACTGCTCATATATTTTTGAAATTTTCTGGTTTATTCCAGAAAGAAGCTTTCCTGTAAGGCAGCAGAGAACAGATCATATAAAGAAAACAACCGATGATTTAAATCCAGAATTGTAGAATCACGACAGTGCAGAAGGAGGCCATTTGGCCCATCGAGCCTGCACTACCACAATTCCACCCAGGCCCTATCCACTTAACCCCATGTATTTAGCCTGCTAGTCCCTCTGACATGAAGGGGCAATTTGCCATGGCCAAATCAAGCTAACCCACACATCTTTGGACGGTGGGAGGAAACCGGAGCACCCGGAGGAAACCCACACAGACACGGGGAGAATGTACAAACTCCGCACAGACAGTAACCCGAGCCGGGAAACGACCCCGGGGTCCGTGGCGCTGTGTGGCAGCAGTGCTAACCACTGTGCCACCGTGCTGCCCCGGTGGGCCGCAACCTCTCCACAGAACTGTGTACCAGAGCTATGTTAGAATCTTTATTGGAGAAACACATTTAATTTAAACGTCACCCCCATCGTGCAGCAGTGGAAACACAGGAATACAGAAATTCAGAAAAAAACAGGCCCTCCACAAACTGTTCAACCACCAATTCCAGACACACTTGAGCTGCTTTCAATCTCAATGTGATCACCCCACACTGCTGGAGAGAAACAGCATTCTGAGAATTAATTAAAAGGAGGAAGGGCCAATCCCTGGATGGATCAGTGTGGATTGGAGCTGCAGTTAGGTCAGGAGCACACACAGGCTGGGGAGGGGGTGTAGGAGCAGAGGTTACTAATGCAGAACAGCTGCCCATGTCACAACACTGAAATAACTCCACGGAGGCGAAAGTCCCGTCACCAAGCTTCATTATTTACAACGTATAATACATACACAGAGCGAGCACTCCCGGTAGCTTCCTGCTATGGCCAGGTTATGGGATACACAGAGCGGATCAGACCAAACTTACTGTCGGAGCAGGCTGGAGGGGCTTGTGCGTGTTGATATAGGCGGATTTTCTGTTACTTATGACCTTTCACTGAGCGGTGAGGGCAGTAACAATGGTCTGTGCTCTGATTCCTCTCCCCCAGGCTTTGATAATGACACAAAAATGAAGAAAAAAAGCCTTATTGCAGCAATTGAAAAACACTGGGTCTCAGACACCCCTCCTTATTCTTACCCTTACACACCCCGATCTCCCCTCCCTGATAACCTTACACAACCCGATCTCCCCTCCCTGATACCCTTACCCACTCCCCATCCCCTCCCTGATATCCTTACCCACTCCCATGCCCCCTCCCTGATACCCTTACCCACTCCCCATCCTCTCCCTGATATCCTTACCCACTCCCATATACCCTTACCCACTCCCCATCCCCCCTCCCTGATACCCTTACCCACCCGCATCTCCCCTCCCTGATACCCTTACCCACTCCCATCCCCCCTCCCTGATACCCTTACCCACTCCCCATTCCCCCTCCCTGATACCCTTATCCACCCCCATCCCTGATACCCTTACCCACCCCCATCTCCCCCGCCCTGATCCCACTAGCCACTCGCACCCTCTCCTTGCTTCCCACCCTCTCCTCCCCTTCCACCCTCTCCTCCTCTACCTCCGTTTCTCATCTCGCTCTCTGCTCACCCCTTTTTTTTCACTACTCCTTCCCTGCTCCCAACTTTTTTCTGCCACGAACACATCGCTTCCTCTCTCACCCTCTCGGTCCCTCTGCTTTCTCTCCGGCCCATCCCTCTCTGCCTCTCCATTCCTCACATCTCACTGCATCTTGGCACCTTCCCCTCAACTCCTCACCTCCTCAAGACCCTGCCTCCCCTCACCCCCCCCACATCCTCAACCTTCTCTTCAACTGCCCACTTCGCCTCCCCCTCTCCTTCCCCTAACTCCTTGCCTTCTTTCTCCACGACTTGGTTAAAATTTTCCACTCCTGCTTTCAAGGGGTGGGAGGAGAAAATCCCTCTGGAGGCCCGAAACATGATTTAGGGAATAGCAGTGGTCCCCGGCACGCCAATGATGTATCGGGAATCCCAATGATCAATGTCAGGATACCATGAGGATAAATTTAAATGTAATTATCAGGCCTCTGCTCCAGATAAACCCCCCACGGCCCCCATTAGATCAGCCATTCCTGTTGGTGTGAAGAGACAACAATTGGATCAGGCCAGGCCTCGTACGGTGTACACCTGCCTGAGCAGAACCTGCCAGAGGGGTTCAGGTGAGTTCATCGCTTTGGGGGTGGAGGGGGAAGGTCATGCCTGGGCAGTGCCAGGAGGCAGTGCCGGGACGAGGGAGTGCCAGCGGGGGATGATCATTGCAGGGGGAGGTGAAAAATATCAGCCAGGATTGAATGGTGGAGCAGACTCGATGGGCCGAGTGGCCTAATTCTGCTCCAATGTCTTATGGTCTTCTGATCTTAACTCCATGGGGAAGTGTGTTCCATGAGGGGAGGGAGTTCAGGGTGGAGAAGGGGAAGGAGAGATGCCTGTTGGCTTGGGGTGAGGTCGTTGGAATAGGGGGGCAGGGTGCGAATTTAAATCTTTTGTAAAAGGACCCCCCGAGCTTTTTAAACCCAAGTTGTTGGCGGGTTGATCCAGTGTTATGTTGTGGGTCCCACCCTCTTAATCTTTTCTCGGCTATGAGTTGAACAACATGATGGAGAAAGCACCAGCTGGAGTCACCCACTCCAGTGGGTGTACGGGAAAGTACCATTTAAAATGGCATCATTGTGCTTGGTTTCCATGTGGACTGGAGGCCACAAATGGGATCAGAGGGAATTTCCAATACATCTGATGTGTGCTCCTTATTGTCAATGATGAGAGTATTTAATTTCAAGATAGCGTGTCAGCATTGTTAGGTGCCAAGTGTTGCAAAGTTGATTTTGTGAAGCTGGAATTTGATGTTGGTAAAGATGCAAAAAAATTGTTAAGATGCTCGAGGGAAAAAAAAAGTGTGGGCCCTTTGAAAGCTGGTGTTTTGTTTCAGTGCTTGGAGGTTAAAATGCAAAGTACGTACAGAGTCCAAGCTGAAACATTTGTATCACAAAGTCAAGCATGGTCTTTACAAGACAATCTTTTTTTTAAATTAGCCAATCAATTTACAGAACGCACTCAGCCATCAGGAACCTATAAGATTGGATTTTGATGGTGTTGACAACATCAGGCCAATCCTATTGTAGGAAAATTGATAAGTCATCACAAGTATAAAAGTGAGTGCGGGTGGAAAAACGACAGAACAGGAGAGCAATGGAGGAACTGCCATCTCCAGCCTCGAGAGGGAGAGAGCAACTCTCAACTCTGCCAGCTTCAGATATGCCTTAAGAGAGCGCACCACCTAACTAGCATATCAGAAAGAACTTACAGACAGAGAAATCCAGAGGGGAACTCCAAAAATTTCCGAAAGCCACAAAACCTGGTTGTATTTTTTTGAGTGATTGAATTCTTTTATTATATATTTTTTTGTTAATGGATATTGTATTTATTTGAACAGCATTCCAGTAGAATCTTATTTTATTCAGTTAAGTTTAGTTAAAGTTCGCTGTTAGTTAAATAAATAAATTGTTAAGTGTTCATTTTAATGTGAGTGCCAGGTATTTCTGTTAGTTAACCACTAAATGTTGCTGAAGGACAGTTCATACCTTCCCACACACTTTTAAGATTACGAGGTGAGGTATTCCTCTTTGGGGGATTTGGCGTTACTTTTCAAAGGGGGTCAACCTTCGCATCGTAACACAAGGCCAAGCTGTATGGAAATTGGGAGACTCCAAACAGAGTCATGGTCATGTGCGCTTGGCAGGGATTAGACTATGATGCTGCTAAAGCATTTACCATCAACTGAAAGGTGAGCTGAAATACAGACTCGCATCCATGGTTACATGGTGGCACAGTGGTTAGCAATGCTGCCGCACGGCACCAGGGACCCGGGTTCAATTCTGGCCTCGAGTGACTGTGTGTGTGGAGTTTGCACATTCTCCCCATGTCTGCGTGGATTTCCTCCAGGTACTCCGATTTCCTCCCACAGTCCAAGAAAGAAACATGCTGGTTAGGTGCATTGGCTATGCTAAATCCTCCCTCAGTGTACCCAAACAGGCGACTGGGGGATTTTCACAGTAACTTTACTGCAATGTTAATGTAAGTCTACTTGTGACACTAATAAATACACTTCTAAAACTTTAAGATGACTGTCCTGAAGATGGATCTCCGAGCTGGGGACTCCATGTGATGACAAGGCTTGAACTCTTTCCTTGCATGAATGATCTGCCTTCACATTGCAGATTCAGATTAGACCTCAGGCATGAAAGAGAGACCCACTGAGTGAGGATTCTCCTCCTTTAGGCACCTTGCCAGACTGTAGGCATACTGCCATGAGTGCTGCTCCTGCCTCTTGAACGCTACTCGAGGCAGTAGAATACTGGCAAGATGCTGGAGGAGACCTGCACCTTCACAACTCTGCTCACAATACATGCTATCGGAGTTATTATCCCATAACAGAAAGGCCACATGATCCCGAGGCTGCCTTCTTATCTTCCAAGATTGAGGACATCATGGCACAAGAGTATAACTATTCATTTGGAAATTGATGTATTGTGCTTTGAGGTGATGATAGTAATGAACACAAGGAGCAGATCAGAATACAAGAAATAGAAGCAGGAGTTGGCCACCAGGCCAACACAGAAACACAGAGAGTGGAACACTTTTCCGTTGATGAATTGTGACCGCTGTTGCCAGGAAACCTACAAGGGGACCAATATACTTGCAGGGAGATTTGCTAAACTAGATTTGCAGGGGGATGGGAACCAGAGTGCCAGAGCAGATAGTGGAGCAGGGGTAAAAAGACAGGTTAGTTCAAGCAAAATCACAAATGGAAGGGTAGAGTGTGGTGGAAATAATTTTTTGAGGTGTGTGTATTTCAATGCCAGGAGTATTGTGGGGAAGGCAGATGAGCTGAAGGCGTGGATAGACACATGGAAATATGACATTATAGCCATTAGTGAAACTTGGCTACAGGAGGGGCAGGACTGGCAGCTCAATGTTCCAGGGTTCCAATGTTTCAGGCGGGATAGAGGCAGAGGGATAAAAGGTGGGGGGGTGGCATTGTTGGTCAGGGAAAATGTTACAGCGGTACTCAGGCAGGATAGATTAGGGAGCTTGTCTACAGAGGCCCTATGGGTGGAGCTGAGAAACAGGCAAGGTATGACCACATTAATGGGCTTGTATTATAGACCACCCTATAGTCAGCGAGAATTGGAGGAGCAAATCGAGGAGAGATAGCTGACAACTGCAAGAAACACAAAGTTGTGATAGTAGGGGATTTTAATTTTCCACATATAGATTGAGACTCGCATAGACGTAGAATTCCCTAAAAGTGACGTCACAGGTGGATAGGGTCGTAAAGAGTGCCTTTGGTACATTGGCCTTTATAAATCGGAGTATCGAGTATAAAAGTTGGAGTGTTATGGTAAGGTTATATAAGGCATTGGTGAGGCCGAGTTTGGAGTATTGTGTACAGTTTTGGTCACCTAGTTACAGGAAGGATGTAAATAAGATTGAAAGAGTGCAGAGAAGGTTCACAAGGATGTTGCCAGGACTTGAGAAGCTGAGTTACAGAGAGAGATTGAATAGGTTGGGACTTTATTCCCTGGAGCGTAGAAGATTGAGGGGAGATTGGATAGAGGTGTATAAGATTTTGATGGGTATAGATAGAGTGAATGCAAGCAGGCTTTTTCCGCTGAGGCTAGGGGAGAAAAAAACCAGAGGGCATGGGTTAAGGGTGAAAGGAGAAAAGTTTAAAGGGAATATTAGGGGGGGCTTCTTCACGCAGAGAGTGGTGGGAGTGTGGAATGAGCTGCCGGATAAAGTGGTAAATGCGGGGTCACTTTTAACATTTAAGAAAAACTTGGACGGGTTCATGGATGAGAGGGGTGTGGAGGGATATGGTCCAAGTGCAGGTCAGTGGGACTAGGCATAAAATGGTTTGGCACAGACAAGAAGGGCCAAAAGGCCTGTTTCTGAGCTGTAATTTTCTATGGTTCTACTGTTAAAGGTTTAGACGGGGTAGAGTTTGTAAAATGTGTTCAGGAGAATTTTCTACATCAGTATATAGAGGTGCCAACTAGAGAGGATGCGATATTGGATCTCCTATTGGGAAATGAGTTAGGGCAGGTGATGGATGTGAGTGTGAGGGAACACTTTGGATCCAGTGATCATAATGCCATTAGTTTCAACCTGATCGTGGATAAGGATAGATCTGGTCCTCGGGTTGAAGTTCTGAACTGGAAAAAGGCCAAATTTGATGAAATGAGAAGGGATCTGGGAAGTGTGGATTGGCACAGGCTGTTCTCTGGTAAGGATGTAAATGGAAAGTGGGAGGCCTTCAAAGGAGAAATTTTGAGAGTGCAGAGTTTGTATGTTCCTGTCAGGATTAAAGGCAAAGTAAATAGGAATAAGGAACCTTGGTTCTCGAGGGAGATTGTAACACTGATTAAGAGGAAGAGAGAGTTGTATGAAATGTACAGGCAGCAAGGAACACATCAGATGCTCGAGGAGTATAAAAAGTGCAAGAAGCTACTTAAGAGGGAAATCAGGAGGGCTAAAAGAAGACATGAGGTTGCTTTGGCAGACAGAGTGAAGGAAAATCCAAAGAGCTTCTATAGGTATGTTAGGAGCAAAAGGATAGTGAGGGATAAAATTGGTCCTCTTGAAGACCAGAGTGGTAGACTGTGTATGGAACCAAAAGAGATGGGGGAGATACTAAATGGTTTTTTTGCATCCGTATTTACTGAGGAAACGGGCATGGAGTCTACGGAAATAGGGCAAATGGTAGGGAGGCCATGGAACCTTTACAGATTAAAGGGGAGGAGGTGCTCGCTGTCTTGAGGCAAATCAGAGTGGATAAATCCCCAGGACCGGACAGGGTATTCCCATGGACCTTGAGGGAAGCTAGTGTTGAACTTGCAGGGGCCCTGGCAGACATATTTAAAATGTCAGTATTCACGGGGGAGGTGTCGGATGATTGGAGGGTGGCTCATGTTGTTCAAAAAAGGTTCCAAAAGAAATCCGGGAAATTATCGGCCAGTAAGTTTGACGTCGGTGGTGGGCAAGTTATTGGAAGGTGTGATAAGGGATAGGATCTACAAATATTTCGATAGACAGGGACTTATTAGGGAGAGTCAACATGGCTTTGTGCGTGGTAGGTCATGTTTAACCAATCTATTGGAGTTTTTCGAGGAGGTTACCAGGAAAGTGGATGAAGGGAAGGCGGTGGATGTTGTCTACCTGGATTTCAGCAAGGCCTTTGACAAGGTCCCTCATGGGATGTTAGTTAGGAAGGTTCAGTCGCTGGGTATACATGGGGAGGTAGTAAATTGGATAAGACACTGGCTCAATGGAAGAAGCCAGAGAGTGGTTGTGGAGGATTGCTTCTCTGAGTGGAGGCCTGTGACTAGTGGTGTGCCGCAGGGATCGGTGTTGGGTCCATTGTTGTTTGTCATCTATATCAATGATCTGGATGATAATGTGGTCAATTGGATCAGCAAGTTTGCTGATGATACAAAGATTGGAGGTGTAGTGGACAGTGAGGAAAGTTTTCAAAGCTTGCAGAGGGATTTGGACCAACTAGAAAAATGGGCTGAAAAATGGCAAATGGAATTTAACGCAGACAAGTGTGAGATATTGCACTTTGGAAGGACAAACCAAAGAAGAACGTACTCGGTAAATGGTAGGATGAGGGGGGATCTTATGGAGACTTATATGATAATGCGAGGGCTGGATAGGGTGGAGGCGGAGAGATTCTTTCCACTTAGTAAGGAAGTTAAAACTAGAGGACACAGCCTCAAAATAAAGGGGGGCCGGTTTAAGACAGAGTTGAGGAGGAACTTCGTCTCCCAGAGGGTGGTGAATCTCTGGAATTCTCTGCCCACTGAGGTGGTGGAGGCTACCTCGCTGAATATGTTTAAAGCGCGGATGGATGGATTCCTGATCAGTAAGGGAATTAAGGGTTATGGGGATCAGGCGGGTAAGTGGTACTGATCCACGTCAGATCAGCCATGATCTTATTGAATGGCGGGGCAGGCTCGAGGGGCTAGATGGCCTACTCCTGCTCCTATTTCTTATGTTCTTATGACTCTGAAGAGTGCAGTTGAACAGAGGGATCTGGGAATACAGGTACAGAATTCCCTAAAAGTGACGTCACAAGTGGATAGGGTCGTAAAGAGTGCCTTTGGTACATTGGCCTTTATAAATCGGAGTATCGAGTATAAAAGTTGGAGTGTTATGGTAAGGTTATATAAGGCATTGGTGAGGCCGAATGGGGAGTATTGTGTACAGTTTTGGTCACCTAGTTACAGGAAGGATGTAAATAAGATTGAAAGAGTGCAGAGAAGGTTCACAAGGATGTTGCCGGGACTTGAGAAGTAGAGTTACAGAGAGAGATTGAATAGGTTGGGACTTTATTCCCTGGAGCGCAGAAGATTGAGGGGAGATTTGATAGAGGTGTATAAGATTTTGATGGGTATAGATAGAGTGAATGCAAGCAGGCTTTTTCCGCTGAGGCTAGGGGAGAAAAAAACCAGAGGGCATGGGTTAAGGGTGAAAGGAGAAAAGTTTAAAGAGAATATTAAGGGGGGCTTCTTCACGCAGAGAGTGGTGGGAGTGTGGAATGAGCTGCCGGATAAAGTGGTAAATGCGGGGTCACTTTTAACATTTAAGAAAAACTTGGACGGGTTCATGGATGAGAGGGGTGTGGAGGGATATGGTCCAAGTGCAGGTCAGTGGGACTCGGCATAAAATGGTTTGGCACAGACAAGAAGGGCCAAAAGGCCTGTTTCTGATCTGTAATTTTCTATGGTTTCTATGGAAACACTTAAAGCCATATGTGTGCAATCAATGGCACCCTGTACCTGTGAGAATCCAGAGATCACTGCAACTCCCACTGTTCTGGCAGCCTGACTGGCTTCATCTAGGGAGAAGTGGACATAATTATGTATCTTGCTAAATAGTGTATTGGTTACCCTCTGGATGCATGTGAACAGGTCATTCAGAGGTGCCATAGAGGCCCCCAATGGAACCCTGGAACAAACAACTCAAAGTGCAGAGCAGCGATCACTTTGAGTGTCACCAGCAATGGATGGTCTGAGACCCTGCAGTGTCAAATCCTCCTGCAGAAGGCAGTAGATGTGAGCCACCACATCTTTTCACAACGTGAGTGCATCAATTACACCTCCTCACTCATCTGGAGGTGTAAGAAGCATCTTCCGTACATCCTTGGTCATACCGAGCACCATCACTCAATGGGTCTGTCAGTCTCAGCTTGCTCATGTCTACAACATGCGGTTCTTCCCTTTGCCCTGCCTGGGTGGTCAGGTCCTTCTTTTCCTCTTTATTAATTTCCTGATGCCAGGATGAATGCAACGTTGGCTGCTCCAACCATGCTGCACTTGTGCTCATCTCTGCAGGAATATTAAACAGAAAGATCAATGAACAAAGGCCTGTGATAGCTTCCAGTCTTGAATTGGGAAGCCATTGTGGAAAGCATGGGTCACTTTCATCCCAACCATTGTATCCTTATAGTCCCGTGGAATGCTAGTGCTGCCTTAGCAAATGCTGCTGGGGTATCCCCACCTCCCCCCCATCCAATTTAACAATCTCCTACCCCAAGCAGCACAAACATACTTCACTCAAGAGCTTGGATCTGAGTTCTGCCAGGTGAGAGAAGCCTCAGTCATTCCCCTTCCAGTCATGGATCTGTGCTCTCTGCCTCAGCCATCCCCCCTCGCCCATCATGCATTTCTGTGCACCCATTCCCCTGCCACCCCCTCCATTCCCCATCTCTGTCAAACTTTTGCCTTTAGCTAATCTCTTACTACTTTCTTGTCTGACACCCCCCCCCCATCCAGTTAGTTCTCTGCTTTCCCTTGCCTGTCTTGTCTCAGCGACATGTACTGCACCCACTCTGTAGTCCCCTCCCCAGTCCCTCAGTCAAGTCTTTGCTTATCAGCCTTTCTCTTGCCTGTGTTGTCTCACCCCACTCCCAATCAAACCTTTCAGCCTTCCAGCATCACTCCCACCCTCCCCCTGCTTTGCCGCTAATTTTGCCTTGGCATGGAGTTGGAGTAGCCATGAGTACTGGGCAGTGAACTGTAGGTGAATGCTGTGCACACAAACCTCAAGATTGTGAATAAAGTACTGCTCATTTATATCTGGTTGTGAATCACGGCGGTCTAATTAGTTGCCAGCATGGGGGTGTAATTCTGGAAAAATGGGCTTTTAATGAGTATTCACGATATACAAATGCACTACAGGCATGCCATGAAAGTAGGGAACGGAAATTTGAAATTACTTTTAGGCCGGTGGGAAATTAACCTTTGGGCACTCTTTAAATTTTCCCATCCCGCCCACCATATCTTTCACTCTGGCAAGACTGGAAATCCAACCCAAAGAGATTTACATAGAAACATAGAAAATAGGTGCAGGAGTAGGCCATTCGGTCCTTTGAGCCTGCACCACCATTCAATATCATGGCTGATCATGCACTTTCAGTATCCCACTCCCGCTTTCTCTCCATACCCCTTGATCCCTTTAGCTGCAATGGCTATGCCCAGCTCCCTCTTGAACATATCTAATGAACTGGCCATAACAGCTTTCTGTGGTATAGAATTCCACAGGATCACTACTCTGAGTGAAGAAGTTCTTCCTCATCTCAGTCCTGAGTGGCTTACCCCTTATTCTTAGACTGTGACCCCGAGTTCTGGACTTCTCCAACATTGGGAATATTCTTGCCACATGTAGCCTGCCCAGTCCCATCAGGATTTTATATGCTTCTATGAGACCCCCCTTAATAACATTATTCAGTGGGCAACAATTTGGCAAATGGAGTTTAATGTAGGAAAATGTGAACTTGTCCACTTTGGTAGGAGTATAGAAAAGCAGTACATTATTTAATTACAGGGAATTTGCAGAACCCTACAGTACAGAGGGATCTGGATGTTCTCGTACCCAAATCAGAAAAAGTTAGCACACAGTTGAAGCAAATAAATAGGAAGGAAAATGAAATGTTGTTGTTGATTTCCCTTTCAATAAGTGGGGGAATAGAGATGTGGACCTTGGTGTGGGTGTGAAACTGGGTATGGTATCCTGGAGGAATTGAAGCATCCATAGAAACCTTTAAGAATGGCATTTGAGAAGTCAAGACTTGTAAGATAATTGCAGTCTGGATTGGGGTTCTGGAAACAGGAGTAAAGTTGTGGGCAAGGGGGATAAAGACGTTCAGGCAAAGGAAAGCAAATTTAGTGACAACTGAATATGGGGACAAAAAGCAGAGCTCAGGGTGAAGTAATGGGTCAAAACTTCTTATTCCAGACCTAGCCACTGGAGAGGGTGGGGCTAATTCTGCCAAAATTAATGGAGAAGATTTTGGGTCAACCAGGTCTCGATCTCCAACAGATAATTGATAACAACAGCCATAAGGTCAATGTACTGAAGTGGATCTGGACGCTACCAGCATTTGTATACAAGCTGACCTCACGCCTCCCAGTCACATTGTAAATAGATCGATTATGGTTGATTATAAAGAAATAATTGCAATTCCTTTCATGACCACAGAATGTGTGGTAATGTTTAACAGTCAATGAAGCACTTTCTGAAGTTGTAAGCAATATAGCAGTTAAATATACATAACATCACCCTAAAATCACCTGACTGAAGTTCTTTGAGATGTGTTGGTCAGGACATTGGTGGGGGGAGCTCCCCTGCTCGTTTTTGGAGTAGTGTAATGTAATCCTTTGCATTCACAGGAGAGGTTACATGAGGCCTCAGTTTCATCTCATCCAAAAAAATGCATCTCCAACAGTGCAGCTCTCCTCAAAGACTCAAAGGCCTGACAGTACAGCGCTCCCTCAGTACTGACCATCTGACAGTTCAGCGCTCCCTCAGCACTGAACCTCTGACATTGTGGCACTGCCTCAGCACTGACCCTCTGACAATGCAGCACTCCCTCAGCACTGACCCTCTGATAGTGCAGCGCTCCCTCAGTACTGCAAGAAGACTCTTTTGGCAGGAAAGATGATGTTTCAGAACTTCTTCCCTCTATTGGAAAGGCTGGTAACCTTCTGAAGTGTTTTTGGAGCTTTCCTGCTGAGCTCCTGTCAGTGAAGGCAGAGGAGTAGGTGACTCTTTTTTATCATTCATTCATGTGGACCTCACTGGCTGAGCCCAGCACTTATTGCCCATCGCCCTGGAACAGAATGGGTTACTCGGCCATTTTAGCACAGTAAAGCAATCACCCTGTTGTGGATCTGGAGTCACCCTATGGGCCAGGTAAGGGTGGCAGATCTCCATAAAAAGGGGCATTTGTGAACCATATGGGGTTTTTAACAATAATTGTTTCATCATTCAACATTAGACTTTTAATTCCAGATTTGAATGGATTCAATTTCACCTGGGTTTCTGGAGCATTACCCCTGCTCTCTGAATTGCTAGCTCGCTGATAATACCACTTCATCACCGCCACCTCTGCGACATGTCTGGGGTCAGCAGCATTCACAGAGCCTCTAGGTCTGCAGCACCAACAAGGAGATAGAGGGAATGCCGCAAAGCAGGGCAGCTCTATGGGATACTTGCTACCAAGTTGGAGCTGGAGAGTGAGCTGGAGGCTTTCTGGCAGGCCAACCAGTGTTCTCATCAGCTCAATATTCATCAGCTCTCTCCTGGATACCACCCCATTGAATCCTCATCTCAGTCCTCTGTAGCAGCACTCCACGGGGAGCTTGTCTGCCCGTAAATCATCAATGGAACCTTCCTTTCGCAGATAACACAAAAATTGGCAGTGTGGTAAATAGTGAGGAGGAAAGCCTTAGACTACAGGGTGATATAGATGGGCTGGTCAGAACAGTGGCAAATGGAATTTAACCCTGAAAAATATGAGGTGATGCACTTTGGAAGGACTAACAAGGCAAGGGAATGTACAATGAATGGTAGGATGCGAGGAAGAACAGAAGATCAGAGGGACTTTTAGGTGCATGTCCACAGGTTCCTGAAGGCAGCAGGACAGGTAGATAAGGTGGTTAAGAATGCATATGGGATACTTGCCTTTGTTAGCTGAGGCGGAGGGCGGCACGGTAGCTTCACAGCTCCAGGGACCTGGGTTCGATTCCCGGCTTGGGTCACTGTCTGTGTGGAGTTTGCACATTCTCCTCGTGTCTGCGTGGGTTTCCTCTGGGTGCTCCGGTTTCCTCCCACAGTCCAAAGATGTGCGGGTTAGGTTCATTGGCCGTGCTAAAAAAATTGCCCCTTAGTGTCCTGAGATGCGTAGGTTAGAGGGATTAGCGGGTAAATGTGTAGGGATATGGGGGTAGGGCCTGGGTGGGATTGTGGTCAGTGCAGACTCGATGGGCCAAATGGCCTCTTTCTGCACTGTAGGGTTTCTATGATTAAGAGCAGGAAGGTTATGCTGGAGCTGTATAAAATGTTGGTTAGGCCTCAGGTAGAGTATTGTGTGCAGTTTTAGAATCTACATTGTTTGAAAGGATGTGATTACACTAGAAAGGGTGCAGAGGAGATTCACGAGGATGTTGCCTGGGTTGGAGCATTTCAGCTATGAAGAGAGATTGGTTAGGCTGGGGTTGTTTCCATAGTCATGATGTGGAGATGCCGGCGTTGGACTGTTTGAGAGCAGGTTTCCACTCCATCTGACGAAGGAGCAGCGCTCCGAAAGCTAATGGCATTTGCTACCAAATAAACCTGTTGGACTTTAACCTGGTGTTGTTAAAACTCTTATCTTGTTTCCATAGAGCAGAGAAGGCCGCGGGGGAACCTGATTGAGGTGTATAAAATTATGAGGGATATACATAGGGTAGATAGGAAGAAATTCTTTTCCTAAGTATAGGTGTCAGATGGCACCGATTTAAGTTGAGGGGCAGAACGTTTATAGGGGATGTGAGGAAAACTTTTTTCACCCAGAGGGTGGTGGAAATTTGGAACTCACTGCCTGAAAGGTGGTAAGATATGCGAACCCTTACATTTCAAAAAGCATTTAGATGACCATACAAGGCTATGACCAAGTTCTGGAAAATGGGATCAGAATAGATAGGTGTTTATAGAGTCAGAGTTATACAGCACAGAGAAAGACCCTTTGGTCCATCACGACTACGCTGGTCAAAGACAAACAATTTAATTATTTTAATCCCAATTTCCAGTACTTGATCCATAGCCTTGAATGCCTTCAGTGAGTTCCAGACTCCCACCACCCTTTGGGTGAAAACATTTTTCCCTCATATCCCCGCTAAACCTCCTGTCTCTGACCTTAAATCAATGCCCCCTAGTCCCTCCACCAAGGGGAAAAGTTTTTTCCTGTCTCTCTGTGTCTCTCATAATTTCGTACTGTGTTCCTGCTGTGGGAAAGGCCAGTGATGAGATGCTATGGTGGCCATGCTGAAAAGACCAAGTGAGATACTGAGGCAGATCCTGGAGATCTTCAGCTTGTGACACTGACAGGGAATAGCCCTGAGGAATTGCATTATGTTGGAGAAAGGATGTAGGGAACAATGATGTTGAGAAACTGATTGAAAGGGGGATAAGCCAGATCAGGTAAAGAGAGAAATCAGAGCAATTTCCAGATAAGGCTGAAAAGAAAAAGTGGGATAATAGGAAAAGGCTTGGAGTGGTATTCATGATCCAAATATGAATGGAAGTGCTTTCAGTAGTCCAAAGATGTGTAGGTTTGATGAATTGCCCATGGTAAATTGCCCCTCAGTGTCCCAAAATGTGTAGGTTAGATGGATTAGCCATGGCAAACATATAGGGTTACGGGATAGAGTGGGAGAAAGGGCTTGGGTAAGATGCTCTGTCAAATATTCGGTGCAGACCCAATGGGCCAAATGGCTGCCTTCTGCACTGCAGGGATTCTATGATTAGGATCAGTGCATAATCTCAAAATATAAAAGGTCACCTATTTAAAACAGAGATGAAGGGCAACTGCTTCCCAAAGAGGGTAGCGAATCTGTGGAATTATTTACTGCAGAGGGCTGGGTTGTTAAGTATGTTCAAGGTTGAGATAGACAAATTTTTAATCAGTGAGGGCATCCAGGATTATGTAGATAAGGCAGGAGAGTGGAGCTGAGGATTATCTATCAGAGTAGTCGAGATCTCATTGAATGGCAGAGGAGACTTGATGGGTAAAATGGCCGACTTCAGGTCCGACAGCTTATGGTCAACTGAAAAACTTAATTTATTATAACAAAACGCTTCAAAACTGTACTGAGCAAACAGTCAGGATGCATTTATTATAATATGGCATTGGGCTGTACATGAAATGTTTTAACTTCTTCACACCAAAATCTCTAACAAGCTGCCTCAGTTTGGTCCACCCAGCGTCAATCTGGAGTGGCTATTAAACAGGTTTTTGCATTCATAGAGGACTTTTAAGGAAGTAAAATATCCCAAAGCATTTCACAAGTGCATCATCAAATAAAACATTCCTCTCTCAGTATACTTGCATAACATCACTATTTTCCCTCCCCAATCACAATTAAAGTCACTTCAAAGGGACACCTGCACTATGTCTGTGCCCAGTCGAGTGTTTGGCCATGTCATTCTTACACACCAAGAAACCTTGTTGCATCCATTGCTACAATCGGAACTTGAATATCGCTGAAAAAAAAAGACAAGCTGTCAAAATTTTTCACCTTGCACTCATCAGAACCAATGAAAGAATACAAAATTTCTTGACACGTCTGGTTTATATTTACAAAAGTTTGACCATTAACTGTTCCCTGGTGCATGGCAATCAGAGGTCGCTTGCCGACCTTCTCATGTAGTAGAAATTGTTGTTCCTTTTGACGTTTGGTATTCTTTCATCTGTCCTAGCGAGTGCAAGACAAAAAAGCTTTGACAGTCTGTCTCTTTTTCAGCAACAATCTGTAGAAAAGACATGAAAACTGCTTTTCAAAGTTTGAAGTACCCGCTTTTTATGGTGCTCGGAAGGAGGCAAGCTCAGCCAGCTTAGCGGCTTTCAACCTTAATGGAGCAATTCATGGCCCAAGTCTTCCCATTAATTACTCTTCACCTCCATTGCAGCCACTTTAAGAAAACTGGGGGGAAATATTGAACTGTCCTGGGATGTCATAGAATCATCGAAACCCTACAGTGCAGAAAGAGGCCATCTGGCCCATCGAGTCTGCACCGACCACAATCCCACCCAGGCCCTACCCCCATATCCTGACACATTTACCCGCTAATCTCTCTAACCTATGCATCTCAGGACACTAAAGGGCAAATTTAGCATGGTCAATCAACCTAATCCGCACATCTTTGGACTGTGGGAGAAAACCAGAGCACCCGGAGGAAAACCACGCAGACACGGGGAGAACGTGCAAACTCCACACAGTGACCCAAGCCAGGAATCGAACCCAGGTGGCTGGAGCTGTGAAGCAGCAGTGCTAACCACTGTGCTACCGTGCCGTCCACTCGAGACTCAAGTCCACAGCATTTCAATTATACCACATAACAGGGCCATCTGCACAAGAAGCCTACACTGTGATGTGGCTTGTGGTACAGAATGGCACTGTGCAACTTGTGAACTCCTAGGGTAACCAGTTTGTCAATGCAATGCTCCAAGCAGAGGTTACCCTTTGGGGGTACAAAGGGTTATAATGAAGTGGGAAAATCATCCTGCAGTTTACTGAGGCACCTCCTATGATGTAGATATATAAATAACCTTTGTTCAGAAAGGTACCTGGTGACAGGAATAATTCTGGGTGTGGGGAGAAAAGAGAATAACATTCCTACAAGGAACTCAAGTGTAACAGGGTTAATAGAGAGTATT
The DNA here is from genome assembly GCF_964213995.1 of Mustelus asterias. Classification (NCBI taxonomy): domain Eukaryota; kingdom Metazoa; phylum Chordata; class Chondrichthyes; order Carcharhiniformes; family Triakidae; genus Mustelus; species Mustelus asterias. The sequence continues at coordinate 13,725,814 of NC_135808.1, forward strand.
CGGAAGGAAAAAGCTCTGTCAGAGTGCTGGCTTTGGCTGCACTTCAGAAATACTTCACTGAACGTAAAGCATTTTGGGACATCTGGAATTGGAAAAATAAACTCTAAAAATCAAATCCTTTTCCTCTAAGACTAAAAATACTGCAATTGGCATTTTGCTCAACCATTCATTAGTCAGAAGGAGAACAAAGATTAGTAATTTTTTTTACCTTCTGTTGTTAACTTGTGCAACAGAATTACTATTTCATCTGTTTAAGCACCAGTTCTGGCAGAGGTATTAGAACTCAAGCAGTAAACCTGAGACAAATGTAGGTATTCATTCATTTTCAAAAGTAATGTTTGATTACATGGTTCTATATATGGTCCCTATGGTTCTATATATGGTCCAAGTGCAGGTCAGTGGGACTAGGCATAAAATGGTTCGGCACAGACAAGAAGGGCCAAAAGGCCTGTTTCTGAGCTGTAATTTTCTATGGTTCTATGGTTCTATTAGATTTGCAGCGTTGACCAAAACTTCAAATTTCTTACTTAGAACTGGTACACACCCACATCCTGAACCCCAGTGTGTTTGAAACCAACCAGCATTAATCAACCATTGCATTAGTTTGTTGAGTTTCAGACCATCAGACTCTAAATCATTAATGGGCAGTAACCAAGTCTTCCAGTAATGCATTATGTAGTCACAGAGCACCATTTCAATCCCCCACCTCCCCACCCTCCATCTGTGTTCAGACACAAGATGGTCCAGTGACAGCATTGAACTCTGCCCATATTGGGGACTCAGTCGTTTGTAACGTACAACACAATGATATACAGGGTAAAACTCTCAATGACTTTACTTTGCCAATGCCTTACCTCAATCCTCAGAAAAGCAGTTTTAGTGCAAATATCCCCCCATGTTCCTGCCTGTTTTCCATACCCTGCAAACCACCATTTAACAATGTTGGTCCATGAGCAACACATAGTTGGACCAGTCTGTTAGATGTAGACATCTGGGATATGGGCAGAAAGTCCTTTACCTTCCAAGTACCTTACTGATTAAAATATAGATCCTAGAGGTCAAAGGCTAAGGTATTACACCACCCAGTAAATCCCTCCTCACGGTCGAATGTATAGTGTCACGGAGGGCTGCCTTTGTCAAAAAAGATGTTTTCTGCAAAAGTGGACAGAAGAAATACCATTGCAAACTGGTTAAAAGATAAATTAGACTCTTTGTTATTGTTTCTTGCTGCTGTGGTAAATCCAATTGTACAGGAATCTTGCAGCCATAAGTTCAAAAGTGGAGTCCAGTTTCGGCAATTGTTTGGGTGAATATTTCAGCTGATTGTCTTAAAGAGACCTCAGAGCTCCCACCAATGCTGCCTGCAGTCTCATCAAGTGACATACCCGTGAACCCCATTTTATGTTAAGGTCATATTGCTTTAATGCTCTCGATCAGATGGAGCTTGAGAGTTGATCGATGGGCACTGGAAAGAGGGTGGCGTGAAGGGGAGGGAGGATCCTGCTCTGAGACCCCACTTGCTCCAAAACTTTGTGGACGATTTGTTTCATGTAGCATCCTCTGGGTGACAATTCAGTGCTTACGTGCAAGGATTCCCCCGCTGCCCCCCCACTCTCACCACTAAGTCAGTAACTTGTGAACCTGATCTCTACAAAGTAATCCATCGACTCCACCATCCGTACAATCTCACAAAACACCTCACAGGCCAGAAGAAAAGCACCAACTCTGAACTCCATATTTACAGAGGAATCCAGATCCTGTGTAATCATTTGCCGATCCCTAAGCCCCCCAACCAAAAGGGACCAATTCTACGAAATCTTTCTGGCTGAAATTTCCCACCTTGCTTTGCTTCGGTGCAGGACTTCCTTCTCCTGGCCCAGCCTGCAGTATGACAACCATGAAGGTCAATGATGGGATGGTAACAGACGGACAGTGTAACTTTGACTAACGGGAGCTCCTCATGGGCACCAGCAGCACCAGTTATAATTCCCAGCCTGTGCATCAGGATCCAACTCATTCTAACCAGCAGCTTTAATACTCAACACCTAGCAACCAACACAGTTACTGATAGGGATTAATTTATTTGCCATGGTGCAGAGTTATAATTGAACAGACTTCCCCTTTAAGAAGGAGCATCACAATTTCTAACCCCACCCCCACCCGGCCTTCACATACTCCCTGGGGCAAATTAATCCGAACAGCCTACTGAATTACGTAGATAAAGTGGCTCTGAATTTCCTTCCTTCTTGTTGTGAGGGTTGAAAAGGGGATACAGCTTCTCTGTGAACTTATCCCGTATGGTGTAGATAGTGTAGAGGTCGTGGGCATCGTAGAAGGATAGTTGTCCCTCCTCGTAATTCAGGTAGACACGGATGGTGCGGGGCTTGCGACGGAGAGGGAGGTACTTGGCTCCGGGCCCGTTGAGGTTCACTAGGCTCCCGTTGACCATTTCTATCACCCAGTACCCCTCCTGCGGGGTCAGCTCCTTGGTTATCTGCCGGTCGGCTGAAACACTGGCCACCCCAATGACACAAGCAGTGTTGTTGCCCAGCTCAATGTCCCAGTAGTGTTGGCCCGACAGGAAGCCGCTGCTGGCCAGAACGCAGAGCCAGTGGTTGAAGCGATGGGATATGAGGAAGCAATCCCGACGCTTTTCGCCGTCAATCACATTGGTGAGGTCTTCGGACAAAACGAGTCGTGGATGTGCTGTCTTGGGATCCAGTTGCAGAAATTCCCTGGCTGGAAGACACAAATCTTCAGTCAACGGAGACACTGACTGTCCATTCATACAGAGCTAACACACAAGCGGATGTAGCTTTTGGATGCACATCATCAATTGCAGGAGGCATGACGAAGGGTAAAACTGCAAATAGAGGCCAAGGCACGACCCGAAATCCAAAATTCCAGCCTGATTTCCTCCAGCCACATTTTTAACTGGTTTGGGAAACATGGCATGTAGTGATCCATTCACAAGCAAACCAATACTGCTACTTCTAGATTGCTGCCTACCTCAGTTTGAAATGTCTTTACATTTGGGTTTTTCCAAGAGGTGGGTGGGTTTCTGAAGTAGTGTGAACCTTGTCAGTTCAGAGTGCTTGTAAGCCATTGGGGAGGCCTGTTCTTCAGTCAGGAACCTTTTGACAGGCAAATTTAAAAGGTTTTGCCAACTTCGCATTACAATTAGATGCTGTATGGTAAATTATGTTTTTAATGCAGTGGTTAATATTAATGCTTTGTTTTTAAAAGGTACGAGAGGAGGAATTTCTTCAGCCAGAGAGTGGTGAATCTGTGGAACTCTTTGCCATAGAAGGCTGTGAAGGCCAGGTCATTGAGTGTCTTTAAGACAGAGATAGATAGGTTCTTGATTAATAAGGGGATCAGGGGTTATGGGGAAAAGGCAGGAGAATGGGACTGAGAAAAATATCAGCCATGATTGAATGATGGAGCAGACGCGATGAACTGAGTGGCCTAATTCTGCTCGTGTGTCTTATGGTCTTACATGACCATTGACTTGACTGGCACTGTGAAAGTGTTTAGTTGCATTTGAGTACTTTACACAGCGGATAAGGGATTCTTTTGAATGAAATAGTATCAAAATTCAGATTTCCGTGTGTAAACTGGACCATATGGTTTCATCCAAAGATGTGCGGGTTAGGTTAATTGGCCATGCTAAATTGCCCCTTAGTGTCCCGGGATACGTAGGTTAGAGGGATTAGCGGGTAAAATATGGAGGGAGATGGGGATAGGGCCTGGGTGGGGTTGTGGTCGGTGCGGACCCGATGGGCCGAATGGCCTCTTTCTGCACTGTAGGGTTTCTATGATTCTATGATCTTTACATTGACTGACAGTTCAAAGTTCTGCTGAGCCTTTGTGATTTCTGAACAGGTGGCTGAATTTTCTGATTGGCAGCTCAGCCATCTGTTAAGGCTAAATAAAATGGTATAATGTCTCAGCTTTGGAGGTTTTGCTGACACAATAGTGCAATGGAATCTCATTATGAATGCTTGGCTGAGTTCCAAAACCAAGATTGGGTTCAGGATATGTTGTTGATAAAGCTGTCATGGGACTCTAGCTTTGTCTGATTGTCAATTTCATGGCCACTTAATTGGATTGTGTTTTTTGAAGTTATTTTACTGTTTCGTTACTTTAACAGCCCACTTAATATGATTAAGGTTTTGTTTAAGTGTAGTTTGAATGGCTGTGTGTTTGACTGACTACTTTATGAGCCTCTAAGAGGATTAAGGATTTTTCAAGTGGAGCTTGCACATTTGTTTATTTTGACAGTTTCATGAGCATCTCAAATACTTTCCAGTGTCATTATCTGGTTCATGAGTGGATGTTGGATGAGCATACATGGGACATTCACTGTTATTAGAGTCATTCATTGTTCAATGCTACAGAGCTCACTTACTCAGTGCATACAACATGCTCACCAGCCAATTTTGTTTTACACACCAAGTGAACAGCAATGCAATGACCAGATATTCTGCTTCTTAGTGATGTTAATCAAGGATTTAATATCGGATAGCACATGGGGGAAGGACTCCCCTACCATGGAAAGCAGGAGCTTCGATTATATCACCTCATCCGTAAGACAGCACAACCAATAATGCAGCACTCCCTCAGTAATGCACAGCAGAGTCATACCAGACTTTACACTCAAATGTCAGGAGTGGGACTTGAACCTTTAACCCTCTGACTCAGAGGTAACACTGTCCTTGATTGAGCCACTGGCTGCTATAACCACTGCACTCAGAGGAGGGATCACGTACCTGGTACAAACGCTTTAAGCTCATTCCAGATTTCAACATAACGGAAAGGCGTAATGATGGAGTCAGCACGCAGCACAGTGAGAAAGTCCACAGGTTTGGCGTGCTCCTGCTTACACCTGGAATGGAGTAACATCACAAGGGAAGGGTTACAACTTAGAGCTGTATTAAACCCCCCCACCTCCCTGCCTTTTCCTTCCCAATCTCTGCTCTCCAGAAGCTAGGGACTGTTACTGAGATACAACTCCAGAGAGACGGGCAGCCATCTAGCACCATGTCCAAGTGGCCACTCTTTCCAAGCCAGCTTGAGACAGTGAAATCTTAGCAAGGTATTTGGCAAAGAGCAACAGACCAAGCCACTGTTCCCATTTAAAGGAATCTTTCATGGTCACAGGACACGTTCAAAGGTGCTCTACGGCCAATTAAGTAGGTTTTGTTTTGAAGTAGAATAACTACAGCAGATTAGAAGACCCAGCAACTTATCATAGAATCATAGAAACCCTACAGTGCAGAAAGAGGCCATTCGGCCCATCGAGTCTGCACCGACCACAATCCCACCCAGGCCCTACCCCCATATCCCTACATATTTTACCCACTAATCCCTCTAACCTACGCATCTCAGGACACTAAGGGGCAATTTCAGCATGGCCAATCAACCTAACCCGCACATCTTTAGACTGTGGGAGGAAACCGGAGCACCCGGAGGAAACCCACACAGACACGAGGAGAATGTGCAAACTCCACACAAACAGTGACCCAAGCCGGGAATCGAACCCAGGTCCCTGGAGCTGTGAAGCAGCAGTGCTAACCACTGTGCTACCGTGCTGCCCCTTATTTGGTACAACAAACAGTAGTGTGATGATGGCCAGACAATCTGTTTTTAAGCAATAAAAACAGAAACTGCTGGAAAAAGTCAGCAGGTCTGTCAGCATCTATGGATAAAGAAACAGTTAATGGCTGGAGTCCAACATGACTCTTTGGATGAATCACATTCAATTCAAAATGTTGGCTCTGTTTCTCACTCCACAGATGTTGCTTTCCCACTGAGTATTTCTAGCACTTTTAGTTTTTGGATTTTCAGCATTCACAATATTTTCCTTTAGATCTGTTCTTAGTGTCAGTTCAGGGATGTATATTGAAGTTATCTGCTCTTCCTCAGAACACTGTCATGGGATCTTTGACCTGAGAGGACAGGCAATGCCTCAGTTTAGCATCTGAAAAAGTACTGCACAGGAGTGCCAGTTTGGATTTTGTACTCTAGGCCCCGGGGACAGATTTGAGCCCGTGACGTTCTGAAAGAGAAGCCAGAGTACTAACCGAGCCACAATTGGCACCAAGAGTGCTTCCCACACAGGGCCACTGGATAGTGAACAGATTGGTTAATCCTCTTCCATACCCAAGGTGCTTGGGTCAACTTTGACACTGGGCCATAACCCCAGATGAGACTGACTAACTCAGCACAGATTTACGATTGAACCCAGGGGCATCATGGTCTGTGTGGCTCAGGGTTGTAGATATATCCAGTGGGGTCTAGCAGTGGAACTCAGGGGGATACACTCAATGAAACTGAAACACGCACCTTTCCAGGAGCAGTTTGACATCCTGAAGAAAAATGAAAAAGAAATCCGGTTATAATTTGACAATTGACAAGCATGATCAGGAATCAAATAAATTACCTACTGATTACATATCAAATGAGATAGCAACAAGGGACATGGAGTAGAAATTCAATTAATCGTACCTAATAGACGCTTGCAGCACAGAATGAGTTGTTTTTGACCCAATACACCACTTAGCCCCATTCCCAGGCCTTTCCCTTTTAATCTTTGATCAATACTCTGCTGCAATATGGAAGTAATTTTGATCCATTGGATGTCCCATTAGACGAGATGTTATGAAGAGAGGTCCCACCTGCTCCCACAAATGAAATAAAAGATCCTGAAGCACTATTTCCAAAAAGATCATGGGAGTTCCTGAGCGATATTTATCCCTGAACCAGCAAATTTAAAACAACAGATTCTTCGATCGTTTGTCACGTGGCTTTTCACGGGAGCTTGCTGCGTTGAAATTAACAACCACTTTTCCCAACATTCCAGCAGTGACTATATTTCAAAAACTCGTCTGAGGTTTTAAAATGCTTCTGAGGTGGTAAAATGTAATTCTTCTTTCCATTATCATCTTTTCAAAACATTTACCCACTTTCCTTGGAAAAGCAATTGTAAATCAGGTTCGCACAGTTGTTTCCACCAGGACGATCCACGCTCTGATAACTCTCTACATTAAGAATACCTTTCCTAAGCCCTGCTTTTTATTTGGCCTCATATCCAGCTACACTTTTTGTAGCAACCGCCATTGATACTATTCATTTAATATAGAAAAACAGATCCAAACATGCTTCACAGCGGTGCAAAGTAAAAGAGAGACACCGAGCCAAAGGAGTAACTAAAAGCTTCCTTCAAGAACTGGACTGCAGGGAGGGTTTTGAGGCTGTAGGCAGAGTTAGAGAGTGAGGAGTTGAAGGAGCAAATTTCAGAGTATGGGTCACAGGCCAATGATGGGGTGAAGAGCTACACATGATGCTTGTGTCATTTGGAATTTGACAAGGTGGCTTACAGGTGTGATGGAGTTTACAGATGTGAGACAGAGGGAGGATTTAAATTTGAGAATTTAAATTTGACCCGTTTGTGGGACCGAAAGCCAGTGTAGGTCAGTGAGGACAGGGGTAATAGATGAGTGAAACTCGGTACTGTTTAAAAGGTCCAGCTGATTTAAACTCTCCCAAGAGTGGATTTGACTCTATGGAGGTTTTAGAATGAAAAACCGGCTAGAACAGCATTAGAATGTCGAATTTCAAGGTGACAAAGTGATGACTGTGGTTTTGGACACTGAGATTGCAAACATTCTGCGTCAGTTTGAGAATTTCAATCTCAACCAGATTGGGGCCAAGAAGAGTAGCTGGGTCGTCAACAGTTGGGTTCAAGGAAGCAAAAAGGTGAACCACACAGAGGAGGTGAGCTCAGAGAGTGTGCGAAGGAAGATGGGAAATAAACTGGAGAGCTGGAGAAAGATAGGTTCATGGTTGAAGCTTCAAGGAGAGTGTGAACAAATTTGGGTTGGTGGATAAGGGGAATGGTCAGAGAAAGTAGCAAATTCGGCTAAATGGATAAACTGAACCGTAAATGAAAAATAATTCTGCGTCCTTGCTGCTGAAGCTGAGGATTTAAGGACTAGTGAACGGACATAGTGGGACATAGTTGATAGTGGGAACTCATTGACCTCAGAGCATGAACTCTCTGAATTCAACAACTCAGAAGTAACTTGCTGAAGGGGACATAATTTTAAATGAATGTGGGTAAAATTCTGGCCATTATAAAAGATGCACTGGGAAATAGTGATCACAATAAAATTGAATTTACCTTGTTTGAAATCGACATACTCCAAGCACAAACAAAAATCCACACTCCCACTTATTTTATTTCTTTTCATTCATCCATTTTTATCACTTTTTATTCTTATCTGTATTTTCCACTTCTGAAATCTCACTCTCCATCTCGTCTCCAACACCCCCCACCCCTCCAGGGCCATTCCTCAGGTACTTCCCCCAACAATCTGTACCTTTGTTCTGCCATTCACACATTCTGATCACTTCATGGATGCTTTTAACAGCTTTCTCAGCCTTTATCACCACCATTTATATTCCCTTTGCCCAATTACAGCACCTCCCGCCCCATCCTCATAGCATACATTTTGTCCAATTTACCTTCTCTTCAGCTCTGACAAAGAGTCATCCAGACTCGAAATGTTTGCCGAAATTTTACTGGCACGCTCGCCCGAGAATCAGAGTAGGCGAGGCTCACAGAACGGCATTCTTCATTGGCCTTGGGCAATCTTACGAGCCTCAGGCGGGCGAGGTGGTAAGATTCTAGCAGTTGGCTCTATTCTCTCTCCACAGATGCTGTCAGACCTGCTGAGTTTCTCCAGCATTTTATGTTTTAGCTCTGACTTGATGGGTTGCAGTCTGAGCTTCAGACATAGGGAGAGGGCTTGCTACCTGGACATTCCAGGAGGCAGTCATAACCCTTCAGCAAGCTACTTCTGATTTAGTCTGTGACAAGGAACAGAGGGCGTGCCTGAATGAGGGAGGCTTGGGGACCAGAAGGTGGCAATTGAGTATCTTCAAACCGTACTACTATCCAACAGGATTTGATGTCCTTGCAGCTTATGTGGACGAGAACAGGGACTGCAGCGTTAATGAGCAGACTGTCCTCATCACTGCAGGAGCCATTTTCAAGTGCGGGGGGTTGGGGGAAGAGTAGAAAGGAATGGAGTTGTGGAAGGGGACAGAATTTTGTGTGTGTTTGGGTAAAATTCTGGCCATTGTAAAAGGTGGGAAATAGTGATCATAATAAAATTGAATCTACATTGTGCTTAGAGTATATCAGTTGCAAACAAACTAAAATTTTAAACCTAAGCAAAACCATTCACATAGATATGAGAGGAAAGTTGGCTCTAGATAATTGGGAAAGTAGACTTAAAAATATGGCAGTAAATAAACAGTTGGAAATATTTAAAGAAACATATGTATTCCATTGAAAAAAAAAGCCCAGATGAGAAATATCTACCTATGACTTACTAAAAAGGTTAAATGGTATTAGATTAAGAGGCTTATAATGTCACAATGAACAGTAGCAAGTCTGAGGATTAAGAGTGTTTTAGAAACAAGCAAAGGGCCACCAAAAAGTTAATAAAAAGGGAAAAAATTGAATGAGAGTAAACGGGACAAGAATATTAAAGCAGACTGCAAGAGCTTTTACGAGTATATAAAAAAGGAAGAGCAGCTAAAGTAAACTTAGCCCCTTAAGAGAGACAATGTAAATTATCATGAAGAAATGGCAGAAACATCGTACAAATATTTTCATAGTGAAGACACAAGTTACATACCAGAGATTGAGGGTAACCCAATTCCAAAAGGTGTAAAGAAAATAAGGTAATCAATGTTTGTGGATAAAAAGTACTGGAGAAAGTTGAGGGACTAGAATATAGCATACCCCAGGACTAGATGGCCTATGGTTCTAAAGGAGATCTAGTGGATGAGCTAATTATTATTTTACAGAATTCCCTATATTCTGAAATGCTCCAGCAGATTGCAAGTTAGCAAATGCAACACCACTATTCAAGAAAGGATTGAGAGAGAAAGCAGGAAACTGCAGGCTCGTTAACCTGACATCAGGGAAAGTTGTGAATCTACTTTTGTAGAATTTAACTTTAAGGAAGTCTTACCAACTCACTTATAAAAGCATATTATAACATAGAGCAAGTCAACTTAGTTTTACAAAAGGGAAAACATGTTTGACACGTTTATAGAAACATTTCTGAGGATGCAACTAGTCGGGAAGATCAGGGGGAACCAGTAGATGTAACGTAATTGGATTTCCAAAAGGCATTCAGGTTATATACAAAAGGTTAGTACACAAGGTGAGGGCTTATGGATTTGGTGATTATTTTAGCATGGATGGAGGATTGGCTAACAGATAAGATGCAGAGAATCGGGTTGGTAGGCTGTCATTAGTGAAGTGCCGCATGGATCAGTGCAGGGCTTCTGGTATTCATTACCTATATCCAGAACTGAATAATGCATCGAGGTTTGCTGACAATACAAAGCTAGGTGGAGTTGTGAGGAGGACACAGAGGCTACAATAGATTTGGGCCAGTTAAATGGGTGGGAAATAAGGTGGCAGATGGAGTAAAATGTGGGCAAGGGTGAAGTTACTCACTTTGGTCATAAGAACAGAAAAGCAGATTTTTTTTTGAAAATTGCAAATGTCCATGTTTGGAAAGACTTGCGTGTACTCCATATTCAAGGAAGAATGCACTTGCATTTGAGGCAGTACAACAAAAGTTCACTGGCTTGGTCCCAAGGATGAGAGGGTTGTCCGATGAGATGAGAGGCTAAGCAAATTGGGTCTATGTTCTCCTCCATTTCAAAAAATGAGAGATGATCCCATTGAAACATTCAATATTATGAATTGGCTTGACAAGGGAGGCAGTGACAGGGAAATTTAGGACTGTGACGAGGAGGAATTTCTTCACTCAGAGTTGTGAATCTTTCAAATTCTCTATCCCAGAGAGTTGTGATGTGCAATCATTGAATATATTTAAGGCTGAGATATCCCAGGTTTTTTTGCCTCTCAGAGAATCAAAGGATTTAACAAAGGGGCGTAATAGTGAAATGAGAATATTGAAAGGTGGAGCAGGCGGTGTGGTGTTCAGCTGCTATTTCTTATATTTTTACAGTCGTGTTAGATTAGTGGGTAGCATCCTTACCTCTGAATCTTAAGGTCATGGGTTCAAGCCCCACTCCAGAGATTTCAGTACAAGCCTGATATTTTGTGCAGTCCAAGAGTGCTGAACTGCCAGAGGTGACATATTAACCCAAGGCCCCATTTATCCTATTAGGTAAATACAAAACATCCCACAACACATTTCGAAGAGGAGCGGGGGAGTTCTTCTCATTATCCTGGCTAATATTTATCCCTCAACCATGTTTGGTCATCATTACGCTGTGCGTAAACTGGCTGCAGCTTTTCCTCAATTACAGCAACGGCTGCAGTCCCAAAATTCCAAGTTGGGTTGTGGGTTGTAAAGTACTTTGGATGCTGTGTCAGGAAGACTGCTATATCAATGAAAACTCGTTCTCTCCTTTCTCAGCTAGCAAAGATTTCCTCAAAATGCACAGGACACAAAGCAAGGCGCAACAAAGGTGAATCGGGAGCAGGAGTGTGTGCTTACTCCATGATTCCCCACAGGAGGACATGCCCCTGTCTACATCAGTGAGGAGGAAGTGGAAATGGTTGAGACCTTCAGGTTTCTAGGTGTCCAGATCGCCAACAACCTGTCCTGGTCCCTCCACACCGACGTGTTAAGTTAAGAAAGCCCACCAATGCCTCTACTTTCTCAAGAGGGTAAGGAAATTTTGCATGTCTGCTACGACTCTCACCAACCTTTAGAGATGCACCATAGAAAGCATTCTTTCTGGTTGAATCTCAGCTTGATATACCACAAAAAACTACAAAGGGTTGTGAACAAAGCTCAGTCCATCATTCAAACCAGCCTCCCATCCATTGTCTCTGTCAACACATCCCGTTGCCTCGGAAAAGCAGTCAGTATAATCAAGGACCTCACGTACCCCAGACATTCTCTATTCCACCTTCTTTCGTTGGAAAAAAAAAGTCTGAGGTCACGTACCAACTCAAGAACAGCTTCTTCCCTGCTGCTGTCAGACTTTTGAATGGACCTACCTTGCATTAAATTGATCTTAATCTACACCCCTATCTATGACTGTAATACTGCATTCTACACTCTCTCCATTTCTTCTCTATGAACGGTATGCTTTGTCTGTATAGTGCGCAAGAAACAATACTTTTCACTGTATACCAAGACATGTGACAATAATAAATCAAATCGAAATTAAATCAAATCAAAGCTGCACTCTCCTGCCTGCCTCTTACCTGAAGCAGCTCCAGAGGCTCTGTGAAACTCAGCTGCAGCCGCACATCCAGGATGGCTTCCTCCATCGTGGAGGTTTCTTTTTGGATCTTTGCCAGGTTTTCCTTCAAGGGCTCAATGGTCCGGCACACTTCCTGCTCAATCTTCGACTCTAGTTCCTGCTTCTTCGCATCTAGAAATTGATAGATGGTGTCCAGATCGGCCTCAACCCGTTCCTTCAGCTGTGTGCCTTGTTCCTGGGTGAAAATGACCCAGCAGATGTGTTCAGTCTCACCTTCCCTTCTCTTTCACATCCCCCACAACACTGCAAGACATGACCTGAATCATAGTGCTAAGAGTGCTGACATCCCTGTGGTAGCCTGCACAAGTAACCTGAGGCAGTCAACATTGGACCCCTGAGGACACCATTGTATGTACCTTATACAAGATGCACTATGGCATGTCAAGCTTCCTTCGACAGCAGCCTCCAAAGCTTTTGACTCCTACCACCTGGAAGGACAAGGGCAGCAGACGCATTGGAATACCACCACCTGCAAGTTACCCTCCGAGTCACACGACTTGTAACTATATCGCCATTCCTTCACCACTGCTACATCTAAAACCTGACATTCCACTTTCTAACAGCACTGAGGGTACAAACAACTGGTGGACTGGAGTGGTTCAAGGAGATAACTTACCACCTTCTCAGGGGCAATCGGGGATGGCCAACAAATGCTGGCTGTGCCACTGACCCACACATCCCAAGAGAATTTTTAAAAACATCTTCCGAAGGACCCACTGAGGCTCTTGCCACTGCCTTACTAGAAGCAACAATTCACCCTCTTGTGTAAACTTCCCAACCCACGTTCATGGACATCCCATTCATCTCCCATTCTACCAAGCACATAAATAGGGCCATTTCTGATCACTTCTTTGCATCACTCTCCATTGGCATCCCTCTTCCCTGTCCCATTCCGGCTCTGATGTGGAGATGCCGGCGTTGGACTGGGATAAGCACAGTAAGAAGTCTCACAATACCAGGTTAAAGTCCAACAGGTTTATTTGGTAGCATAAGCTTTCACCTCTTTAACCTGTGCTTAACCCTCTCTCCACTCACATTGCTGGTACCTTAAAGACTTGATTACCTGTAAAGACTCGCATTCCAACCATTATCTTGTAAATTGAGTTTGTGTCTATATATGGCCTGTTTGTGAAGACAACTCCTCACTCACCTGAAGAAGGAGCGACATTCCGAAAGCTTGTTCTATCAAATAAACCTGTTGGACTTTAACCTGGTGTTGAGAGACCTTTTACCATTCTTGGCTCCCCAGTCTTCACAACTGGGGAAACAAACCCTCTGCCCATTTACCTCCAACTGCATTTTCCAAATCTCACCACAATATTTCTGCAGCTGCTGCTTTGTTCAGCCAAATTCTTACTTCCACCTTTGGTGCTAAGACTGCACTGAAACAATCACCGGTGCCAGACTGACTGAGACAATCACCGGTACCACAGACTGACTGAGGCAATCACTCTCGCTGTCACTCCAGTTGTTCCTCCTGCTCAGTTCTTATCTCTGTTCACTTGAGTCCAACATACACAGACTCTGAACAGATATGATGGATCATTGGTTTAGCCATTCACCGCGACATCTGCTTGGACCAATTCAAACTTTATCGGGTCCTGCTCTTGTTTGCTAAAACTAGGCACTATTCCAGCATCGTCTATGAATGCGAAGATAAGCCCCAGGTTCTTTGCCCTCCTGCACACTGTCTTCTTAAATCTCCCTCATCCCCGTCTCCTCTACCCCACCCCCACCAACCTCCCCCGTGCCAACAATGAGGGATACGGGCTCATGAATTTCTTTTTCGCTAAAATTGATTCCATCCAACCAACTGACTCAGTCACTTCCCTTCTTTTTCTAAGCTCACTGGACCAATCCTCCTCAAGAACCGACCCACCCTAATTCTCATCTACACGCTGCCTTTTGGTATTATCTGAAAACACAGTGCCTTTTTTCATGTGTGCTGACAACATCCAGCTATACCTCACTATCGTTGCTCTTCACTCTTCCACTGCGTATCAGACTGGATGAGCAGAAACTACCTCCAGTTAAATATCAGGAAGATCAAAACCATTTGAGTTTAGTCCCTCTCACAAACTCCATCATTTAGACCCAGTGAAGGAACAGCGATGTATTTCCAAGTTAGGATGGTGAGTGGCTTGGAGTGGAATTTTGCAGGTGCTGGTGTTCCCATGCCTCCGCTGCCCTTGTCCTTCTAGATAGTACAGATCGCAGGCTTGAAAGGTGCCTGTACCAAGTCCCATTCACCCATTAACCCAGTGTCACTGACCCACACTGGTTCCAGGTTAAGCAATGTCTCAATTTTAAAATGATATTCATGGTTTCAAATCCCTCAAAGGCCATGACCCTCTCTATCTCTAATCTCCTCCAGCCCCACAACCCTCCAAGATATCTGGGTTCATCTAATTTTAGCTCTTCCCTCCCTGTCTTTCTTTCTGAGACTTCCCATAAAACTTTCTCCTTTGACCAAGCTTTTGGTCTTCTGCCCTAATATCTCCTGATGTGGCTTAGTGCCAAATCTTACTTTAAAATGCGACTGTGAAGCATTCTTTCATAAAATACACATTATAAATTTATATTGTTGTTTTGTGTACGATGGTCTGGCTCTGATTTTAAATTTCCGTCCCTTTGCCCTGACTACCCCCACCAGTACAAACAATTTCTCCCTGTATGTCATCTTTTTCGAAATCCGAAATACTTCAATCAATCAAGTCTCAACCTTCTATATTCCCGGGAATACAAGCTTAGTTTATGTAATCTAAAGTTTTAAAAGTTTATTTATTAGTGTCACAAGTAGGCTTACATTAATACTGCAATGACGTTACTGTGAAAATCCCCGAGTCGCCACACTCTGGCGCTTATTCAAGTACACCGAGGGAGAATTTAGCATGGCCAATGCACCTAACCAGCACGTCTTTCGGACTGTGGGAGGAAACTGGAGCACCCAGAGGAGATCCACGCAGACACGGGGAGAAGGTGCAGATTCCCAAGCTGGGAATCGAACCCGGGTCCCTGGCGCTGTGAGGCAGCAGTGCTAGCCACTGAGCCACTTAAACCTTTTGAACCTGAGTGACATTCCGGTGAATCTACACTGTATTCCTTTTAAAGTTAATCTATCATTCTAAATGTACATCCTACTATAGATGTGGTCTGGGTTTTGTATAGCTGGAGCAAAACATCTTCCCCTTTATATTCCAGTTCTCCAGATATAAAGGCTAACACGCCATTCATTTTTTTTGTTGTACTTGACCACTACATTTTAATGATCTGTGTACATAGATTCCTAAATCATTTTGACCTCCACGGTTCCTAATCTTTCAGCATTTAAATAACACTCGGACTTGTCCATTTTTGCTCTGAAGCTTCTCGCTCTACTTATCAAGTTCTGTATTTTACCTTGTCTGAGTACCTTTAAAAATTTGTGCATGTTCAGAGAATCTTGTGTATTAGATAGTTGCTGGGCTTTTCCATTCAGCATACAGTAATTAAAGTTATTATTGTACTGCGACATTCCTATTGGCTCCAAAACTTCTGCTCAAAGCATCTTCTACCTAGCAAGCTAAAGGATTAGCCTTGCTGCCTCACAGCACCAGGGATCTGGGTTCAATCCTGGCTTGGGTCACTGTCTGTTTGGAGTTTGCACATTCTTCCCTTGTTTGCATGGGTTTCTTCCGGCTGCTCCAGTTTTCTCCCACAGTCTGAAATACATGCTGGTTAGGTGCATTGACCATACTAAATTCTCCCTCAGTGTACCCGAACAGGCGCCAGAGTGTGGCAACTTAGGGATTTTCACAGCAACTTCTTTGCAGTGTTAATGTAAGACTACTTGTGACACTAATAAATAAACTTTAAAGATGTGCAGGTAGGTTGATTGACCATGCTAAATTGACCCTAAATGCAAGGGGAATAACAGGGTAAATACATGGGGTAAATACAGAGATAGGGCCTGGGTGGGATTGTTGTCGGTGCAGGCTCGATGGACTGAATGGTCTCCTTCTGCACTGTAGGGGTTCTATGACGAGGCCCAACCACAGGCAAGGATATGACACTCACCTTTATTACACAAATCTTTGCCTCTTCCTGGTTTTGGCTTTGGCAGGCCTGCTCCTTCTGCGACTCAAGGAAGCCAATGGCTTGTTCCAATTTTTCCTGCAGGAGAAACCACGAGCTTTGTAAGGATAGGCATGTGTAGATTGTCAAACAGAACAACAAAAGAAATAGGAGCGGGAGACCACCATGCTGCCCTTCTAGCCTGCTTCACTGTGTTTTATTCATTCATTTGTGGGACATAAGCGTCGCTGGTTGGCCAGCATTTATTACCCATCCCTAGTTGTCCTTGAGAAGGCAATGCTGAGCCGTTCAATCTGATTCTGGCTGATCTTTGGCTTCAACTCCACGTCTATCAACAGATACAGGATTCTGGAGAAAGAATATGCTGTGGAATTCAGAAGAGGTGATCTCTTTGAAACATTCAAGCTTGACAGGACAGGCACTGAGATGCTATTTCCCCTGGCTGAGGAAACTAGTCACGATGTGGAGATACCGGCGTAAGCACAGTAAGAAGTCCCACAACACCAGGTTAAAGTCCAACAGGTTTATTTGGTAGCAAATACCGTAAGCTTTCGGAGCACAGCTCCTTCGTCAGATGGAGTGGATATCTGTTCTCAAACAGTGCAAACAGACACAGAAATCAAATTACAGAATACTGATTAGAATGCAAATCTCTACAGCCAGCCAGGTCTTAAATGTACAGACAATGTGGGTGGAGGGAGCATTCAACACAGGTTAAAGAGATGTGTATTGTCTCCAGACAGAACAGCTAGTGAAATTCTGCAAGTCCAGGAGGCAAGCTGTGGGAGTTACTGATAATGTGACATAAATCCAACATCCCGGTTTAGGCCGTCCTCATGTGTGCGGAACTTGGCTATCAGTTTCTGCTCAGCGACTCTGCGCTGTCGTGTGTCGTGAAGGCCGCCTTGGAGAACGCTGACCTGAAGATCCAAGGCTGAATGCCCGTGACTGCCGAAGTGCTCCCCCACAGGAAGAGAACAGTCTTGCCTGGTGATTGTCGAGCGGTGTTCATTCATCTGTTGTCGTAGCGTCTGCATGGTTTCCCCAATGTACCATGACTTGGGACATCCTTTCTTGCAGCGTATCAGGTAGACAACGTTGGCCGAGTTGCAAGAGTAGGTACCATGTACCTGGTAGATGGTGTTCTCACGTGAGATGATGGCATCCGTGTCGATGATCCGGCACGTCTTGCAGAGGTTGCTGTGGCAGGGTTGTGTGGTGTCGTGGTCACTGTTCTCCTGAAGGCTGGGTAGTTTGCTGCGGACAATGGTCTGTTTGAGGTTGCGTGGTTGTTTGAAGGCAAGAAGTGGGGGTGTGGGGATGGCCTTGGCGAGATGTTCGTCTTCATCAATGACATGTTGAAGGCTCCGGAGGAGATGCCGTAGCTTCTCCGCTCCGGGGAAGTACTGGACGACGAAGGGTACTCTGTCCACCGTGTCTGTCTTCTGAGGAGGTCGGTGCGGTTCGTCGTCCAGTACTTCCCCGGAGCGGAGAAGCTACGGCATCTCCTCCGGAGCCTTCAACATGTCATTGATGAAGACGAACATCTCGCCATGGCCATCCCCACACCCCCACTTCTTGCCTTCAAACAACCACGCAACCTCAAACAGACCATTGTCTGCAGCAAACTACCCAGCCTTCAGGAGAACAGTGACCACGACACCACACAACCCTGCCACAGCAACCTCTGCAAGACGTGCCGGATCATCGACACGGATGCCATCATCTCACGTGAGAACACCATCTACCAGGTACACGGTACCTACTCTTGCAACTCGGCCAACATTGTCTACCTGATACGCTGCAAGAAAGGATGTCCCGAGGCATGGTACACTGGGGAAACCATGCAGACGCTACGACAACGGATGAATGAACACCGCTCGACAATCACCAGGCAAGACTGTTCTCTTCCTGTGGAGGAGCACTTCGGCAGTCACGGGCATTCAGCCTTGGATCTTCAGGTAAGCGTTCTCCAAGGCGGCCTTCACGACACACGACAGCGCAGAGTCGCTGAGCAGAAACTGATAGCCAAGTTCCGCACACATGAGGACGGCCTAAACCGGGATGTTGGATTTATGTCACATTATCAGTAACCCCCACAGCTTGCCTCCTGGACTTGCAGAATTTCACTAGCTGTTCTGTCTGGAGACAATACACATCTCTTTAACCTGTGTTGAATGCTCCCTCCACCCACCTGGCTGGCTGTAGAGATTTGCATTCTAATCAGTATTCTGTAATTTGATTTCTGTGTCTGTTTGCACTGTTTGAGAACAGATATCCACTCCTTCTGACGAAGGAGCTGTGCTCCGAAAGCTTATGGTATTTGCTACCAAATAAACCTGTTGGACTTTAACCTGGCGTTGTGAGACTTCTTACTGAGGAAACTAGAACATGAGGCCCAATCTCAGGTTAAATGGATGATCATTTAGGGCTGAGATGATGAGAAATATCTTAACTCAAAGCGTTGTCAGTCTTTGGAATTGTCTAAATCACAGCATTGTGAAAGCTCTAACATTAAGTAGTTCAAAGGCTGACTTGATGAGCCGAATGGCCTCCTTCTGCACTGTAGGCATCCTGTACACGCTTCACCCTCTCCCTGTATCCTACATATCATAAGAACACAAGAACTAGGAGCAGGAGTAGGCCATCTGGCCCCTGGAGCCTGCTCCGCCATTCAATAAGATCATGGCTGATCTTTTCGTGGCCTCAGCTTCATTTACTCACCCACTCACCATAACCCTTAATACCTTTACTGTTCAAAAATGCATCTATCCTTGCCTCAAAATCATTCAATGAGGTAGCCTCAACTGCTTCACTGGGCAGGGAATTCCACAGATTCACAACCCTTTGTGTGAAGAAGTTCCTCCTCAATTCAGTCCTGAATCTGCTCCTCCTTATTTTGAGGCCATCCATGCCCCCTACTTCTAGTTTCACCGCCAGTGGAAACAACGTCTCTGCTTCTATCTTATCTATTCCCTTCATAATCTTATGTTTCCATAAGATCTCCCCTCATTCTTCTGAATTCCAATGAGTATAGCCCCAGTCTACTCAGTCTCTCCTCATAAGCCAACCCTCTCAACTCCGGAATCAACCTAGTGAATCTCCTCTGCACCCCCTCCAGTGCCAGTATATCCTTTCTCAAGAAAAGGAGACCAAAACCGTACACAGTACTCCAGGTGTGGCCTCACCAGCACCTTATACAGCTGCAACATAATCTCGCTGTTTTTAAACTCCATCCCTCTAGCAAAGAAGGATAAAATTCCATTTGCCTTCTTAATTACCTGCTGCACCTGCAAACCAACTCTTTGCGATTCATGCACAAGGACACCCAGGACACAGCAGCATGCTGCAATTTTTTTACTAGTTAAATAATAGTCCACTTTGCTGTTATTCCTACCAAAATGGATACCTCACGTTTATCAACATTGTACTCCATCTGCCAGACCCTCACCCACTCACTTGGACTATTTATATCCCTTTGCAGACTTTCAGCGTCCTCTGCACACTTTGCTCTGTCACTCATCTTAGTGTTATCTGCGAATTTTGACACACTACACTTGGTCCCCAAATCATCTATGCAAATCGTAAACAATTGTGGTCCCAACACTGATTCCGGAGGCACACCACTAGTCACTGATCGCCAACCAGAAAAACACCTATTTACCCCCACTCTTTGCTTTCTGTTAGTTAACCAATCCTCTATCCATGCTAATACATTACCGGTAACACTGTGCACCTTTATCTGATGAAGCAGCCTTTGGTGCGGCATCTTGTCAAATGCCTCTGGAAATCCAGATACAACACATCCACAGGTTCCCCATTGTCCACTGCGCATGTAATGTTCTCAAAGAATTCCACCAAATTAGTCAAACATGACCTGCCCTTCATTAACCCATGCTGCGTCTTACCAATGGGACAATTTATATCCAGGTGTCTCGCTACTTCTTCCTTGATGATAGATTCAAGCATTTTCCCTACTACAGAAGTTAAGCTAACCGGCCTATAGTTACCCACCTTTTGTCTACCTCCTTTTTTAAACAGTGGCGTCACATTTGCTGTTTTCCAATCTGCAGGAACCATGCCGGAGTCCAGTGAATTTTGGTAAATTACCACTAGTTTGCTATTTCCCCGTCATCTCTTTTAGTACCCTGGGATGCATTCCATCAGGGCCAGGAGACTTGTCTACCTTTAGCCCCATTAGCTTGCCCAACACTACCTCTTTCGTGATAATGATAGCTTCTAAGTCCTCACCTGCCATCGCCTTCTTTTGATCAATTTTTGGCATGTTATTTGTGTCTTCCACTGTGAAGACCGACACAAAATGCCTGTTCAATGCCTCAGCCATTTTCTCATTTCCAGTTATTACATCCCCCTTCTCATCCTCTAAAGGACCGATGTTTACTTGAGCCATTCTTTTTCGTTTTATATATTTGTAGAAACTTTTGCTGTTTTTATATTCTGAGCCAGTTTACTCTCATAATCCATCTTCCTTTTCTTTATCGCTTTTTCCCATGGCTTTCTGTTGACCTTTAAAGATTTCCCAATCCTCCAGGTTCCTACTAATCTTTGCCACTTTGTATGCATTTTCTTTCAATTTGATACCCTCCTTTATTTCCTTAGATATCCATGGCTGATTATTTCTTTTTCGACAGTCCTTCCTTATCACTGGTGTATATTTTTGCAGAGCACAGTGAAAGATCACTTTGAAAGTCCTCCACTGTTCCTCAATTGTCCCACCATAAAGATTTTGCTCCCAGTCTACCTTAGCCAACGCCTCCCTCATACCTTTGTATCCCACACCCTCTGTCTCCTGTGTATCTCACACTCCTCACCCTGCATTTCGTATACCTCCGCACCCTCACCCTGTGTACCCTCCACCTGCACCGTGTCCTGTATATCCTCCACACTCTCCCTGTATCCAGCATAGAAACATAGAAAATAGGAGTAGGCCATTCAGCCCTTCGAGCCTGCCCCTTCATTCGTTATTCACGTAGATAACCTTATAATTATCCACCTTACACTGCATCTGCCATGTATATGCCCACTCACTCAGCTTGTCCAAATCATGTTGAACCATCTCTGCGACCTCCTCCCACCCAGGTTTGTCTCATCTGCAAATTTAGAGATATCACATTTAGTTCTCGATCTAAATCATTAATATATACATAATACATAGCTGGGGTCCCACCACTAAACCCTGCAATACCCCACTAGTCACTGCCTGCCATGTGGAAAAAGACCCATTTATTTCTCTTTGTTTTCTGTCAGCCAACCCATTTTCTATCCATCTCAATACACTAGCCCCAATCCCATGTGCTTTAATTGGATATGCTAATGATTTATGTGAGACTTTGTCAAAAGCCTTCTAAAAGTCCAAATACGCGACGTCTACTGGCACCCTCTCCCTGCGTTGTTTATCCCGCATGCTGTGTGTCCTGGATATCTGCAATCCTTTCCCCGTGTTCAGTATAACTCCACCCTCCCAGTGTTCTGTAACCACACCCCCCCACCCTCCCTCCTGTATATCCCACACCCACTCCTTGCCACCTGTATGTCCCAGACCCCTCTCCCTGTATGTCCCAGACCCCTCTCCTTGCATGTCCCAGACCCCCCTCCCTGCTCTCCGTATGTCTCAGATCCCTCTCCTTGCTCCCTGTATGTCCCAGACCCCTCTCCCTGTATGTCCCACACCCCTCTTCTTGTATGTCCCAGACCCATCTCCCTGCTCCCTGTATGTCTCAGGCCCCTCTCCCTGCTCTCTGTATGTTTCAGATCCCTCTCCCTGATCCCTGTCCCAGGCCCCTCGCCCTGCTCCCTATATGTCCCAGGCCCCTCTCCCTGTATGTATCAGATCCCTCTCCCTGATCCCTATATGTCCCAAACTGCTATCCTTGCCCCTATGTCTCCCAGGCCTCTCTTCCTGTATGTCCCAGGCCCCTTTCCCTGCTCCCTGTATGTCTCAGGCCCTCTCCTTGCTCCCTGTATGTCCCAGACCCTTCTCCCTGTCTGTCCCAGACCCCTCTCCCTGATCCCTGTACATCCCAGACCCCTCTCCCTGCTCCCTGTATGTCCCAGACCCCTCTCCCTGATCCCTGTGTGTCCCAGGCCCCTCTCCCTGATCCCTATATATCCCTTGCTCCTATCCCTGCCCCTATGTCTCCCAGGCCTCTCTTCCTGTATGTCCCAGACCCCTCTCTCCCTGCATGTCCCAGACCCCTCTCTCCCTGCTCTCTATATGTTCCTGCATATCCTACAATCCACTCTCTGTCCCCCTGTTCATCCAGCTTCCTGATTCCCCTGTACATTCTTGCCTTGTATATGACAGCAGCCTCCTCGACAGGGATGAAGCTATGGCCTTGGTGCTCTTTGGCGCAGGAGCACACCACACAGATGGCCCCCTGGCAGTCCTGGCAGAAGAGCTTGCGACGCTCCTCGTGCCGTTGACAGTAGAAGGCAGGGTGGCCCTGGTGAGGCTGCAGTTTCAGCTCCCTGACCCCCTCCACGATGTTGGCCAGCATGCGGTTTGGCTTCAGCTTCTTCTCCCGGAACTCCTCCCTGCACTCGGGGCAGGAGTAGAAAGCATTGCCCTGCTCCCAGCTCCTGGAGATACAGAGCCGACAGAAATTGTGTTCACATTCCAGAGCCACCGGCTCCTGGAAGAAATCCAGGCAGATTGAGCAGGTCACTTCACTGAAGAGTCGGTTCACATACTGAGCTGTGGCCATTCTCAAACCGATTTTGGACGGACTTCCTTTCAATTTCAATCTTTTTCAAATATCCACCTGAAAATAATTATATATATATATATTTAAAAAATCAAAATTAACATACATCCACATTACAACAGATTCTTCCAGTCCCCTTCATTTCTAACTAAATTACAGTCAGCCATGGATTACTGCTTTGCACTTTCTCCTCAGCCAGAAGGCTGTGGGGTCAACTCTCACGTTCTAGGGGCTGGAGCCAACACCCTAAGCTGATAGTGCAGTACTCCCTCAGTACTAAACTGCAGCGTCAGTCGTAATAGTTTTCAGAAGCGCAGTTAAACCGCGGTCCCCGCCTGCCTTCTAACATTGGCATGGAAGATCCCTGGCACCATTTTGAAGAAGTCCAGAGGAATTCTCTACCATAACCTGGTCAGTATTTTGTCCCTTGACGAACATTACGTGAAATAAAAAACATTTATCGGGTCATTGCTTTTTGTGGGTTATTTCTGGATGCAAATTACCTGTTTTTTCACAACAGTAAATATGCTTTAAGTTGCACTTCATTCATGGTAAAGCACTTTAGGATATTCTAATGAAATTGACACCAATATGTAAGTGAATGTTTTTCCTAAGCGAAGCCAAAAGCATTGAGAGGTGCCATTGGGTCCATCACATCTTTGCTAAAGCAATCAAAATCTAAACTTGCTGCCTCACACCACCCCTCCCAACCCCACCTCTCCTCCCACAGTAATATTTCTTTCACCGCTTTGGATATTTATATTAATTGTCCTAAGATGCATGGTCTCTGCTTCAACCTCTCTCTCCCTGTGGTAAAGGACTCTATACTCCAACATCTCTCTACATAGATACATTTACTCTATTAATAGTTTTCAATTGACATCCCAACAGAAGAAACAGTCATCCCAGTACCAAAGAAAAGCCAGATAGCGTGCCTTAATGACTATCATTCGGTGGCCCTGACATCCATCATTATGAAGTGCATCAAAAAGTTAGTCATGGCACGAATCAATTCCAGTTTCCCCGATTGCCTGGATCCACTACAGTTCATCTACCACCGCAACAGGTCCACAGCAGACGCCATCTCCCTGGCCCTGCACTCAACCCTGGAACAGCTAGATAACAAAGACACCTACGCCAGACTTCTATTTATCAACTGCAGCTCAGCCTTTAACACCATTATTCCTACGAAACTCAGCTCCAAACTCCGTGGCCTGGGCCTCGGCTCCTCCCTCTGTAACTGGATCCTGAATTTCCTAACTCACAGACCGCAGTCAGTAAGGATAGGCAACAACACCTCCTCCATGATCATCCTCAAAGCTGTGTTCTCAGCCCCTTACTATACTCCTTATACACCTATGACTGTGTGGCCAAATTCCCCTCCAACTTGATTTTCCAGTTTGCTGATGACACCACCGTAGCGGGTCAGATCTCAAACAATGACGAGACGGAGTACGGGAAAGAGATCGAGAATCTGGTGAACTGGTGCAGCGACAATAATCTCTCCCTCAATGTCAACAAAACGAAGGAGATTGTCATCGACTTCAGGAACATGCCCCTGTCTACATCAATGTGAATGAAGTAGAAATGATCGAGAGCTTCAAGTTTTTAGGTGTCCAGATCACCAACAACCTGTCCTGGTCCCTCCATGCCGACGCTATAGTTAAGAAAGCCCACCAATGTCTCTACTTTCTCAGAAGACTAGGAAATTTTGCATGTCCACTACATCTCTCACCAACTTTTATAGATGTACCATAGAAAGCATTCTTTCTGGTTGTATCACAGCTTGGCATGGCTCCTGCTCTATCCAAGACCGCAAGAAACTATGAAGCCCAGTCCATCATTCAAACCAGCCTCCCATCCATTGACTCTGCATACACTTCCCACTGCCTCGGAAAAGCAGCCAGTGTAATTAAGGACCCCACGCACCCCAGACACACTCTCTTCCACCTTCTTCACTCGGGAAAAAAATATAAAAGTCTGAGACACATGCCGATCAACTCAAGAACAGCTTCTTCCCTGCTGCCATCAGACTTTCGAATAGAGTCGTAGAGGTTTACAGCATGGAAACAGGCCCTTCGGCCCAACTTGTCCATGCCATCCATGACCTATCTCGCATTAAGTTGATCTTTCTCTACACGCTAGCTATAACTGTAACACTGCATTCTACACTCTCTCCTTTCCTTCTTTATGTATGATATGTTTTGTCTGTATAGGGCACAAGAAGCAATACTTTTCACTGTATACTAATACAAATGACAATAATAAATCAAATCAGTCTCCTCATTCTCTCTGTTTAAACATTTCATAATTTTAGAAGCCTTCATTCAATCTCATCTCGGCCTTCCCTCCAGTAAAAATAATGCCCCCAGAAGCAAGTAACCCCTCACAGCTACGGTTTCCAACTTGAGGTATTTTAACACACAAGAGTTGTTAAATGTCATCAGCACATATACAACTATATCACCACTTAATTTATTGATATATGTTATTTAAAATCTACTGCACTAAGTGGTGATGGAAGGTTAGCCACCAGAATGAACTGTGAATGGTTTCTCACATTCCTATAGATGCTACCCTTACCTGCATGTGTCGTTTTTTTATTTATTACAGTAAAATGAAATGAGTGACAAATCATTTTTTTTGGTGGGGAAAAGGTGAAATTTAAAAGCAGCCTTCATTTTTTCAATTAGACTGTTACTTTGAGGTTGGACTCTGAAATACAGGAAAACTTGCCTCAGCTCAGTTCTGGAGTTTTGTTGCTGCTGTTTACGTGGTCATTTCACACAATTTCAACAAAAATTATTTATGTATATATATATTTTAAAATTTCTCCTGTCGTTGATTTATCCCCCCCCCCCCCCCCAGTTTTGCAGTAGGTGCTTACAAATCACCAGCTTTCTGCACAGTTTCTGGGCATTAGACACATTTGGAAAAACTTTGGCAGACAAATCACAAGTTTCTGGATTTAAAAGGAGATTTTGAAATGGCCTGGAAGGTGGATTTAAATCAATAGGGCACACAGACACCGACAGACGTGCAGCCATTCTCTGGGCGGCCGCCACCTTCACTGATTCACTGCGCGCCATGTTCCACAGCACTATGTAAACTACAGGGAAAGTTGCTTCACTTTCTCTTCCCATTTTGACCCAATAAACGTTCACGGTATTAATGTACGGCTGCGATCTTAAAACTCACCTTCAGTTCCCTTTGTGCACAAACTCCTTTCATTCACTAACACCGCGTTTACTTTTTATCGTATCTGTGGAAGGTACCAAACCTCCGCCCCCTGATATTGGCGGCGTTTCATGGTGTTGCAGTCCCGCCCCCGGCCACTGACAGCACTGTCCTACCTCCGTCCCTGCTGTCACCAAGAGAGCTGCCCCTTAAAAGAGGCCAAGAGAGCTGCCGACCACCGATTTCTGTGCTGCAGTACCGATTTCAGTCGCCAAAGGAGCCGTGGTGCTGCGATGCCCGCTTCCAGTCACTGAGCGCGCCCTGCATTCCGCCCCTTCCCCCCCTCCCGGCGACTCTGCCAAGAGTGCTGCAATACCACTCCCGGCCACCAAAGACGCTGTAGCACAGATTTCTGACGCCAAGAGCGCTGCTGCGTGTCAGTACCACGTCCTGTCACTAAGGGCGCTGCCGTGCTGCTGTACCGCTCACTGCAGCCAAGGGCGCTGTAGTTGAAGGTACAATACAGATTGATTTGATTTACAGGCAGTCCCTGGGTTACGAACGAGTTCCGTTTTTAAGTCTGTCTGTAAGTCGAATTTGTATGTAAGTCGGAACAGTTACGTACGGTTCACATCTAGCGTCAATTAGTCAAATGTTTGTCTTAGTATATAGTATATATTTTACCTAAAACATTTTAAATATAATAATACAGTAATAATAAATGGAAATGACACAAAACTTGGATTATTTTTATATTTATATGTGTGTTTGTAGATACAGTATAAAAAACATTAAAGTAATTTCTTAAAGTAAACATCAAGGGAGGCTTGAACAGAGCTTTTCTTTTTCTCATTATAAATGGCCTTTTAGCAGCTGAGGCCCTCGGTAACTATCCGGTAAACCTTGGTGAACCTCTCTGCATTAGGATCTTGCTCATCCCTGCTTCAATGAGACGAAAGGCTTCATCTAACTCCTTCATCAGAAACTTCTTGGGTTCTGGGGTTTCTACATCCCGGACTTCTTCCTCAAATGCTATCATCTGCTGCTCCAGCTCCATAAGGTCCTCATTGGTCAGTTCTTCGGCATGGGATTCAAGCAAGTCTAAGACATCGTCTTCATTTATGTCTAACTGCAGTTGATTATTACCAATATCAACCACAGCTTGCCTGCCTTCGGCGATGTCCTCAGCTGTAAACCCCTTAAAACCATGTGCGAATTGGGGGCACAATTTGTTCCACACTCCTTCCAAATAACGGGAAGAGATGCCTTGATGATTCGGCTAAGTGCCCTCAGATTTAGGGAGCGATACACAAGCATAGGCTTAAGCTTGCAATCTCTGGATGCGTTACCACCAAGCAATAACGGTTAACCTATCCTTGAATGCCTTCTGCCCTGGAACAGTTTTTTCCTCTTTTGAAATGTATGTCCTTTCAGGCATTTTTTTCCAAAATAAGCCAGTCTCGTCTACATTAAATATTTGCTCAGGCACATAACCTCCCTCCTCAATAATTTTTTCCAACGTTTCAGGAAACTCTCTCGCTGCACTTACATCGGCACTTGCTGCTTCACCTTGCGCATTAACATTGTGTAAATTTACCCTCCCTCTGAAATGCTTGAACCAACCCCTACTCGCAACAAATTCTTCATCACAAGCATCTTCACTTGCTGCACGTGCAGCTTTTAAATCACTGAAAAGGCTTCAAGCCTTTTCTTGCACTAAGCCAAGGCTAATAGGAATATTACGCTGATTTTGATCCTCTAACCAAATTACCAATAGCCTTTCCATTTCGATAATTAAACCACTGCGTTGCTTAGTGATAATTGTCGCTTTCATCAGGACAGAGCCTTTTACATGCTCCATTACTCTCCGCTTGTCCTTTATAATTGTCCCAATCGTTGACTGACTGTAGCCTAACGCTTTTCCAACGTTTGTTGGCATTTCACATCTCTCTGATTGCTTTATTATTTCCACTTTGTTTCAATCATGACCGTTTTCCTTTTCTTCGATGCATCACCATCACTTGCATCAGATTTACGCTTTGGAGCCATGATTACGAGGGTAAATACGCAAAAGATTTTAAGTCAAAACACAACGCACACAACACCGTTTACGCGATCCCACTTAAAATGGCGATGACAACGTGGCGCTGTTCTCCCTCGGGCCGACGAACCGCTGAAAACACGCAGTGTTTTGAGCGCCGCGCAATGTAGTCTGCCCATTCGTTAGTGCGAACCATTGTATGTAAGTTGATTTTTTTAAATAATAGGCTTTACGGAGGTCGGTACGTAAGTACGGGCGTTCGTAAGTAGGGCGTTCGTAACCTGGGGACTGCCTGTATTATTGTCACATGTATTAGGATACAGTGAAAAGTATTGTTTCTTCAGCGCTCTACAGACAAAGCATACCATCCATAGAGAAAGAAAGGAGAGGGTGCAGAGTATAGTGTTACAATCATAGCTCAGGTCCCGAGAAGGATCAACTTAATATATGGGAGGTCCATTCAAAAGTCTGATGGCAGCAGGGAAGAAGCTGTTCTTGAGCTGGTTGGTATATAACCTCAGACTTTTGTATCTTTTTCCCGATGGAAGAAGGTGGAAGAGAGTATGTCCGAGGTGCATGGGTCTTTGATTATGCTGGCTGCTTTTCTGAGGCAGAGGGAAGTTAAGACAGAGTCAATAGATAGGAGGCTGGTTTGAGTGATGGACTGAAGTGCAACCCTTTGTGGTTTCTTGCAGTCTTGGACAGAGCAGGAACCATACCATGCTGTGATACAACCAGAAAGAATGCTTTCTATTGTGCATCTGTAAAAGTTGGTGAGAGTCGTAGCGGAAATGCAAAATTTCCTTAGTCTCTTGAGAAAGTAGAGGCTTTGATGGGCTTTCTTAACTACAGCATGAGCATGGAGGGACTTGCAGCCAATAAAATCAGCACCAAATGTCAGGATTGTTACATAGAAACCCTACAGTGCAGAAGGAGGCCA
This sequence comes from Mustelus asterias, assembly GCF_964213995.1. Classification (NCBI taxonomy): domain Eukaryota; kingdom Metazoa; phylum Chordata; class Chondrichthyes; order Carcharhiniformes; family Triakidae; genus Mustelus; species Mustelus asterias. Next base: position 13,755,107 of record NC_135808.1, read on the forward strand.
TTCGGCCCATCGAGTCTGCACCGACCACAATCCCACCCAGGCCCTACCCCCACATATTTACCCGCTAATCCCTCTAACCTACGCATCCCAGGACTCTAAGGGGCAATTTTTTTTAACCTGGCCAATCAACCTAACCCGCACATCTTTGGACTGTGGGAGGAAACCCACGCAGACACGAGGAGAATGTGCAAACTCCACACAGACAGTGACCCGAGCCGGGAGTCGAACCCAGGACCTTGGAGCTGTGAAGCAGCAGTGCTAACCACTGTGCTACCGTGCCGCCAGTGCAGAAGGATACCATTTGGCCGATCATGTCTACACCAGCTCTGCAAATGAGCAACTCACTTAATATTATTCCCACGCCTTTTCTTTCGTGCTGCAGCATTGGTCCTGCCCGCTGAATGCTGCCATGCTGCTGTATGGTTTCCTGTCATGAAAGCATTAAGTAGTAGAGTACCGTTTCTCACCATAAAAATGTTAAATACTGGAGCACTGCTTCCAATCACATTAGTGTCAAATACTTGATTATCGTTTCCTGCCACGAGAGTACTAAATACGGGAGTATCGCTTCCTGCCATATGAGTACTTAGAAATTGTAGTAACGCAGGAAGCCAATTGGAAAGAAATGACATTTATTGTAAGTCATGAAGTAAAACTACAATCCTGTGGTACACATCCATGAGTCCCATCCAGGACCATCGCTCTCCAGATCTGTTCTGGAGTCTGCTTATCAAGGGCTCGGGTAATGAGTTCCAGCTGGGTAGGCCATTGCCTGTTACAATGGGAACTTGTATTCTATGAGTACCACAGGGAGATCAATTAAGGATTCTCCTTAGAAGTCATAGAGGTTTACAGCATGGAAACGGCCCTTCGGCCCAACTTGTCCGTGCCGCCCTTTCTTTTTAAAACCCCGAAGCTAATCCCAATTGCCCACATTTGGCCCATATCCCTCTAAACCCATTTTACCCATGTAACTATCTAAATGCTTTTTAAAAGATAAAATTGTACCCGCCTCTACTACTACCTCTGGCAGCTTGTTCCAGATACGCACCACCCTCTGTGTGAAAGAATTGCCCCTCTGGATACTTTTGTATCTCTCCCCTCTCACCTTAAACCTATGCTCTCTAGTTTTAGACTCCCCTACCTTTGGGAACAGATATTGACTATCTACCTTGTCTATGCTCCTCATTATTTTATAGACCACCCCTCAGCCTCCTACGGTCTAGAGAAAAAAGTCCCAGTCTATTCAGCCTCTCCTTATAACTCAATCCATCAAGTCCCGGTAGCATCCTAGTAAATCTTTTCTGCACTCTTTCTAGTTTAATAATATCCTTTCTATAATAGGGTGACCAGAATTGCACACAGTATTACAAGTGTGGCCTTACCAATGTCTTGTACAACTTTAACAAGACGTCCCAACTCCTGTATTCAATGTTCTGACTGATGAAACCAAGCATGTCGAATGCCTTCTTCACCACTCTGTCCACCTGTGACTCCACTTTCAAGAAGCTAGATCTCTTTGTTCTGTAACTCTCCCCAATGCCCTACCATTAACTCTGTAAGTCCTGCCCTTGTTCAATCTACCAAAATTCATCACCTCGCATTTGTCTAAATTAAACTCCGTCTGCCATTCGTCAGCCCACTGGCCCAATTGATCAAGATCCCGTTGCAATTGGAGATCACTTTCTTCACTGTCCACTATGCCACCAATCTTGGTGTCACCTGCAAACTTACTAACCATGGCCCCTATATTCTCATCCAAATCATTAATATAAATGACACATAACAGTGGGCCAGCACTGATCCCTGAGGCACACCGCTGGTCACAGGCCTCCAGTTTGAAAAAAACTCTCTACAACCACCCTCTGGCTTCTGTCAAGCAGTCAGTTTTGTATCCATTTAGATACCTCACCCTGGATCCCGTGAGATTTAACTTTATGCAACAACCTACCATGTGGTACCATGCCAAAGGCCTTGCTAAAGTCCATGGAGACAACATCAACTGCACTGCCCTCATCTACCTTCTTGGTTACCCCTTCAAAATACTCAATTAAATTTGTGAGACATGATTTTCCACTCACAAAGCCATGCTGACTGTCCCTAATCAGTCCTTGCATCTCTAAATGCCTGTGGATCCTGTCTCTCAAATACCTTCCAACAATTTACCCACCACAGACGTGAGGCTCACTGCCCTGTTTCCCAGGTTTTTCCCTGCAGCGCTTTTTAAACAAAGACACAACATTTGCCACTCTCCAATCTTCTGTCCTGGAGATTCAAATCCTGGAGATTATCATACCACTGGAGTACTGCTTCCTGCCATAAGTGTGCTAAGTACAGGAGTACTGTTTCCTGCCACAAGAGTGTCAAAAACTTGTTTACCGCTTCCCGTCACGCGAGTGCTAAGTACTGGAATGCCGCTTCCCCTCATGAGGGTGCTAAGTACTGGAGTGCCGCTTCCCGTCACGCGAGTGCTAAGTACTGGAGTACTTCTTCTCTTCATTAGAATGCTAAGCACTGGAGTACCACTTCCACTTACAAGATGAAGGCATGTAAAATCACCGGCTCCAACACACCTCTCCCTGATGAGCTCAATGTATTCTACGTCCGTTTTGAGCAAGAGGTGAGCGAGAGCAAGCCCTCAACCCTGGAAGCCCTGGATGAACCTGTTTCTGGGGTCACCATTGCAGATGTCAGAGCAGCTTTCTTGAAGGTCAACCCATTGAAAGCAACTGGCCCGGATGGGGTACCCGGACGTGCACTCAGATCCTACGCAGATCAGCTGGCGGAGGTATTCACAGACATCTTCAACCTCTCTTTACAACAATCCGAGATCCCTAACTGCTTCAAAAAGATGACCATCATCCTGGTACCTAAGAAAAACCAAGCAGCGTGCCTTAATGACTGTCGGCTGGTGGCTCTGACATCCATCATTATGAAGTGCTTCGAAAGGTTAGTCATGGCACGAATCAATTCCAGCCTCCCGGACTACCTGGATCCAATACAGTTTGCCGACTGCCGCAACAGGTCCACAGTAGACGCCATTTCCCTGGCCCTGCACTCAACCCTGGGACACTTAGATAACAAGGACACCTATGTCAGACTCCTATTTATTGACTACAGCTCAGCCTTCAACACTATTTTTCCCATGAAACTCAGCTCCAAACTCCATGGTCTGGGCCTTGATACCTCCCTCTGCGACTGGATCACAGATCACAATCAGTAAGGAAAGGCAACAACACCTCCTCCACAATCATCCTCAACATCGGTGCCCCACCAGGCTGTGTTCTCAGCCCCCTACTCTTCTCCTTATACATCAATGACTGTGCGGCCAAATTCCCCTCCAATTCGATTTTCAAGTTTGCTGACAACACCACCGTAGTGGGTTGGATCTCAAACAATGATGAGACAGAGTACAGGAATGAGATAGCGAATCTGGTGAACTGGTGCACCAACAATAATCTCTCCCTCAATGTCAACAAAATGAAGGAGATTGTCATCGACTTCAGGAAGCGTAAAGGAGAACATGCCCCTGTCTACATCAATGGAAATGAAATAGAAAGGGCTGAGAGCTTCAAGTTTTTAGGTGTCCAGATCACCAACAACCTGTCCTAGTCCACCCATGCTGACACTACAGTTAAGAAAGCCCACCAATGCCTCTACTTTCTCAGAAGACTAAGGAAATTTGGCATGTCAGCTACAACTCTCACCAACGTTTACAGATGCACCATAGAAAGCATTCTTTCTGGTTGTATCACAACATGGTATGGCTCCTGCTCTGCCCAAGACCGCAAGGAACTACAAAAGGTTTTGAACATAGCCCGATCCATCACGCAAACCAGCCTCCTACCCATTGATTCTGTCTACACTTCCCGCTGCCTCGGCAAAGCAGCCAGCATAATTAAGGACCCCACCCACCCCGGACATTCTCTCTTCCACCTTTTTCCTTCGGGAGAAAGATACAAAAGTCTGTGGTCACGTACCAACCGACTCAAGGACAGCTTCTTCCCTGCTGCTATCAGACTTTTGAATGGACCTACCTCGCATTAAGTTGATCTTTCTCTACACTCTAGCTATGACTGTAACACTACATTCTGCAGTCTCTCGTTTCCTTCTCTATGAACGGTATGTTTTTTCTGCATAGCGCACAAGAAACAATACTTTTCACTGTATGTCAATACATGTGACAATAATAAATCAAATCAAGTCAAAATCAAAATCCTGTCACGAGAGTGCTTATTCCTGGAGTACCACTTCCCGTCACAAGAGTGCTCAGTGCTGCAGTGTAGCTTACTGCTGCAAAGGATGCTGTAATACTGCAGTACTGCTCTTTGCTATCAAGAGTGCTTTCAATGCTGTAGTTCTGCTTACTAATACCAAGGATCTTGCCATACTACACTACCAACATCTGCTGCCAATGATCTTGCCCTGCTGCAGTACCGCTCCCTGCTGCCAAGGGCATGCTGTGTTGCAATCCCACTTCTTGTTGCTAAGTCTCACCCTCCTCAAGTTAAATAGAGGTAGATGCTCGGCTCTGAATGTTACAACATTGAATATGTTATTCACTATCCAGGGACGCACATGGAGAATGATCACTTAAACAAGGGACCAATAAGTGTTTGGTGGCTATGAAATGGCATGAGGTAAACTTAAAAGAATGACCTTGAGCTAAATGATCGACAGGGGAAGGTGACCATCCTGGGTCCCTGTCCTGAATTAAATGGTAGAAAGGTTCAAACATGTGATTGACATAGGGTAAACCATCAGCCCCTGGAACTAAAGTATATTAGCGAGAGCTTGGTGATTTTGGGCGGCAGGGGACAGGGAGGGGGAAGTCCTCATCAGGCATTCGTCCTCTTTAGATGAATGATGGAATCTTTGGGAATCATTCTCCACTGTCATGGGTTGTATATTTTTCTTGTCTATTTAGCTAATGCATCGTATCTCCACTGTGATGTCTCAATAAACTTAATAAACTGCCTTAAAATTACTTATGAATCTTAATCCTTATCTTAAGCATCTGTAGCTCCTGAACCCTAAAATCTTACAATCTGTTGCTCCTCGGCACATTCTCTTTGGCAACCACTTCAATTAGAGTTGACTTGCCAACCAATCAGCACCCTTTTCTCATGCAGTATAAATTGTTGAACTTTGACATTCTTGTGTTTGTCCTGATGAGTCCAAGACACAAAACTTTGAGAGCATGTCTCTTTTATCAGGGTACAAATGCACAAGACTGCATGATGTTAGAAACCTGAAACATAAATAGAAAATGCTGAAAAAGTTTAGCAGGTTAGACAGCATCTGAGAGAGAGAGAAACAGTAGTGTTTTGAGTCATATAAGGCTCCTATTTGGAAGAAGAGGCTTTTGGTGAAAAAAAATCAACTGGGGAAATCAAGGAGTGTGATCTTTGGGGTTTCAGATGCTCTTTCATTGATCAACCCTCGGATAAACAGGAAAACACCTATGGAAATTCATTCCCTTTTAGGTTTCACTTCAAACACCTGAGTAGCAAATCTAGGCTGGCATTCCACTGCAGTACTGGAGTACCGCTTCCCGTCATGAGAGTGCTAAGTACTGGAGTACTGCTTCCCCTCATTAGAGTGCTAAACACTGGAGTACCGCTTCCCGTCATGAGAGTGCTAAGTACTGGAGTGCCGCTTCCCCTCATTGGAGTGCTAAACACTGGAGTACCACTTCCTGTCATGAGAGTGCTTATTCCTGGAGTACCTTTGGGAATGCAATAAGCTGCATTATCAGAGTGGCCTTTTTTTGGAATGTGGCATTTTACCTAGTCTCTCAGATAGAGATAAAGGATATAATTCAATGACGGTCCAGAGAGTTGCTCCTGATCGCCTGGCCCAAATTTATCTCTGAACTGGAAGGAATTATATGAAAGTACAAATGAATTGGAAACTGGAGTAAGTCATTCATCCCCTCAAACCTGTTCCATCATTTGTTAAGAGTTTGGCTGATCTGATTGAGACCACAGTTCTACTTTCCTGAATACCCACTTTAACCTTGAACTCCCTTTTCAATCAAGAATCTTAACTTAGCCTTAAAAATAACCGAAGACTCCTGTCTCCGATTCTCTCTACGGTAGAGAATGCCAAAGATCAATGATGCTCTGAGAGAAAAAAATTCTCCTTATCTCCACCTTAATTGGGAGATCCCTTCACTTTAAAATGTGTCACTTAGTTTTAGTCTCTCCCACAAGGGAAAAGAAATCCTTCCAGTATCCCTCTTGTCAATTCCCCTCATTTGGGTTACGTTCCAGTAAGTCACCTCACATTTTTCCATACTCCATTGGATTCACCTCCAACGTGTCCAAACTTTCTTGATACGATAACCCCGTCATCCCAAGAGTCACTAAGGTGAACCTTCTCGGAACTGCTTCTAATGGGAATACCCTTTCTCTAGTAAAGAGACCAAAACTGTAAACAGTACTCTCGATGTGGGCCGGGATTCTCCAAGCCCGCCCATGGCTGGGATTCTCCGATCCCGCTGCAGTGAATGGAGATTTGGCTCAGTGCCAAATTCTCTGTTCTCGCTGACAACATTGGCGGGTGCACAACCTCGGAGAATTCCAGCTGTTCTCTCACCAACACCTTATTCAACTGTCGCAAAACACCCTTACTTTTATGTTCCATTCCCCTTGCAATAAATGATGATATTCCATTTGAGGTCCCTACTCAGGAAAAGAAAGCATGAAATCTTTCCTGTCCCATGTTACATGGGATCATTGGAATACTGGTGGTCACCCTCCATTTCTTTGACTTTCACAACCAGATGCCCTTCCTACCAATAACCATACCCATTTAGCCAGGTTTGTGACTGGCCCAGGTACATACAAGTTTGCCTGTACCAGTGACTGGTTTCTAACATAGTCAACACGTCCTTGGTGGGACTTGAACCCATGGTTTTTGGCTCAGGGACAGAAGAGTTACCCATTGAATTCCATCAGCCTCCATTGCTTGACCTTGACCCCCACACTATTTGCAAAACCTGTTGCACACAAATTGACTGCCAGATATCTCACTACAATACAACCATAACTGCACTTCAATAGTACAATATTAGCTGTAAAATTCAATTGAATCCTCCTCTGAGGCTGTGAAAGATGCTTCATAAATGTTGATTCTATTTTTTTTCTGAAGTGTGCATTCTGTCCTTGACAACCTGCAGAATCCTAATCTACTTTTCTGGTGTTGCGCATTGTAAGTTTCTTTGTTTGTGCTTAACCTCCAAATCTGAGAGTCTGCACTCACTCAATATTCATTAGTTATTCTGAGACTAACCATTCAGACAATTAGGAGACAAATTAGTAGTGTAACTCAGGAAACATTTATTAAGCAAAAGAAGTAATAATCTACATGCTACTCAGTGACTTTACTGGCTCAATGCGGTTCTTCCTTCCCGATTTAGCATGGGGCGTGAGGCACATGGTCTTCTCTCTCTCTCTCTCGGTCAGTCCTGTGACCTTCCGCTCCCAGCTAGAAAACAGCTCACTCTTCAAATTCAGCACTCATTTGGCAGCTCAAAGCTGGTGTCTTTTTTAACTCTTTCGAAACCACAAACCATGTGCATGGTCAGTGATGTTCCTGAATTGTGCTTGGCTTAGGCAGAAAGTGATCTGTCCCTGATTGGTTTAGATGGAGCATGATCAGCTTCTGACTGGTTTCTCGAGAGTCATGGTCATCCATTGATGTCATTTCCAGTTGATCCCTGACTGTAATATGTCAATTATTTGTGGAACCATGCCTCTCAATAGAGCATTTTCTGTAGTTTTCCTTATGGCCTAACATCTGTCATATGGAATTTTTTAGAATCCATTATTAAGGAGGTCACAACAGGGTACTTAGAAAATCATAATTTGATCAGACAGAGCCAACATGGGTTTGTGAAAGGGAAATTGAGTTAAACTAATTTCTCATAGTTTTTTGAAGGAGTAATATGCAAAGTGGTTAAAGGGAAGCCTGTCGGTGTGGTGTCAGGGATAGTTTATTGGCATGAATAAAGGATTGGTTGGCTAACAGGAAGCAGAGGGTAGGCATAAATGGGTTTTTTTGTGTTGGAAAGCTGTGACAAGCAGGGTGCCACAGAGATCAGTGCTGGGGTCCCAACTATTTACAATCTATATCAGTGATTTGGATGAAGGGACCAAATATGTGGCAGCTAAATTTGATGATGACACCAATATAAGCAGGAGAATAAGTTACCAAGAGGAGGTAGAGAGTCTGCAAATCCCACCCTTGCTCACCTTGGCTGGGATTCACTGAGCTCGTCTGCAGCTGGGATTCTCTGGTCCCGCTGCTGTAAATGGAGATTTGGCTGAGCACCAAATTCTTAGTTCTCGTTGGCAACGTGGTGCGGCATAGGACATCGGAGATTTCAGACCTTTATTTGAAATAAGGTGTAATTGCTTTAGAAGCATTTCAGAGTAGTTTCACGACTGATTCCTGGGATCAGGGGCTTATCTTATGAAGAAAAGTTGGGCAGGTTGAGCCTATATCCATTGGAGTTCAGAGGAATTAGAGGTGGTGTGAGTCAAACATGTGAGATAGTGAGGGGATTTGATAGAGTTGATACCAGATATTTGCCCTGGTGAGAAAGACTAGAACCAGGGGACACAGTTTAAGATTGATAAATCTATCATTTAAGACAGAGGTGAAGAGAATTTTTTTTCTCTCAGGGTTGTTAGTCTGTGGAATTCTCTCCCCCAGGAAGCAGTGGAGGGTGGGTCATTGTATTTATTCAAGGAAGAGTTAGACAGATTTTTGATCAACAAGGGAGTCCAGGGTTTTGAGGGACAGACAGAAAATTGGAGTTGAAATCGCAGCCAAATCAGCCAAGATCTTTTTGGACGGCAGAGCAGACACAGAGGGTTGAATGGCCTACTCCTGCTCCTAAGTCCTATGTAATTGTAGCTTCTTCTGTAACTTCATTAAATTTTATGATTTTCTACCAAGGTAACAGGGTAGTTTCAGTGTCTTCTTATTTGATTTAAAAGAGCATGCGATATCAGCTGTAATGATTAACATTTGGACTCTTGGTTCCAAATAACTAATTGATATATCAGTATTCTGCAGAATTCTCAGTGGGGCAGGTGCCTATAAATATGTTTTGGTTATGACAACAGCTTTACAATGATATGTAGTATCTGCCAATTCTCAATAATTAAAAATAGCAAGAGTACAGAATGGTGCATAGCCTGCCAGAAATTACAAGGTTACAGAAATTGAATAAGGTCTAATTAAAATGCATATAAAATCAGTGCTTAAAAGTGATTGGTCTGTTAAAGCTGTGGTAACAGGGTACACATAAAAGATGCAGCATATTACATTCTGGGGGTTTTCCCCATCCTGCTCACCATGAGAATTGTAGCGGACAGGGAGCATTGACCTCGGGAAGGACTTTACTGTTTTGGGGTGAGCACGGCCATAAAATCTGGCCTAGTGTCTCCATCAGGAATAAAGTTCTCAAGAACTACATAGCTACAAGGACTGGTCACAGAATATTAAGTGCCTGCTTCTCTTTTTATGATACTGCAAGTTAAAAGGATTAAATTAATTCTCAGGAAATAGGACTAACTGTTCAAAACTGTCCAGCTGTTTTACTTCACATGATAGGAATTCTAACTGATAAGTTTTAATTGTTGGGGAGTATCACAGCTCTATATAGTACTCAAATCCAATTAGCCTTGACTAACGTCAGAGCACTGGCTTAGGGCCACGTGGTGTTTCTCACTTGTCAACTATGGATTTGATGTGGAGATGCCGGCGTTGGACTGGGGTAAACACAGTAAGAAGTTTAACAACAAGTTTAACCTGGTGTTGTTAAACTTCTAACTATGGATTTGACAATGAAGAAGAGAATGGCCATGAGAAATGCTAGTCTACTGCATTGGCCACAATTCAGTAGAATTGTGACACAGTGACACAGGTCAGTGAAAGTGGCAACGTAGGTGGAGAAGGTAGTCAGGAAGGCATACGGCATGCTTGCCTTCATCGGCCGGGGCATTGAGTTTAAAAATTGGCAAGTCATGTTGCAGCTTTATAGAACCTTAGTTAGGCCGCACTTGGAATATAGTGTTCAATTCTGGTCCCACACTACCAGAAAGATGTTGAGGCTTTGGAGAGGGTACAGAAAAGATTTACCAGGATGTTGCCTGGTATGGAGGGCATTAGCTATGAGGAGAGGTTGGAGAAACTTGGTTTATTCTCACTGGAACGACAGAGGTTGATGGGCGACCTGATAGAAGTCTACAAGATTATGAGCGGCATGGACAGAGTGGGTAGTCAGAAGCTTTTTCCCATGGTGGAAGAGTCAATTGCTAGGGGGCATAGGTTTAAGGTGCAAGGGGCAAGGTTTGAAGGAGGTACAAGGCAAGTTTTTTACACAGAGGGTGGTGGATGTCTGGTAACTCGCTGCTAGGGGAGGTAGTGGAAGCAGATACGATAGTGAGTTTTAAGGGGCATCTGGACAAATACTTGAATAGAATGGGAATAGAGGGGTATGGTCCCCAGAAGGGTAGAGGGTTTTAGTTCAGTCGGGCAGCATGGTCGGTGCAGGCTTGGAGGGCAGAAGTACCCGTTCCTGTGCTGTAATTTTCTTTGTTCTTTGTTATCATGTTTGGTTAATTGATTAATACACTTCCATTACTTGATCATTACACATAACTAACAATCTAATGACTAAACCTCTACTAAATTCGAAACATCTCTTGTCTTTTTTAGTAGTGAACACACCTCCAATATCCATCCTCTTTTAAAATATCAATGACCTCTCATGAGAATGAAGAAAGAAAGACTTGAATTTATATAGTGCTTGGCATGGCTACTGGATATCTTAAAGTGCTTTACAGTCACGTTTTGAAGTGTAGATCCTGTTATAATGTAGGAAATGTGGCAGCTCATTTGCAATCAGTAAACTGCCACAAATAACAATGTGATAATGACCAGAGAATCTGTTTTTGTGATGTTGTACAAGGGATAATTGGCCAGGAATAATTTTCTTCAAAATAATGCAACATTATCTTTGAGGTTTTTTTTCATTCACGAGATGTACGAGGCAAACCAAAGTAGAACGTACAGGGTAAATGGTAGGACTCTGAAGAGTGCAGTTGAACAGAGGGATCTGGGAATACAGGTACAGAATTCCCTAAAAGTGACGTCACAGGTGGATAGGGTCGTAAAGAGTGCCTTTGGTACATTGGCCTTTATAAATCGGAGTATCGAGCATAAAAGTTGGAGTGTTATGGTAAGGTTATATAAGGCATTGATGAGGCCGAATTTGGAGTATTGTGTACAGTTTTGGTCACCTAGTTACAGGAAGGATGTAAATAAGGTTGAAAGAGTGCAGAGAAGGTTCACAAGGATGTTGCCGGGACTTGAGAAGCTGAGTTACAGAGAGAGATTGAATAGGTTGGGACTTTATTCCCTGGAGCGTAGAAGATTGAGGGGAGATTTGATAGAGGTGTATAAGATTTTGATGGGTATAGATAGAGTGAATGCAAGCAGGCTTTTTCCGCTGAGGCTAGGGGAGAAAAAAACCAGAGGGCATAGGTTAAGGGTGAAAGGAGAAAAGTTTAAAGGGAATATTAGGGGGGGCTTCTTCACGCAGAGAGTGGTGGGAGTGTGGAATGAGCTGCCGGATAAAGTGGTAAATGCGGGGTCACTTTTAACATTTGAGAAAAACTTGGACGGGTTCATGGATGAGAGGGGTGTGGGACTAGGTCAGTGGGACTAGGCAAAAAATGATTTGGCACAGACAAGAAGGGCCAAAAGGCCTGTTTCTGAGCTGTAATTTTCTATGGTTCTATGGTTCTATTTTCTATGAGGCTGTCACTGGCAGGGCAAAAATTTATTGTTCATCTCTAACTGAGTGACATCTAGGCCAGACCAGCTAAGGAAATCAGAGGAACCAGATGGGACTTTATGTCATTTGACAATGCTTTCATGGCCATAATTTTTACTTTTAATGGTCACCATTTGAACTTTTAAAAGCTCAATTCAGCAGACAGATGTGGCCTTTCTTTGCCAGGTCTCGTCCAAAAGATAGAACCACCAGCAATGCTCCCTCAGCACTACACTGGAGTGTTAGTCTTGAGTTTTGTGTTCAAGTCCTGGAGTGGGCCTTGAGCCTGAAACACTGCGCTTCAGAACTGATTGTACTACCCACTGAGCCACAATGGAGGTGAAATGTAGGGATATGGGGGTAGGGCCTGGGTGGGATTGTGGTCGGTGCAGACTCGATGGGCCAAATGGCCTCTTTCTGCACTGTAGGGTTCTATGATTCTATGAAATAACAGAACTGGAAAATACTGGAGATGAGCAGTTTGTAAGGCATAAGTGGAAGAAGATGGGGATACAGAGGTAAGAAAATGTTGTAGCAAAACTGTCTGATATAATGGAGGGCAGAAGTGATTAAATGACAAAGGGACGATGTTACATGCAAAAAGAGTTTAACAGATTTAGACTTGAGTCCATGCCCATTTACTCTTGGAATTTCCCTAAAAACAACAATAGTTCTGACTTATGTCAAAGATTCTTCTCCGTGGAGTTATTAGACAGAATTTGACTCTGAGCCAATCAGAAGTATTTGGACAGGTGACTATAAACTTGGTTAAAGAGGTTGGTTTTAAGAAGCGTTTGGAGGAAAGTGGTTACCACCTTGTCTTGATCCTTCTATTGCGCAAAGGTATTACCATCATTATCGTTACCTTGTGGCTTTAGAAAAGCTATATTTGGAATGCATTTCCTGTTTAAATTTGGTTCATTGCCAATTGGATCTGTTGATGATTCAGAAGGAAAACAAATGATGAACTTTCTTGAATCTGTGGCCAAACGGGGCCATCTAAAATGGCGATTTGTAAAGCACTCTGGGACAATTGGGCAAGAACTAAAACGACAAGCTGCAGTTTAAAAGACAGAGACAAACAGGCTGCAACCCTGACGAGTGAATAAACAGGATATGGGTCATCTCCAGGATGAAAGAGACTTTCTGGTCATACTGGGTTGTTTCATCTCCAGGATGAAAGAGACTTTCTGGTCACACTGGGTTGTTTACCAGACATGAGGGTGCCGTGGCCCCTTGTTTGGGGGGAAGGTGTGAACTCTATGTGCCTCCAGCACCTATAGGCATGGCCGTTGGGTACACACCCAGAGATCGGTGTAGCAGCACCTGATTGGACTCTTATCGATCAGGGTGATCAAGCCCTGATCGATTGATTGACAGGAATCAGGAGACCACCCAAAAGGGACACGAAACCAAGGAGGGATAAAAGCTGCTGCACAACAGAGGTTCTCTCTCTCTCTCTCTCTCTCTCTGACCCCACGAACGAGCTACAACAACAGTGAACATCGCCAGTGACGACCAGAATGAGGAGAGCCACCCGAGAAGGAAGGAAGGAAGACCAGAGCCAGAGTACCAGACCAGACCAAAGGACCAGACTACGCAGATGACTACCGAGACCAGCGCACAGATAAAGGCCAATATCTGCTTGGGTACTTGCCAGTCACGCAAAGTTAAGTCAAGTTCTCGTATTGGTATTGAACCTTAGTATTTTCCTGTAAGATAACTTATCCTTGGTTGGGTGGGTGATTATTGATTGTGTGGGTTTAAATAAATATTGGTTGTACTAACAAGACGTCTACTCGCAGTTATTTGTCCACCGTATAAGGATTAAAACAGACTGTGCGGCAGATAAGAGGCACAACAAATCTAAACCATGTGATATTTGAGAAAGGTTGGGAGTGCTTTTCAGAAGCAGAACTGAAAGTTAAAAGAGAGCATTTGGAGAATGAGCTGCAAAATGGCAGTTGGGAAAGAGATGGGGGATCTCACACAGGAACTAACCTGTCCCTTCTGTCTGGACATGTTCACCGACCCGGTGTCTCTGGAATGCGAACATCACTTCTGCAGGAGTTGCATCTCCCAGAGTTGGGAGAAGGTCCCGGGGGATGTTTCCTGTCCCCAGTGTCGACAGGTCTTCACCCAGAAGCACATCAGGTCTGCTCGCACCCTGGGCAATGTTGTGGAGATGTTCAGGGTGCTGAAAGTGAAGGTGACATAGCCAGTAGAGGAGTTTTACTGTCAGGAATACAAGGAGAAGCTGAAAATGTTCTGTAAAGAAGAGCAGGAAGCAATCTGTGGATTGCTGAAGTTCAGAACATCAAACTCACAATGTGATTACTTTAAAAGATGCTGCCCAGATATACAAGGTACTTGATCAATGCGTTACTGGCACAGGTAAATAGTGGAGCTGCAGTGGGTGGTGGGAGTGGAGGAGTGTGGGCGTACAGAAGTGGGTTTTTAAATAGGATTGCGTAAGATGAATATAGACTGAGGCAAAAAAAAGGGTAGGAAAGAGGGGTAGGAAAGGAGTTAAAGGATACTTACAGAGAGGTAGGGAGGAGGGAAGGAATATAGAGGGGAAAGAGGAGAGTAGGAAGGAAAAAATAGGTATGAAAATAATTAATGAGTAGTGGAGAGGGATAGGGAAGGAGAGAGAAGCCAGGAGAAGGATATGATCTGAGTTTATAAGCCATTAAGAGGAACAAATAGGGTTGATTGTGAAAGACTGTGGGTGTGATCTTACCAGCTCTCTGTACCGGACGTCAGCGGTGAGCCGGGAAGACCACGGGCACAGTTTGTTATCCTCCTGGCCCTGTTTTGCCAGTAAGATCAGCTTCGCCCCCTTTGCCTATTTACATAAAGGTGATCAGATTTAAAAGGACTTACCTGCTCCCGCAGTCGGGAATGGGCCACCTATTCCATCCCATTTTCCATCACTTGCTCTGTCGCCTTGCATGCTATGGTGTTTCACATGCTTATCTAAATGTTGTGATGCTTCCCACCTTCATCACCCTTTCAGGCAGTGAGTTCCAGATTCCTGCCACTCTCGGTGTGAAAAAGCTTTTCCATAAATCCCCTCTAAATCTCCTGCCTCTCAAAATCTATGCCGACTGGTTTTTGATCCCCTCTACTAAGGGGAAAAGGTTCTTCCTATCTACCCTATCTATGTTCTTCATGATTTTGTACCCCTCAAGTCAGGTCCCTCGACAGCATTCACTGCTGTATGGAAAACAAGCCTGGCCTAACCAGTCTCTCGACATAGCTGAAACGCTCCAGCCCAGGCAACACCCTGTGAATCCCCTCTGTGGCCTTTTGGTGGTACAAGTCATTCGGATTTAGAATTCACTGCCTGTGAGTTTGGTGGAGACTAGTTCTATTGTGGCTTTCAAAAGGGAATTGGATAACCAGCTGAAAGGACAACATTTGCAGGGAGAGGATACAGGAATGGGTCTAGCTGTGTCACTCTTACAGAAAGCTGGGCCGAATGCTCTGCTTCTGTGCTGTAAACGTTCTTGATTCGATGATTCTAAGGATCATACTGGTGTCCCTTGTCGCATCTCTAAGGCTATGCACATTTGCCTGTCTTCAAGTTGGCCAGAATGTACAAATGCTGGGAGGAAAAGAGTTAATCTCCAATATCTGTTTCCATTCATCCTGAATAAGGCGTCATTGTACCAAATGAGCTGCTTCACAGCTCCAGGGACCTGGGTTCGATTCCCGGCTTGGGTCACTGTCTGTGTGGAGTTTGCACATTCTCCTCGTGTCTGCGCGGGTTTCCTCCAGGTGCTCCGGTTTCCTCCCACAGTCCAAAGATGTGCGGGTTAGGTTGATTGGCCAGGTTAAAAAAAATTGCCCCTTAGAATCCTGAGATGCGTAGGTTAGAGGGATTAGCGGGTAAATATGTGGGAGCAGGGCCTGGGTGGGATTGTGGTCGGTGCAGACTCGATGGGCTGAATGGCCTCTTTCTGCACTGTAGGGTTTCTATGATTTCTATGAAAAATCCTGAGGGAATTCAGCGTTTGTGTCTCCTCACATTCCATGTGGATTTGTAATTCTTGGTGCTGATGTTATTCGTGGAGCATTGCTGACTGTTTTCCTCACTTTGTGAAAATAGAAGCAGAATTAGAGCTTAAAAGGAGACAAACAGAGAGAGAAAATACACCAGTTAGAGTGACAACTTTGGGATGACTTCCTACCCACAGCCTTGTAGAGAATGGTGGCCCTTTGTCTTTTGGTGGCGAGGATCATCCTGCAATGAGAGTATTTAAGGTGGGGAAGTGGATACAACTGTAAAGGAAACCACCCAATCACCCTGTATTTACTGTTAGTGGACAATTCCAGTCACAGAACAAGTCATCAAATGTCACTGCACCTCCCATCATTGTCTTTGCAAATAATTTTATGTCATAGAATGTGTGGAAAATATCAGGAAGAGGAATGTAATAATATATTAATTAGCAGCATTAATGTGTAGTTTTGGGATATGGTCAGTTTCCATAGAATCATAGAATCACTACAGTGCAAAATGAGGCATTGAGTCTGTGCCTACTCTCCGACTGAACATCTTATGCAGATCCACCCCTGCCCGATCCCCATAACCCCACATATTTACCCTACTAATCCCCCTGAACTCCACATCTTGGGACACGAAAGGGCAATTTAGCATGGCCAATCCACCTCACCTGCGCATCTTTAGACTGTGGGAGGAAACCGGAGATGCCGGAGGAAACACATGTAGACCTGGGGAGAACGTGCAAACTCCACACAGACAGTCACCCAAGGCTGGAATAGAACCCAGGTCTCTGGCACTGGTATCTTTAAGATCTGGTTGGTTGTAGGGATTCGCATTCTAATCAGTATTCTGTAACTTGATTTTGTGTCTGTGCCCTGTTTGAGAGCACATTTCCACTCCATCTGACGAAGGAGCAGCGCTCCGAAAGCTAATGGTATTTGCTACCAAATAAACCTGTTGGACTTTAACCTGGTGTTGTTAAAACTCTTACTGTGTTCACCCTAGTCCAACGCCGGCATCTCCACATCATGACTGTGAGGCAAAGCACTATTTATTGCCCATTGTTAGAGATCCTGAGAGTCTCTAAGGATCCTTTTAGCTAAAGATGACAGATGCTGCAGAGATACTCAAGACGGTAACTAATGTTAGTGTTCTCTTGGGTATCAGCAATCTAAAGGCACACTCAGTCGACTCAAACTCGACTTAACACAAACAGCGCTGGACACCATGCATCCAATGCAAGGCCTTTAATTACTTGTGCACAAAGAAACCCTCAAACGGTCAAAGGAGGGTTCTCCTTTATCCCTTTGTTAGCCTTTTTCATTAGTCTTGAATGTTTGTCTGTCGATTTTTTTGTCTGTCTGTGCATAACCGTGTCTCACGCCGGCCGGCAGGATAGAACAGATCCGAAATGGGTGAAGTGGACACAGGGTAAAGAGAAGCCCTTTCCTCCTGATGGTGCCTTTAATAGGGACCGCATTGAGGCTTTAGGATGTGTGGTAAGACTAAAGGAGAAGAAAGCTAAGAGAAACGTGGGGTGGTCTGCATATTTCTAGTGGCAAATGGAGATGCAGAAGTAGTTGGATGAGTCCAGGAAAAAGGGTTTAGAGAATGTTAGAAGGTCTGAGGAACTAAGGAATTGTAAGGGAGATGTTAAAGCCAAGATCTTGGTTGCACAGCGTCCTCACAAACAAACAAAAATTACTTCCTGCTGAGCAGGATGATGAGGAGGAAGATTGGTTGCCCCGTATCCTCCTTCATCGATTCACAGTCACGTCCAGCTGAGGCCACACAAAGCCCCCCTCCTCCATATGAGTCGACCCTCCCTGCTGATGTTCCTGACAGTACTATCAGCCGAGATCCTCCCCTCGCAGCTGCAGGCCCCTCAGGATTTGTAGCAACTGTATCTAAAAAAAACCCCCATCTCATCCCAAACAAGATCCCAGGCACCCCCCGCATCGATGCGACAATTGCCCCTCCGTGCCTTTCCCGGACCTCGGGGAACACCTTTAGTTCCCTTCGTTTTTTTTTCCTCTGGGCTGTATTTTAATAGTCCAGACGCTAAATGTACGTTTGCATAGGATACATAACACGGTACAGAAACCTGATAAGGATATATTATGTGGAGAAGTTTTGCTCGGTGTTCATGAATTTTTTGGGTATATCTCAAAACGCTGGAATGCCAGCGCTTGTGCCGGGGTTGCATCCTGATCTGAAGAAAATGTTTGCAATGATTTGTGCTGAGTGGGAGGGAAGACAGGACCTAACCAAACTTGTTAGAGCCCCCCAGTACTGTGAGTGCCAGCTCCAAAATCAGAAGCCAAAACCGAGAAGTAAAGTTACAGATAATGTATTATACATTATCCAGTTGGGGTAGAGGTGGAGGACACAGGCTGGGGATAAGGCAATCAGCTGGCCGAGGCAGCGACACAAGTGCCTATTTCACCTGCAGTCTCCAAGGACACTGGTCCCGGGACCGTATCCAGAGACCTTCAGCTGTGCCACCCCCGCCTCCATCACCGCCTGCACCCCCAACAACTCCCTATATCATGCACCGGCATTTAATTTAGCCATAAATGTCAATATGTGACTGCTGCTTAAAATATAATTTGCTATGGTAATGTTATTCCTGTGATAGCATTTTTTTGCTTTTTGCTTGTTTTGATTTTCTTGACCTTGTGAAGCTTCAGTTTTACTGTGTCGTTATCAGTATCTAGTATTGTTTTAAGAACAAAGAAGAACAAAGAACAATACAGCACAGGAACAGGCCCTTCGGCCCTCCAAGCCCGCGCCGCTCCCCGGTCCAAACTAGACCATTCTTTTGTATCCCTCCATTCCCACTCCGTTCATATGGCTATCTGGATAAGTCTTAAACGTTCCCAGTGTGTTCGCCTCCACCACCTTGCCTGGCAGCGCATTCCAGGCCCCTACCACCCTCTGTGTAAAATATGTCCCTCTGATATCTGTGTTAAACATCCCTCCCTTCACCTTGAACCTATGACCCCTCGTGATCGTCACCACTGACCTGGGGAAAAGCTTCCCACCGTTCACCCTATCTATGCCTTTCATAATTTTATACACCTCTATTAAGTCTCCCCTCATCCTCCGTCTTTCCAGGGAGAACAACCCCAGTTTACCAATCTCTCCTCATAACTAAGCCCCTCCATACCAGGCAACATCCTGGTAAACCTCCTCTGTACTCTCTCCAAAGCCTCCACGTCCTTCTGGTAGTGTGGTGACCAGAACTGGACGCAGTATTCCAAATGCGGCCGAACCAACATTCTATACATCTGCAACATCAGACCCCAACTTTTATACTCTATGCCCCGTCCTATAAAGGCAAGCATGCCATATGCCTTCTTCACCACCTTCTCCACCTGTGACGTCACCTTCAAGGATCTGTGGACTTGCACACCCAGGTCCCTCTGCGTATCTACACCCTTTATGGTTCTGCCATTTATCGTATAGCTCCTCCCTACATTATTTCTACCAAAATGCATCACTTCGCATTCATCAGGATTGAACTCCATCTGCCATTTCTTTGGCCAAATTTCCAGCCTATCGATATCCTTCTGTAGCCTCTGACAATGCTCCTCACTATCTGCAAGTCCTGCCAATTTTGTGTCGTCCGTAAACTTACAGATCACCCCAGTTACACCTTCTTCCAGATCATTTATATAAATCACAAACAGCAGAGGTCTCAATACAGAGCCCTGCGGAACACCACTAGTCACAGGCCTCCAGCCGGAAAAAGACCCTTCCACTACCACCCTCTGTCTTCTGTTTTGGAATGTACTTTCCATTCGCTCGCTGCCAGCGAAATCTGTCTTTATCGAAAAAAAGTTTTCTTGATCGAGAGATTGCACTTGTATTGACATTGATTTCTGTTCAATGCTAATGAAGTTCTTGCATGTCCTGTTGAAAGTATGAGTGTTCTTCCTGAGTGGACATAAGGGAAGGTGGGGTGCTGAAGTATGGGTGCCATGTGACAAAATTTCAAAACATGGAATTTTATAGTGGGAATCCCTGCGCCAGATCTTTGATAGGGAACCAGACCATTAGTCCCAGGTCCTGCTCTTTTCCCATGATCCTGTAACAGTCTTTTTGAAGCATGACTTCCATAAAACCTGCTCATGAATCAGTTTCTACCATCTTTCAGACAGTGAATTCCCAGTTCATGAAGAGAAGGTAACCTTTTCTGTCACATTAGTATCAATGTCCCACTATCCTGCTGCAGGTACAAGCGGAGCAGCTGGCGGACACAATCAGAGATGAATTTGAGAAGATGCACAGATTCCTGAATGAGCGCGAAGAAGCCATGAGAAATCAACTGAGGCAAGAAGAAGAAAATACATTGAAGAGATTGGAGGGAAATGTCAAAGCAATTATGGGGGAAGTTCCGGCCATTGAGAGAAGGATCTCAGAGATACAAGCTCGGCTGAAGATGTTGGAGACAGCAGAGATACTCAAGGTAATAACTAATATCGAAAAAAAAGTTTGCTTGATTCAGAGATTGTGCTTGTTTGACATTAATTTCTGTTTTGTGTTTTTTTCTCTCTTCTTAGGGTATTAAGGACTTTCTCACCAGGTACGTCCCACCTCACTGTGCGTACTGACCCTGTGTTTTTTTAAAATGCTTTTGTCGTCACACACATGATCTCTTTTCCCAATTGTGATGTCCAGCCCCAGCTACCAAAGGAAGCTGAGCTAACCATGGAAGTGTTTGGCAAGCCCTTCCAGTTTTTCAGTGTGTGGAAGGGGATGAGGAGCGTAATTGAGCCAGGTAAGAGTCAGAGTCCTCTCTCCTTCCATTCCCTCCAATTTGCTCAGTCCCGAGTGGGGGAAATCAGTTTGAATATTCAACCTCTCATTGACTTTAGAATTGGACAGTTTGTAGAATGGGTTCCCAATCCGCAAAGCCAAGGGTGGCAAGTTAAAGATCTGCTTTGTGTACTTCCACCCTGCGCAGTAGCTGCTTTTCCATTTGGAGAAACTATTTGGAGAACTAACTTTGTGCACTATTACTTGCAATAGTCATGTGTTATGCATTGTGGATAATAGGTTGAGAACAGAAACCATTTCATCATGGTTTTTTTTCTTTTTATGAAAGGGGGATGTTTCGAAAAATGCCTTTGTGTACTTTTGCCTTTGTGCATTGTGGCTTTCTATAATTATGTGACCGCTGACACCATGCTTTGTTGATAAAGGCTGGAGGGCAGATGCCATTTTATCCACCACATTGAAGAGAAACCACCTTTACTTGGTTAAGTAATAAATATCTATGTAGGATTCACACTGCTCAGTGAATCTTGGGTCTACATTATCTACAGACGCTGCTATCTGAATCAGGCCAAATAGAAGTTAAATGAGTTTGTTAGAACAATGTTTCTTGACTTTATGCGTTGCAGTTGTGTCCACATTAGAACCGTACCGAGGTCTACATGATGTAGAAGTCCCATTAGTTTACTCAACTCAAGTTGCTGAGACTAACAGGTCTTGAACGGTAGCGATATATTTTCAATAAAATGGTGCAAACCTGACTCTTACATGGCAGAAGGAATCATGAGAAAATCCTTCAGAGACCTTGTCTCTGAGCCTCCACAATCCTTGGGTCACAAGAGCAAAGTGGCAATGACTCTGATGTCGGGAACGAGTTAAATGAACTTTGTTACACTTGAGAAAAATACTTGAGAAAGTAAGAAGCATTTTGTGTCTGTAGAACTTGTTTTTCAGAACTTGTTGATGTATCCAAACAGATAAGAGCGCAGCTGTGGTATAGAAACTCATGTTTTGCCCGGCTAATCTGTTCAGGAATGCAGCTAACCAGCAGGTAGCCATTTTATGTTCTGTAACAATTGTGACTGCTGTGTAACAGTGGAGCCTACATACAGGCCTTCTGTGACATTCATATATTCATTGCATACTATTTATCCTTGCTGATCTACGTAACTACTGTAACATAGATTTTAGCACCTCTGTATGCCAGTCAACTTGTTTGTGCAAGACTGTATGTTGATTAACCACCCCAGCAGGTGTTCAGCAGGAACATCAACAGTCGCGGCCTTGGAACACTCGTGAAGAAACCGCCAAGGCAGCAAGCTTCACACGATGGGAGCTGCGCCCCAGCCTGGGAACCTACAACGCGTGTGGGGGTGGGGGGGGGGGGGGGGGGTGGGGGGGGGGGGTGGCGGGCGGGTATAAATGTATGTTCTTAACCTGTATTTGCTGAGAGGCCTGCGGCCGTGTTAGGCTTCGGACCTCTCCCACAATTGTGAAAATAAACCACTATCTCTTGACCTACTGATCATAGAGGTATTTTTGCCTACAACATTTGGTGCCGAAACCCGGGACTGTTTACGGGTCCGGTAGCATGGCCACGACTGGAACACCGGAATAGATTAATGAACTTTCGATAGAGTGGGTCAGGATATAGTGGAGAACCATCTGTGATGAGAATGTGTGATTTGAGAGAGTATCTGAACTGATGAAAGGTATCTGAACATACGGACAAGAAGGCAATTGAGTCTGGCACCCTGCCGTAAACTGACTGTTAAGAGGGGAAATCCCCCATGCTGACGTTCGGATTTGAAATGGGTGTTAGGGTCTGAAAAGGTTGCCTGAGGTGTGATGTTCAGACGTGAGTGATAGATAGAGACTGTCTGAGTGACTGCCGGAGTTGAAGGAAAAGTCTTCATGTGAAAGCCGGCTTACTAAAAATATTGTGTAAGTGGTGGTACGGAGGGATCTGATCACCCCTGACAGGTATCACCGAACTCGGATAAGAGAAACCTAGGAGGGGGAGAGCGAGAAAGGAGAATAGCAGACTCCAAGGTGGTGAGTATAACCTTATCAATGATATGGCGGGCCAAGGACAGTGGGCCCCCGGGGACCCTAATAAATGAATATATGATTAAGAGGGACACACTCATTCAACAGATGAACAAAGCGGGGTGGGATGTAGACCACCCATGAGACCAACAACGGAAATGGTTGGAAAAGGAAAAGAAAGACAGAACTAAGAAAATTGGAGTTCTCTTAGTTCACCAGTTGGCTGGATTAATTAAACAGATCAAATTGCTGGAAGCACGCAATAGAGAATTGGAAAGGAGAAACCAAATTTTAGAGGACCCCTTGCCTCCCTATAGGCCGCCCCCCCCACGGCACCCATGGCCATGATCGCTCCCATAACTCGGCGGTGGGGGGGGGACGGTACAGAATCCCACCGCCCAATACAAGTCCTTTACCCCAGGAGCTAGACAAGTTTTGGCATCACTGGAACAGCTCCAGCCCCGGAGTGGCAGTAGCAAATTTTGGGTTGGACACCAGTTACACTTGCGGCTTATACACCAATTGAATGCTGAGCTTGATGCACTGATTGCATTTAATCAGTTTAAGGCGGAAGTCCACGAGCCTTGGGCAACGCGCCAATAAAACAGGGAAATGTTAGTGCAAACAGTGGAGGAGTTAAACCAAAGGGTGTGTGCTCTACTTGTGGAAAACCGGGTCACTTTGCCAGAGACTGCAGGGCTCCGAGGGGAGGAAACTGATGTGAGGCAGCCCACACAAGCCTAGGTAGAAGGGAGTCTCCATATACATCCCTTACCTACCCGTACCCTTAACGAATAAAATGATCTATGTAAAAGGAATTAATGGACAGAAGACCCCTGCCTACTAATTGAGAAAAATAAAGAAAAGATTAGAGAATTAGAATCCCAAGTAAAGGAACAAGGGAAACAAACCCATGTGTTAGAAGAAAAACAATGGAGAGGGGAAACTGTTCCCCTACCTCCTAATGAGTCCACACAACATGAGTTCAGAGGAGTGGGAAGCGCTAGAACGCAACTTAGCGCCAGTAGATGCGCAGCTAAGGGTTAAAAAAAAGGCAAATTATAATCACCAAGTGAGGCCAAGTGAGAGACAGCAATAAAGGCTTCCCTGGGTAAATTACAACCTAGAAGCGCAGACACTAAATTTTGGGAAGAAGTAGACACAATCTGGGTAGGACATCAATTATACCTGAGAGATGTACACCAGCCTGTTAGAGATAGATGCCCAACAGGAACCCTTCACTCAATTTAAAGCAGAGACTCAGAGGGTATTAGGGAATGCTCCCACTTATTGCGGCAGAATTACCACAACAAACCAGTTGAGAGGGGGGTTAATGCACGTAGAAGAGGGTATGTGTATGTGATAATGAGGGAAACCCTAAACTTGGGTAATGTTGAAGTGAGAATGTGAGGCGTATGAGAAAGACAAAAGAGATAGACCAGAACGAGAGAGACTGCAAAGGAAAGACAAGACCGAGAAAAAGATTAGAACAGAAAGCCAAACAAAGGAAAGATAACAAACCAGAGATAATAGGCTTGCCAATGTTGTTCCAAAATACCGATACGGATGAATAGAAGGGATTCAAATCAGGCTAATTGGTTAGTCTGAAGCGCGATATAGCAAAGAGGGAAGTAAAGGGTTAAAAGAAATCAAGCAGGCGGTTGTAAGTTCTCTCTCTCTCTCTCGAGAAGCTGTCATTGCGATCGGGAGCCACATGTGGTGGAACAGGGTATAGCAGAAATCGTTTGCTCTGTGTGTGCGAGTTTAATTAATTACTTTTATATTACCTCTGAAATGTCATAAGGAGAGTTAACCATTTAGATTCGATCTTGTATCTGCAATAATTGATTATGCACATTTTGAGCTTAAACCTGAGAATCTGTAAGAAAGTGTAAATGTCTTAATTTGATAGGGATGTTTAAAAATAATAAAAATAAATGAATTATTTGGATCTAGCTTTTGTCAAATTTGAAAATATATTCTTAAAAGAATTGACAATGAAAAGATAAATGGAAAGAATTATTCCTGCGTATTTGAAGTGATAATGTTCATCTGAACCACTCCTCCGCCCCTCTGCTGAAACAAGCAGCGACTTAACCCATTCTGTCCCAGACAGGATGGATCTTGTGTTATAAGATTTTCAATAATTTATGGATATAAAGTCAAAAAATAGTTCTGAACGTAAAGCATACTCCCTGTTATACCTTGAAATATAACTGCCAGACTGCTAAAAGGGAGTGCCCACCCATAATACCAAATTGACAAATCAATATAATTAGAGACGAGGGATAATAATTCAGTGGCATAAATGAGATAAGAAAATGCCGAGGAAGTGTTAAAGTGATTAAAGTGATACGATTTCTTGAATTTACTTCTGTTGTGAGTTTAATTACAGTTTGGAAGATAGCAGAATAAAAGCGATTGTTAATCAACGTTCTGTATTTTCAAATGTTTTACTTTCATCCCAGTTTAAGATGTTAAGTCTGAATGAATGTTGGAAGCTTCCATATGTGTCCATGTTTAACAAAGTTGATGTTTTGTTGTTGTTCGCTTTAATGTTTTAATGTTAAGAAAGGAGTTGAACCTTGGAAAGACCATGTGCTCTTTCCTTGTCTTTAAGTTGTAGTTGAGAAGTTAAAAAATAATAAGTAATTTCGTGACAAAATAAAGCAGGAACAAAAGAATGAGGTGAATATATTGTCTATACGTATATCAAATTAGTGAAATGAATCTAGTTCTAATTACTCCAAATTCCAAAGAGGAGATTAATCAGTTAACACCTCAGTTGTTAATACAGATAAAGATGTTGTCATTAAGTATTTTCAATCTGCATTTATGACTTGTTGGAACTTATGTTGCCAGTTAGTTCTAAATACCATTTAGAAATTCAAGGCTTGTCTTATGTTGTATTATAACATACAACAAATTACATCGTTTAACATTGATAATGGTTCTGACGAGCTCATCCAAAGAAAAACCTGATTACAGTACTAACTTCTGGAGACCAACACCAATACAAATTGCCCAGCCAGAATGCAGTATTAAGGTCCACAGGTCCAGATTTACGAACGTCTGATAGTTCAGTATTCTGTGACTGGTCGAAATTATATACTGCCGTTGGAATTGCATGTGCCATCTATTGTTCGAGGTTTTCTAAATATAAAACCACTGTAAGCTTAAAACCTAGCCAGCTAGGAACCAAACCAAAACAGTTCTAATCAAGTAACTATTGTCATTGTTATATGCCTGTTATTGTTCTTAAAATGCAGGGATATTGATCTGGAGCTCAGTTTAAAAATGGAAACGGCTTAAATTAAAAGAGTTTGGATATCACAGTTATGATGCGTAAAGCAGCATGATACAACTGCTGCTCGATTATTATACAGTCTAGCCATACAGATCTGGAATAAAATCAATTCCTGGATAATTTAGGAGAGAGAGAGATAGAAAAAAGAGACTGACCTTGCAGCCAAACTCGGGCAGCATTCGACTGAACATAGCTCATTATAACTTTTCGGTTATCTATGTTTTTAGAGAGCTGAGTACACACTGTGCCTGGCTGAATACACAATTGGCATCTGTGACCACGAAACATGAGAAAATTTGTCTATAGAAGGATCATTTCTGCTTAAACATCGCACTTTCGAATGTGATCAAACAAATTATCAAATTAGATATGATGTAAGAATACATCATATAAAGATCCGAGCTGTGTGGCATGTGATTTTAATGGGGAAAGAGATGCCTTTTGATAGAATGTCCAGCTGCAGCCGGTGCAAAGTGTTGTTGCTTCGCACTAAGCCAACTGAAGGGTCTGTTTATTTCTTCAGAATAAACTCGACTGATCTGAAGTAAATATGCCTTTCTTTAAGTATTGTTTTCGAAATAACAGTTATTTTAGAGAGAAAAGGAGAGAGAGAGCAGCCAAAATCCAGCGCTGAAATCGAACTAACTAAACATCGATCTGTTTCTACAAATATAATTAAATTAGATATTATTACAAGTTGCATACAAGCAGTCTCCAGCTGCGTCAACGACTTGCTTCTGTGTCCATGAGGAAGTTTGTTTCCCTTACATTGTTTACTTTCACAGAATGCAATTAGGTTTCTAGGCTGGACTCAGAATTCCAAGCTGATGTGGCCGAATTAGCTTAAGTTAACTTAGGAAGCATTGCACAATTAATTACATTGGGCAAAAATACTTTAAATGAAATCTTTGCACAAAGCCATACAGACATTGGGAAAAATATAGACTAAGGTATTGCTAATGAGATTAAGGACTACCACAAACCGGATTAACCCCTTATGTACTAATGACAGGACGGGTGATGCAATTACCAGACAGCATCATAACAGGTGGGATCGATGTAGGTCCACTAAAAGATAAAATCAGGAGATGTGTTTTGGAACTAAGCACCCAACTAAACGGGATGAGTAAATTATGAAGTTATAATTAGTGGAGATACCTGTGCCTGTATAGACATAAGGGGGAAACATTAAATTCAGTTGATATCAGTTGAATATGCTGGAACTAATTGGAAAAATGTGTGATATACTCCAATTGCAGGAATGTACAGACAACGACTGACTTCCAAGCAAGCTGAACGGGTTCGCGGGAAGTTGAGCGCGGGCGGTATAGCCTTTGGACCATTGTATAACGGTCACGTGGGTTATTAGTAAGTGATAGGATGCTTTTCATGCTGCTTCTCACGACCCTGGCCCTGTTAGCCATAGCGGGACAGTATAAGGAGTTATGAGGATTTAGGGGTAAAGCACAGTGATCATCTCTGGAACAATGACTCTCTATTGTATGAACACCTTTGTGTATATGTCTTATCTGTATGCATCACAATCAAATCTGAGCAAGTGCTGGGTCTGTTCACACATTCCCACGCACGGAGGAAAAGGAGGAATTCCTTTATTCCTTATCCCTTTATCAGCTCCGCAAATGATAGAATGGGTTTTATATCAGAATGGGACCCAGAAAGGGACAAGGAAACTGACATTTATAACTCCATTGGGTACCATCATGCAGGGTATGTTTAATATCAGCAACAGTGATGTTGTTTTAAGGCTAGGGAGTGGAGGGTGCACTTTATCGACCTTTAAGAGACATTACCAGCCCAGCTATGACAGATCAGATTCCCCACCCTACTTCATTGTGAAAAATCAACAAAGGGAATCTATCTGCCTGATAAGAAATGGAACCCATACCTGTTGGCTGTAGCTACTGTATATAGCAGATTGATATCACGGATGATGCTCGGGCCATGGTACAGATCACAATCCAGTGCCCCACAGCCACTGCCCCGGTTAGCCTCTCCGCCGCTTATGTAAGCGAGATGACTGCATATAATGGTACCTATTTTATCTGTGGAAACAATGCCTATCCGTGGCTTCCTTGGAATTGGGCAGGATCGTGTTATTTGGCATATGTGGTGCCCTATATTCACCATTATACTGATTTACGGGACCACCCCGAGATACACCTGCTTCGGGCTAAGCGAGCCATTAGTGAGACAGAATGGTTCTTCATGATAGCCTACCCACTTTATGGGACGGCAATGGCAGTACAGGAACTTATACGGATGGCCTCGACCCGAGAAAGAATTGCAAATGAGACTAAGGATGGGTTCGAGGAGGTGAGCACGGCTGTCTCTGAAATATCAGCAGAGGTCGTAGCTATTCGGACTGTGGCATTACAGAACCCATTAGCACTCGATTATGTGCTAGCTTCCCAAGGAGGAACATGTGCCATAGTTGGCTCGGAATGCTGTACGTATATTCCCGATGCTTCGGAGAATATAACTCACTTAGCAGATCATATTAAACACGTGGCGAAAACAATACAGGATGAGGGGAACCAATATCAGAATTATAGCCCTCCGGGATGGCTGGGGCAATGGTTCGGGTCGTGGGGTGCATACCTGATGCATGGATTGATTGTATTAATTGTACTTGTAATTACTTGTTGTGTTTGTATGGCATTATTGAATGCCTGTTGCAAAACAGTAACAGTGCGAATTATGCCAGGTGCAAGTTTACAGGCAGAAGGGGCAGACCTCCTGACAAAAGAGCTGGGCCCATATGCTGGTAACATTTGGTTTTGAGTTGGTCATGGGGCCATGTTGTGACTTGGTACCAGGCCAAAAGGGGGGAATGATGTCGGGAACGGGTTAAATGAACTTTGTTACACTTGAGAAAAATACTTGAGGAAGTAAGAAGCATTTTGTGTCTGTAGAACTTGTTTTTCAGAACTTGTTGATGTATCCAAACAGATAAGAGCGCAGCTGTGGTATAGAAACTCATGTTTTGCCCGGCTAATCTGTTCAAGAATGCGGCTAACCAGCAGGTAGCCATTTTATGTTCTGTAACAATTGTGACTGCTGTGTAACAGTGGAGCCTACATACAGGCCTTCTGTGACATTCATATATTCATTGCATACTATTTATCCTTGCTGATCTATATAACTACTGTAACATAGATTTTAGCACCTCTGTATGCCAGTCAACTTGTTTGTGCAAGACTGTATGTTGATTAACCACCCCAGCAGGTGTTCAGCAGGAACATCAACAGTCGCAGCCTTGGAACACTCGTGAAGAAACCGCCAAGGCAGCAAGATTCACACGATGGAAGCTGCGCCTCAGCCTGGGAACCTACAACGCGTGGGAAACTGCGGACGTGACGGGAGGGGGGATATAGATGTATGTTCTTAACCTGTATTTGTTGAGAGGTCTGCAGCCGTGTTAGGCTTTGGACCTTTCCCACAATTGTGAAAATAAACCACTATAAACCTACTGATCCGAGAGGTATTTTTGCTGACAACAACCTGTAGCACTGTCTCGTGATTTGTTCCTGTTTCTGTTTTAGTAGCCACTTCCCATTTGTGTTCTCCTCCAGTTCCAACATCTCTCACCCTGGACCCAAACACAGAAAACACCCAGCTCATCATTTCACAGGACCTGCTGAGCGTGAGGCACAGCGACGAAGAGAATAATGAGGAGCAAGATCTTCGTGACCGACTGGAAAGATTTAATGAATACTTTTTTGAGTTTTTTGAGGAAGTGACAAAAACGGTTGATGAAGGAAGGGCCGTGGATGTCGTCTATATGGATTTCAGTAAGGCATTTGACAAAGTCCCACATGGCAGGTTGGTTAAGAAGGTTAAGGCTCATGGGATACAAGGAGAAGTGGCTAGATGGGTGGAGAACTGGCTTGGCCATAGGAGACAGGGGGTAGTGGTCGAAGGGTTTTTTTCCGGCTGGAGGTCTGTGACCAGTGGTGTTCCGCAGGGCTCTGTACTGGGACCTCTGCTATTTGTGATATATATAAATGATTTGGAAGAAGGTGTAACTGGTGTAATCAGCAAGTTTGCGGATGACACGAAGATGGCTGAACTTGCGGATAGCGAAGAGCATTGTCGGGCAATACAGCAGGATATAGATAGGCTGGAAAATTGGGCGGAGAGGTGGCAGATGGAGTTTAATCCGGATAAATGCGAAGTGATGCATTTTGGAAGAAATAATGTAGGGAGGAGTTATACAATAAATGGCAGAGTCATCAGGAGTATAGAAACACAGAGGGACCTAGGTGTGCAAGTCCACAAATCCTTGAAGGTGGCAACACAGGTGGAGAAGGTGGTGAAGAAGGCATATGGTATGCTTGCCTTTATAGGACGGGGTATAGAGAATATAAGCTGGAGTCTGATGATGCAGCTGTATAGAACGCTGGTTAGGCCACATTTGGAGTACTGTGTCCAGTTCTGGTCGCAGCACTACCAGAAGGACGTGGAGGCGTTAGAGAGAGTGCAGAGAAGGTTTACCAGGATGTTGCCTGGTATGGAGGGTCTTAGCTATGAGGAGAGATTGGATAAACTGGGGTTGTTCTCCCTGGAAAGACGGAGAATGAGGGGAGATCTAATAGAGGTGTACAAGATTATGAAGGGGATAGATAGGGTGAACGGTGGGAAGCTTTTTCCCAGATCAGAAGTGACGTTCACGAGGGGTCACGGGCTCAAGGTGAGAGGGGCGAAGTATAACTCAGATATTAGAGGGATGTTTTTTACACAGAGGCTGGTGGGGGCCTGGAATGCGCTGCCAAGTAGGGTGATGGAGGCAGGCACGCTGACATCGTTTAAGACTTACCTGGATAGTCACATGAGCAGCCTGGGAATGGAGGGATACAAACGATTGGTCTAGTTGGAGCAAGGAGCGGCACAGGCTTGGAGGGCCGAAGGGCCTGTTTCCTGTGCTGTACTGTTCTTTGTACTTGTACATTTTGAGCTCACAGAGTTTCAGCTCAGGGAGACACTACTGGGAGGTAGATCTCAGAAACAAGATCCAGTGGGTTATAGGTGTCTGTGGAGAGTCTGCCAGAAGGAAGGGAGAAATCCTAGCAGTACTCACAGAAGGATACTGGGTCCTAAGTTTGTTTAATGAGAATGATCACAGAGCATCAAACTTGGAGTATACCAGTATTTCTGTTGAAGTGAAGCCTTGGAAGCTGGGGCTTTACCTGGACTATGAGGGAGGACAGGTTGCATTTTATAATGCTGATAACATGTCTCACCCGTACACTTTCACTGACACATTCACTGAGAAACTCTATGCCATTTTTAGTCCCTGTAATAATCTAACTGGCAAAAACAGTGAACCACTCACACTACTCACTGGTTAACAGGTCTCCTGTTTTTCTATCAGATACAATATATATATCAGAGTGATGAAATTGGACATCAGTCATGCATTGTGTGCTCTGCCTGATATTCAGTCTCATTGGCTTTGATAGCACTGAATGTCAGAACCTGAATTTTCAATTGAGGTGTGCAGGCCCACAATTGGTGTCACTGGCCATTTCACTGGTTCATGACCACAATCCTGATCTTAGGCCATTTTCAAAGAGGCCGGGTCAGAGGTGGAAAATTATCAGCAAACTGATTTACTCAAGAGACCCATTAAAAACCCTGTTCCTGCACTGACTGAGATCTCCAGCCAGTAATGCTAGCCTCGGCCTGGATCATGTCCAGACCAATTTGGTGGACTTAGAGTGTGAAGACTTGGGGGGTGGGGGGGGGGGGGGGGGGGCGGGGGGGAGGGCAGGGAGGGGGATGTGGGGAGAACAGGAGGAGGAGGTGATGACACAGGAACTTCCAACCTTCCCCACCTCTCACATCTGTAATGACCACCAGGCCAGTGCTGCAGCCACAGGCTGTCCCCTACAGGAGGTGACCCCTTCAGTACCATGTCCAGGCATCTGTAGCCATTTTTTGAAATAAAGGTTATCAGACCTTGTCTTTCATTGCCTTTAAATTCAGAGCAGCAGCCCACACCTTGGCCAGTGTATCTGCTGGTCTGTCAGTATTGGATGCCCCACCCTCATTGACCCTCCAGTGTCAGCAGTCCACCTGCAGTCCCTGATTGGGTGGTGAGTTCACACCCTGGCCTTTAATTAGCTCCTCATTTCAGAATAGTGGTGGTGGAGAAGGAGAGTAGGTAGGGGGATGGGCATTGGGCCATCAGGTGATCCAGGAACAAGCCTGAGAGCCTGAGGAAAATTTAACCGCAGTTCAAATAATTGGCAACAAGTGTGATCTGCCTGTTTAACATTGCCACACCTATTCAATTTCACTTCTACATTTCTGCCCATGTCTATCTATCTATCTTGTTTCATTTGTCCACCCACCTGTCCATATCTTGTTGTTTGCCTGTCCAGCTGCGTATTCGTGATGCTTGCCCTTTCCAACATCATTGCCTTATTACCTGGAGTAGCAGGACTGTTACAGGTGCACAGTGACAGCTGCCCTACACAATGAATGACATAATAGGCTTCTCCTATTACTACATCACAGTGAGCTCATACACCCCATATCTAGGGCTATGCTGCAACAATGTGTCAGATGCACAGTGCGCAGCTCCCTGTAGGCATGGATCATTCAGATCATTCAATCACTGAGCTGATCTCAGTTGGGATGAAGGCACTGGGAAAGGAGTTATGTCTGATTTCATTGACAGCAAGGGTTGGGATGGTTTGAGGGGTGTGTGGTATGGTGGCAGGTGTATGAGCCAGCCAGAACTCCAACTCCTGATCAATCACTGTCAACACATCTTTCATGAAAAAATGTACATGCCTCTACGACAGGTGGGGCAGCAACTCACTCACACCCAGCCTGAAGCACTAGAGCGCAATGAAAAGAACTGAACACAAGCCAAGGGGCAGCACTTAATGGTTGGATTAGTGAGAAAAAAAAACAAATAAAATAAACAGAAAAGAATCTTTTATGGGGGGATCTTTTATAAAGGCAGCACCTTTCATAACCTTGGGATTGTCACAGACAATGAAGTGTTTCTGAAGTGTATCATAGAAACATAGAAAACTACAGCACAAAACAGGCCCTTTGGCCCCACAAGTTGTGCCGAACATATCCCTACCTTCTAGGCCTACCTATAACCCTCCATCCTATTAAGTCCCATGTACTCATCCAGGAGTCTCTTAAAAGACCCTATTGAGATTGCCTCCACCACCACTGACGGTAGCTGATTCCACTCATCCACCACCCTCTGTGCGAAAAACTTACCCCGAACATCTCCCCTGTACCTACCCCCCAGCATCTTAAACCTGTGTCCTCTCGTAGCAGCCATTTCCACCCTGGGAAAAAGCCTCTGAGAGTCCACCCGATCTATGCCTCTCAACATCTTATATACCTCTATTAGGTCTCCTCTCATCCTACATCTCTCCAAGGAGAAAAGACCGAGCTCCCTCAGCCTATCCTCATAAGGCATGCCACTAAATCCAGGCAACATCCTTGTAAATCTCCTCTGCACCCTTTCAATCTTTTCCACATCCTTCCTGTAATGAGGCAACCAGAACTGAGCACAGTACTCCAAGTGGGGTCTGACGAGGGTCTTATATATCTGCATCATTATCCCTGGACTCATAAACTCAATCCCTCGATTGATAAAGGCCAGCACACTATACGCCTTCTTAACCACCTCCTCCACCTGCGGGGCCGATTTTAGAGTCCTATGGACCCGGACCCCAAGGTCCTTCTGATCCTCTACAGTACTAAGAGTCTTTCCCTTTATATTGTACTCCTTCATCCCATTTGACCTGCCAAAATGGATCACTACGCATTTATCTGGGTTGAAGTCCATCTGCCACTTCTCCGCCCAGCCTTGCATCCTATCTATGTCCCTCTGTAACTTCTGACATCCCTCCACGCATCCACAACCCCACCAATTTTCATGTCATCGGCAAACTTACCAACCCATCCCTCCACTTCCTCATCCAGGTCATTTATGAAAATGACAAACACCAAGGGTCCCAGAACAGATCCCTGGGGCACACCACTATTGACCAACCCCCATTTAGAAAAAGACCCACCTATACCCAGTTCTGGATCCACCGGGCAGCAGCCCCTTGGATCCCATGCCCTCTCAGTTTTTCTAGAAGCCTTGCATGGGGGACCTTATCGAACGCCTTGCTAAAATCCATATAAACCACATCTACCGCTTTCCCTTCGTCAATGTGTTTAGTCACATTTTCGAAGAACTCCACCAGGCTCGTAAGGCACGATCTGCCTTTGACAAAGCCATGCTGAGTATTCTTGAGCATACTGAACCTCTCTAAATGCTCATAAATCTTGTCCCTCAGGATCTTCTCCATCAGCTTACCAACCACTGAGGTTAGACTCACCGGTCGGTAATTTCCTGGGCTATCCCTATTCCCCTTCTTGAAAATAGGAACCACATCCGCAATCCTCCAATCCTCCGGCACCTCTCCCGTCTCCATCGACGACGCAAAGATCATCGCCAGAGGCTCTGCAATCTCTTCCCTCACCTCTCACAGTAACCTGGGGTACATCCCATCCGGACCCGGCGACTGATCTATCTTGATGCCATTCAAAGATTCCAGCACAACCTCTTTGTTAAAGTCCACATACTCAATCTTTTCAGTCCACCGCAAGCCCGCAGTACGTCCACCCAGGTCTTTCTCCTCTGTGAAAACCGAGGCAAAATACTCATTAAGCACCTCTGCCATTTAAGAACATAAGAAATAGGAGCAGGAGTAGGCCATCTAGCCCCTTGAGCCTGCCCCGCCATTCAATAAGATCATGGCTGATCTGACGTGGATCAGTACCACTTACCCGCCTGATCCCCATAACCCTTAATTCCCTTACCGATCAGGAATCCATCCATCCGCGCTTTAAACATATTCAGCGAGGTAGCCTCCACCACCTCAGTGGGCAGAGAATTCCAGAGATTCACCACCCTCTGGGAGAAGAAGTTCCTCCTCAACTCTGTCTTAAACCGACCCCCCTTTATTTTGAGGCTGTGTCCTCTAGTTTTAACTTCCTTACTAAGTGGAAAGAATCTCTCCGCCTCCACCCTATCCAGCCCCCGCATTATCTTATAAGTCTCCATAAGGTCCCCCCTCATCCTTCTAAACTCCAACGAGTACAAACCCAATCTCCTCAGCCTCTCCTCATAATCCAAACCCCTCATCTCCGGTATCAACCTGGTGAACCTTCTCTGCACTCCCTCCAATGCCAATATATCCTTCCTCATATAAGGGGACCAATACTGCACACAGTATTCCAGCTGCGGCCTCACCAATGCCCTGTACAGGTGCATCCCTGCTTTTATATTCTATCCCCCTCGCGATATAGGCCAACATCCCATTTGCCTTCTTGATCACCTGTTGTACCTGCAGACTGGGCTTTTGCGTCTCATGCACAAAGACCCCCAGGTCCCTTTGCACGGTAGCATGTTTTAATTTGTTTCCATTGAGATAGTAATCCCATTTGTTATTATTTCCTCCAAAGTGTATAACCTCGCATTTATCAACGTTATACTCCATTTGCCATATCCTCGCCCACTCACTCAGCCTGTCCAAATCTCTCTGCAGATCTTCTCCGTCCTCCACACGATTCACTTTTCCACTTATCTTTGTGTCGTCTGCAAACTTCGTTACCCTACATTCCGTCCCCTCCTCCAGATCATCTATATAAATGGTAAATAGTTGCGGCCCGAGTACCGATCCCTGCGGCACGCCACTAGTTACCTTCCTCCAACCGGAAAAACACCCATTTATTCTGACTCTTTGCTTCCTGTCGGATAGCCAGTCCCCAATCCACTTTAACACACTACCCCCAACTCTGTGTGCCCTAATCTTCTTCAGCAGCCTTTTATGGGGCACCTTATCAAACGCCTTTTGGAAATCCAAAAACACCGCATCCACCGGTTCTCCTCCATCAACCGCCCTAGTCACATCTTCATAAAAATCCAACATGTTCGTCAAGCATGACTTTCCCCTCATGAATCCATGCTGCGTCTGATTGATCGAACCATTTCTATCCAGATGCCCTGCTATCTCCTCTTTAATAATGGATTCCAGCATTTTCCCTACTACAGACGTTAAGCTGACCGGCCTATAGTTACCCGCCTTTTGTCTCCTTCCTTTTTTAAACAGCGGCGTAACATTAGCCGTTTTCCAATCAACCGGCACTACCCCAGAATGCAACGAGTTTTGATAAATAATCACTAACGCATCCACTATTACCTCTGACATTTCTTTCAATACCCTGGGATGCATTCCATCCGGACCTGGGGACTTGTCCACCTTCAGTCCCATTAGTCTACCCAGCACTGCCTCTCTGGTAACATTAATTGTATTAAGTATTTCTCCTGCTGCCAACCCTCTATCGTTAATATTTGGCAAACTATTTGTGTCCTCCACCGTGAAGACCGACACAAAAAACTTATTTAAAGACTCAGCCATATCCTCATTTCCCATTATTAACTCCCCCCTCTCGTCCTCCAAGGGTCCAACATTCACTCTAGCCACTCTATTCCTTTTTATATATTTATAAAAACTTTTACTCTCATTTTTTATATTAATTGCTAGCCTAGCTTCATAGTCTATCCTTCCTTTCTTTATCGCTTTCTTAGTCTCTCGTTGTTGTTTCTTAAATTTTTCCCAATCACTTGTTTCTCCACTACTTTTGGCCACTCTGTACGCAGCTGTTTTTATTTTAATACTCTCCTTTATTTTCTTCATTATCCACAGCTCGTTCTCCCTTTTCTTACAATCCTTGTTTTTTGCTGGAATATATTTTTGCTGAGAACTGAAAAGGATCTCCTTAAAAATCCTCCACTGTTCCTCAGCTATCCTTCCTGCCAGCCTGCTCTCCCAGTCTACCTTAGCCAATTCATCCCTCATCCTATCATATTTCCCTCTGTTCAAACAGAGGACACTGGTTTGGGACCAAACTTTCTCCTCTTCCATCCGAATCAGAAATTCGACCATATTGTGGTCACTAGACCCAAGAGGGTCCTTCACAATAAGATCCTTAATTCTACCTACCTCGTTACACAATACCAGATCCAAAATAGCTCGTTCCCTCGTCGGTTCCGTAACATGCTGTTCAAGGAAACTATCCCGATAGCATTCTAAGAACTCTTCCTCCATTCCACCCTTACCGACTTGAGTCTGCCAGTCAATGTGCATGTTGAAGTCCCCCATGATTATTGCCGTTCCGGTTTTTACACGCATCCCTTATCTGCTTGTTTATAGCCCTCCCTACCTCAACATTATTATTTGGGGGCCTATATACCACACCTACTAGTGTCTTTCTCCCTCTACTATTCCTCATCTCTACCCATAATGATTCCACGTTTTGTTCCTCAGAGCCTATGTCATCCCTCAGTACTACCCTGATATTATCTCTTATTAATAGCGCGACCCCACCACCTTTTCCTTCCTGTCTATTCTTCCTAAACGCCTGATACCCCTGGATATTCATCTCCCAGTCCTGGTCACCTTTCAGCCACGTTTCTGTAATGGCCACTAGATCGTACCCACTTGTGCTGATTTGCACCATCAACTCATTTACCTTGTTCCGAATGCTTCGTGCATTCAAAGTGTCCTTATTCCAGCTTTTATCTGGACCCGCTTTGATGAGTAGCGAACACCCTCTCCCTCTACTCCCTTATCTAAATTACCGCCTTCATTCACTTGCACCCTCTCCTCTACCATTAATTTTGTAATTCCCCTTACCCCTGCATCCTCCCCCCCATCAATTAGTTCCTTGATCCTAGTCAACTCTTCTAGCTCCCCTCCCCCCAACTTATCTAGTTTAAATTCTCCCCAGTAGCCTTAGCCAACCTACCGGCCAGGATATTGGTCCCCCTGTGATTCAAGTTCCACCCGTTTTTTGTATACAGATCACCCCTGCCCCTAAAGAGGTCCCAATGGTCCAGGAACCTGAATCCCTGCCCCCTGCACCAGTCCCTCAGCCACACATTCATCTTCCACCTCACTCCATTCCTGCCCTCACCTTCCCGTGGCACAGGCAGTAATCCTGAGATTACTACCTTTGCTTTCCTCTTTCTCAGCTGTCTCCCTAATTCCCTGTACTCCCTTTTCATGACCCCTTCTCCCTTCCTACCCACATCAGCGGTACCAATATGTACCGCTACCTCAGGCTCCTCTCCCTCCCACCTCAGGATTTCCGGGACGCGACTAGCGACATCCTGGATCCCGGCCCCAGGGAGGCAGACCACCATGCGAGACTCCTGCCTACCTCCGCAGAAACGCCTGTCTGTCCCCTTCACCATCGAGTCCCCGATTAATACCGCCTTCCTCCTCTTTTCCTTAGCCCTCTGAGTTACAGGGCTGGACTCCACTCCGGAGACACGGCCACTGCTGCTTCCCCCAGGCGGGCTGTCCCCCCCAGCAGTACTCAAGCAGGAGTACTTGTTGTGCAGGGGCAAATCCACCGGGGTGCTCTCAACCACCCTAGCCTTACCCTTCCTGGCCGTCACCCACTTGGCCTCCTCCCGTGGCCCTGGTGTGACCACCTGCTGATAGCTCTTGTCTATCACCTCCTCATTCTCCCTCATCAGCCTAAGATCCTCGAGCTGCAGTTCCAGCTCCCTAACACGGTCCCTCAGGAACCGCAGCTCGGCACACCCCTCACAGATGTGGATGTCCGGGAGGCCAGATGCCTCCAGGACCTCCCACATCCTACACTGGGAACAACATACTGGTTTCACACTCATACTGGACACTTTATGTCAAGTAAGACAGTGAAAAGTTAATAAGAATGTAAGGAAACAAAAACTCACCCCTGCTCGTCCAAGCCCTGTGAGCCAAAGCCCTGACAGCTCACTCAACTTCCCACTCACTCTGCTGCCCGCTACGATGCTGCCCGCTGTGTACTTTGGTGCGCTTTTAAACCCTCCAAAAACTTCCCCAGGCCTCTCCTGGGCCTACTTCCGGTTTTGAAAAAAACCTCCGATTTTAAACCCAAAATTAACTGAAAAAATAAATAATTAATTAAAGTCAGAAAACCAACTCTCTTACCCTCAGCCTGCTCCTGGGAACAATTTCTACTGGTTCCGTACGGACTTTCCCACCTTCACCTTTTATAGGCCCTATTCCTTCACGTCTCATCCTTTTACTCTTCACATATTTATAGAATGCCTTAGGGTTTTTCTTAATCCTATCTACCAAGGCCTTCTCGTGACCCCTTCTGGCTCTCCTAATTTCCTTCTTTAGTCCCTTCCTACAAGCCGTATATTCAGCTAGATCCCTATCTTCGCCAAGCTCTCTGAACCTTTTGTACGCTTTCCTTTTCTTCTCGACTAGGTCCCGCACAGCTTTCAGGTTTTAATTCAGGTATCAATTCAGGTTTTATAAAAGCTTGTAAGCAATCAGGACCAATCTGACTTCAAATGGTATATATATTGTGAACACAACAGGCCATTTACACAGAGCAAGTTCTACAAACAGCGATATTAATGTATTTATAATATATTAAAAAGAAAAAGGATTAACTGGTTAGGCTGAATGGCCTATTGCTGTACTGTTGGTTCTATGTAATGGGTTATATATATTTTAATCTTATATTTTGTGTTTCAGATTTGCTATGCTTCAGAAAACATGAATAAAAATGGGTTTGATGGCTATTTCATTTTTATAACTCAGAAATACCATCAATTTGCCTGAATCTTTGAAATTTGCCACTCCCCCCCCCCCCCCCCCCCCCCCACCCCCCACACATACACCACTCCACTGAGATCTACATCTCGACATGGTTTCAATATTTTCAATGGAACACAGAGGGAGTCAGCGTCTGGGCATTATGTGTGTCGTTCAGCCCAGGATTCTACCTCTTCTGTGATGTGACAGTTCTGTGAGATATTGTGAATTGTATCACTAGTTCCCAATGACCATGTAATAATTTATAAACTCCTTTCCCTACACTTCTCTTTTTTCAGCGGCTTTCCTGAAGTATGAATATGAGAAATACTAAAAGACCGGCTGGCCCATCAAGCCTGGCTTACATACATAATGGATGAGGCACCACTGGACATTTCCTGCACACCCTGTACCACCCTTCAAACCACTGCAGCCATGCAAGCTCCTGGGAGAGGCAAAATGTAACCCAGGCCAATCTGGCAGGAGGAGGGTTTGGGGCTAAAACTCTGGATAATTCTTTTCCAATCCCCTTATGCAACCAGTCCAGGACATAGATCAAGCTTTATCCTTAATTACATTCACCATATATATGATACGATTTCTATTCCAGTCGAGAACTGGTCCACTTCCCTCTTGAAGTGAGTCAGCACCCATTACATCAGTTGGCAATTGTTAAGAAAACAAAGGTTGTTTTAAAAGGATTTATGTTTGTATTGGTAAATATTAGAAAAAAAGGTATAGTTTTAAGTGTGTTTAGTTTAATATTTCTATGCCTGGAAGGGTAAAATCAATAGTTAGAGTCATGCTGGACAAAGGTGTTTGTATGTATGGGGATTGGTTAAGTTCCAACTGTGTTTCTGTTGTGTTTAAGAGAGGGCTACGGCATTAGGTCAGCAGAGCTATATGGACATTGCTTAGCAAAGAGAGACACTTGTAGAAAGGTAGAAAAGCTTCTACGTTTTAATTTAAGCTAGATATATTGCAGTTGGAGACAGGACATTGGGGAATTAAATCTCTCAACTCTGCCAGAAAAAAGACTGGACCGATGGGAGCTGCAAAGGGGCAGGCTTCCTAGAGTACCAGATAAGCAGGGAATTGGGACAGAATGAATGTCTAAGATGACAAAAGTTAAGAGAACAGAGACCATGATATTGTTCAGAAGAATACAAAACATTTTGAGTTAAAGACACAATTACAGTAACCAGATTTAAAGTGGGACAGCAGACTTCAGAGGTAACTCAAACATTTGAAGCCATTTTAATAAGAGTCTGGGAATCAAAAGTTAAAGCAATTGCAAATAGTTTGTACTGCCAAGACAAGACAAAGAAATCCTGGACTGGATTCACTGTTGGAGTGAAAACTGTATAAAAGAGCCATTTGTAAAACCTTGACTGGAGTTTGGAAAGCAAACCACTAAGGGAAAATATTAATATGAGCGAAGATTTTGAAGCATGCTTTTTGGAAGTGGTGTCTGGTAATTCTCATGTGACAATCATCTGGGTGAATTCTGAGGAGAAAGCAATAAACACTAATTTGGGTTCAGAGTGGAGTGTGTGTATTTGACCACAGTCATCTTGTGTGCTTTAAAGGGACTTTTTGTGTTAATGAGACCATTGTAGCTTAAGATGTAGTTTGTAATCTATGTCAAATTTTAAAGCCTGTGTGTAATTGCTAAAAAGGGAGTAAAAGAGTACTATACTATACTGCAATTTTCTCATGTTTAATATTTTTCCTTGCTTTTAAAATCAATTAGCGGTCCTGTGACCCTGTTCCTCCATAGTTATTAAACAAAAATAAAAGCCTTTTGAGGCAGGTTCCTTTCTGGGATCTTCCATCCAGTTATAACATCAATTGGGATCGTAACACGGTGTATTCCAGAGATTCACTATGAGAAAAGCAGGGCATGGCTTTTCTCTGCAGGCTGGACACTAATGTATTGGAAATTATATAAGGATTGATCTCAACAAGGTACGATTTCACTCTCTCCTCTCATTTTTCATTGGCCAATCCAATAGATTTTTTAATATATTCATTGATCTGATATGAGCATCACTGGCTAGGCCAGCATTTATTTGCATACCTAATTGCTCTTGAGAAGGTAATGGTGAGCCAACTTCTTGAACCGCTGCAGTCTATGTGGTATGGTACACCCACAGTGCTGTTAGAGAGGGAGTTCCAGGATTTTGACCGGGGACAGAGAAGGAACAGCGATATATTTCCAAGCCAGGATGATGTGTGGCTTGGAGGGGAATTTCCATGTAGTGGTGTTCCCATTGGCTAGATTTGGTCCCCAGACTCCATGGTTAGAAAGCCCATCTCCATAGTGATGGCTGTCTTTCAGCAATTTAATCCTGGGAATGCCATCAGTTGCTTTAAGGTGAGACCTCCCCATCCCTACTTCAAGAGGAAGCCTGCCTGAGAGAGCTTTCTGGGCCTGGCAGCTCTATCCCCTCAGCAATGCCAGGCTGTGGTTACAGGCAGTCCTGACAAAGAGGAACATGGATTTCAGGTAAGACCCTCGATCCAAGCTTGTAGGCTCCAGCAAGGGAGATGAAAGGGCTGAGGGGGCCAGTTGGGGTGTGGGGGAGGGTAAGGGATGGGAGGTAGCCCTTAAGTGGCCATTAATTGGTTCAAAATGTCCATTGCGGCTCATACAATCTGAAATAAGTTGGAAAGGTGGGCAAGCAAGACATGCACTAGGAGATCTTTACGAGTCCTCCCCGTCCCCATCCCACTTTCAAATCCGCTGGCGAGGGAGCAAAAAATCCAGCCCCAGATAGGCTTGCTTCTAAGTGATCGAGGTTGCAGGCTTGGAAGGTGCTGTCCAAGAAGCTTTCCTGAGTTGTTGCAATGCATCTTATGGAATAGCAGTACCCCACTCTGGCACACTTCCTCTTCCTCAGAGATTAGGAGGAAAGCACTGATTTCACTGATCGAACTTCAGAATTTGGCAATCATCAGGTTATTTACTAATTGTGAGAGTAACCTTTTATTTGCATAAAGAAACATTTACAGCAGTGATATGGATTGATATCTCATGCTGTATTTCAGCAGAGAAAACTGCATTGCCTGAAAGTCAGCTACAGTAATAAAGAAAAGTCACCATTATCCCAGATGACCATATGCTGCTCTCCCCTTGGAGGTGATTTAACCTGAGGATCACCACACCTCAGGCCAGGAGCAAGATTAAGCATGCAAAGCCTTCATGAATAACCTCAACCAAAATAGAAATGGAACCCACACTGTTGGCATCGCTCTGCATCACAAACCAGCCATCCAGCCAACTGAGCTAACCGGACCCCAGCTACAGTACAAGGGGATGGATAATAGTCCTTGCCTTCTGCCTCCCTATTCCATCCCCCACCCCACTTCTTCTCTCTTCCCACATCCAATCTTCCCTCTCCACTTGAATTTAGTTATTCCCATTTGCCCTGTATGTCATTTGTCATAATTTCCATCTCTCAGAGTGAAATTGGACAAGAAAGATTCCAGTTACGATTGGGAAATGTAGTACTTGGACAATTTCTTGAACTTAAAAGCACTTCTGGAAAGAGTGTTCCAGACAATGGGTGCGGAGGCAGTGAATAGATGGCACCAGAGGCCATGGTCGAACCAGGCGAGGCTGTGCTGAACAATGGCGTCGCTCCTGTTCCCGTTTTGAAGAGAAAATGCCTGTTAGGAAGGCAAATAGTATGTTGGCCTTCATTGCAAAATGTATAGGAGCAAGGATGTTTTACTGCAGCTGTACAGGGCCTTGGTGAGCAACACCTGGAGTATTGTGTGCAGTTTTGGTCTCCTTATCTAAGAAAGAATATACTTACCATCAAGGGGGTGCAGTGAGGGTTCTCCAGACTGATTCCTGGGATGATAGAATAGTGATATGAGGAGAGTTTGGGTCGATTGGGCCTGTGTTCACTGGAGTTTAGAAGATTGAGAAGGGATTTCATTGAAACAAAATTCTGACAAGGCTGGACAGACTGGATGTTATTTCCTCTGATTGTGGCGGGGACAAGTGGTGGGTCTAAAACAAGAGGTCACAGTTGCAGGATAGGCCATTTAGGACTGAGCTGAGGAGAACCTTCTTCACTCAGAGGGTGATGAACCTATGGCATTTTCTACCACAAAAAACCTTAGAGGCCAAATCACTGAACATACTTAAGAAGGAAACGGCTTTCTGGACTCAAAAAGTGTCAGGATGTATGGAGCGAGACTTGGGGCATATTATTGAGATAGAGGATTAGCCTTGATCATGTTGAATGGTGGAGCAGGCTCGAAGGGCCGAATGGCGTATTCCTGCTCCTATTTTCCATGTTTCTGTGTAAACGCTGAACCTCACAGCTCTCTTTGATGCTGCACTGAGACCACCTGGGAGATGGAGCCTGATGATTTCACTGTTTGCCTCATTTGGTTTCAGATAGGAGAGAAGATGGAGACGAATAGGACAGCAGTGCTTGGCTCACGAAAGGCAGGAGCAGGATACTCAAGACCAAGGGGCAGCAGGATCTGCTCCGCATTCAGAGGATGAACTACACAGAGACGATGTTCCTAGGCATGTCAATAGCCTCAAGGTCTGTAAAAGGTGCATGTTCTACCTACAGATGAACAAGAACTAATGTCACATGTTAAGGGACCTGATCACACATATATGTCACCTTCTGCAGGATTTGGCACCGCAGGGACTCAAAGGGCATCTTTTGAGTGACTGAGGTGCTCAGGTTCTATGGCAGAGGCTCTTACCTGGGCTCCCCTGAGGATCTCTATGGAATCTCACAAGCCTCCACCCACAAATGCATCCAGCTGGTTATTTTTGCAAAGGCCCACAACTTTGTCAACTTTGACAGAGATGAAGCAAGCCAGGAAGCAATAGTGCTGGAATTTGCTGTGATATCTGGGTTCCCAAGGCTGCAAGGTGCCATCAATTGCACTCACATGACTCTTAAAGCTCCCTGACAACTAGCAGTCCAGTATGTGGTCTTCCACTCTCTGTTTAGCTGGTCTCTGACCATAACAAATGGATCATGTAGGTTTGTGTAAGACACCCCAGAATTGTCAAGACTTGTACATCCTCTGCAGATCTGAGATCCCTGACATATTCCAGGGCAATGTAGGCTGCAGGGTTGGCTCCTCAGGGAGAAGTATTGCCCACAAAGGACATGGCTGATGATGCTCATGTGGCAGCCTCACACCCCTGCTGAGAGAAGGT
Organism: Mustelus asterias; assembly: GCF_964213995.1. Classification (NCBI taxonomy): domain Eukaryota; kingdom Metazoa; phylum Chordata; class Chondrichthyes; order Carcharhiniformes; family Triakidae; genus Mustelus; species Mustelus asterias. The sequence goes on from NC_135808.1 coordinate 13,799,984, forward strand.
AAAATGAGAGTCATGGGTGAAGCACACCACAGGAATATGAAGATGAGGTTCTGGTGCCTTGACAGTTCTGAAAGAGCACACCAGTATGCTCCCCAGAGAGTGTTATGCATCACCATGGTTTGCTGCCTGCGATGCAACCTGGCAATAAAAAGTGGGGAGTTCCTAAATAAAGGGGAGATGGAAGAATGAGAGGCAGGTCGAAGGGGATGAGGGCAATGAGTTCCTGGAAGATGAGGTTGCAAGGCAATGAGGTCATTGGACTTGCCATACATGACTGGTGTGCTCATGAGCCCCTCAGCCACAGGATTCCAAGAGGATGATTGTGATGAGATGCAGTGAAGACATTCTTGTTAGCTTCACATCTGGAAATGCCTGATACATGTCTTAACATAGACAAAGACATAGAAACTATGGCTGAGAATAGCATGCATTGTTCTGTGAAGAGGGTCTTTCCTCCCAGAGGCAAGCTACACATACAATTTTACTTAAACACCAAAGCAACCCATAGGGAATGATAGCATCTTAGACGTGGCGTCTGATACAGTTCACTTAGTGGGCTCTCAAGATTGTACATGATTTAAGTTTTACTCTCTCTTTTATTCTAATTTGAAAGTGAATACATAAACTGCTGTTGTAGCCCTCTATTACTCATGTTCAAAGCATAAACCAAAGTCATGTGCTGAATGAGATGAAGGGACTTGCTCCAAGAGGACAGTTAATTAAAAAGTCATGGAAAGTCTGCACATGATTCCTTACCCATTAAAAGAACCTGAAGGGTGGAGCTAAATGGAGAAAGACTGCAGCAAACTACAGCACAGAGGGATTTGGGTACCCTTGTGCATAAATCATAAAAAGCTATCATGTAGGTTCAGCGAAGGCAAATGAAATGTTGGCCTTTATTTCAAAGGGAGTGGAGTATAAAAATAGATAAATGTTGCTAAAACTATACAAGGCCCTAGTTAGAACACACCTGGAATACTGTGAACAGTTTTGATATACTGGCATTAGAGGCAGTCCAGAGAAGGTTCACGCAGTTGATCTCAAAGGATAGTTGTATTTCAAAGGAAGATGGTTAGATTCTCTCTCTTGTTAGAGATGGTCATTGCCTGGCATTTCTGTGGCGTGAATATTACTTGCGATGGACCAAATGGCCTCTTTCTGTTTTGTTGAATGTTATGGTTTTATAATTTTCATGCAAAAATGGCAATTAGGCCTCCATCGTGTCCTTTTTTTCCTTCCCTCTCTTACTGACCTTACTGAAATGGGACATATGGGTCTTTTGCAACAAGAAAATCAGGTCCATGATCAGGATTAACAAACAGGTCTTTCTTCCTTTCTTGTAGACATGTTTCATATATGCAGCCCAATATCAGGTGAGTTAACAGCTTTTAATAAGTATCATTGTAAGAACGGAACATGATTTGAATCTGGCTCACAGACAGTGAATTGGTATTTTTTACAGACGCTACTTTGTTTACAGCTCATGGGGAATATACTCCATTTTCTTCAGCATAGGAAAATGACCTAATGTGCTTTGTGGAATGAAGGCAGATAAATATTTCACTGAGTCAAGGCTATCAGGAGAGGGTGATGAAAAATTTACTTCATGATGTTTGTTTATAGGAAGGTCATAATCAGGGAAATATCAGTGGAGGGGTTGCATTGCCTTGATTGGGAGGGACTTTAGCTCCTTTATGACATGGCTCTTGGCAACTCTTGTGATGCGGCTCATGGTCAGGTGGTGATACACCCCTGGTTGCACGTTGGTGTCACATGGAAACAGGATTTCGATGCCGGATTACTGACAATTGATAAGTGACCCTGAGCTGAAGCTGGAGCGGGAGCGGGAGAGGGAGTGGGAGCAGGCCCAAGAACAGGACCAGCTGCTGGAGTTGGAGCTGGAACTGGCCCAGCTGCTGGAGCTAGAGCTCGAGTTGGAGCAAGAGCAGGAGCTGGAGCTGGAGCAGGACCTGAGGCAAGAGCTGCAGCAGGATCAGTGGCCAGAGCTTGATCTGGAGCAGCAGCAGAAGTTGGAACTGGAGCAGCTTCTGGAGTTGGAGCGGGAACTAGAGCTGACATGATGATCTACACTTAAATTAAATCTTCAGAAACACTGGAAATGAATTTTATGAGGACATATTTCATCCAAAATAAATTAATTACATTTTTATTCAGTTCAGACAAAATGAATGAAATAGCCATTGGCACCACTGTAAATATTTACAGAGATTGATAAATGTGGCTGATCAGCATCATTGCTGACATCACATTGATTACCTTACAGTGATCATTGATAACAACACAATGATTGTAATGATGTCAGAGTGATTATTGAGGGTGAGGGGTTAAAGTTCACACTGAAGATTACGGTTTGTGATTGGGGGTCAGGGTTAAAAATAAGTCTTATTATTCAGGATTTAAAGTTTATCTTCAAATTACCAACAGGATGCTCTGTTAGGGTTTGAATCAATGGTGAGGTTTACAATTAATGGTTCAAAATTGGGTCTAGTTTTCATTTGTAATTAAGTTTTGAAAATTGTTTATTCTTTAAAGGAAGATTGATAAAAATGTTGAAGATCATTTTTAAAAATTTTCATTAATAATATGATCTGGCAGATTGTAAGTGCTGTGCAAAACAAAGGGAAATGTGGCAAACTATCACAACTGTTTTCTTGTATTTTTTATCATGAGAAGATATGTGTACTGAACTCAGAAATCACAATTTTCAGTAACACTTTTGGAGATTTTAAATATTAAATTAAAATATGTATTAACAAAAGGAAAATTTAAAGTCAAGACTTCATTTACACAGTCAAAATTAGCCTTACAGAATGTTCTCACAAAAAGATTTCCAACTTGGTTAGACTCAAATATACACCCCTTACAGCAACCATCCCTTAAAAATACTTAATATATTTTAGAAATCCAGTAAGATTGCTACAAAGCAATCTACTGATGCTGTAGGGAAGGTATATCGCAGGGCTTCTCTCCAGCTCCCACTCAGCTGTGGAAATTTAAGAAACATTAAAACAAAACCTTACTTTCTGAAAAAGAACATCCTTTCTAAGTTGGCTGAATACTGCCTCACTTTTGTGCCTCACAGTTGTTTTCCACCATAGAGTACACTCCAGGAGATCTTACGTGGCCACCCGCCTAAGCTCTCAATATGGGCGGCATGGTGGCACAATGCTGCCTCACAGCGCCAGGGACCTGGTTTCGATTCTCAGCTTGGGTCACTGTCTGTGTAATGTTTGCACGTTCTCGCCATATCTGCATGGGTTTCCTCCGGGTGCTCCGGTTTCCTTCCACAGTCCGAAAGATGTACTGGTCATGTGCTTTGGCCATACTAAATTTTCCCTTTGTGTACACGAACAGGTGCCAGAGTGTGCGGACTAGGGGATTTTCATAGTAATTTCACTGCAGTGTTAATGTAAGCCTACTTGTGACACTAATAGATAAACTTTAAACTTAAAAAAAGAAACTCAATCTGTTAATGTAAGTCCACTTGTGACAATAATAAATAAGTACTTCCCTCTACTTTCATCTTGATTCAATCGTCCTTATCCTTCTTTGAAATTTACTTTTCTCAGAATATAAAAATCTTTAATGATTTTTCCTATTAGCATCACTTTAGTGTCAAATAAAAGTTAATGACCATGCCCTATTTATTTACAATCTTTTCCAAGTTGTAAACTCTTTTTTTAAATTTCCGCTTGTAACTGAACACAACAAATCTTTACCTCCTAATGCAAATTTATACTTGTGGCTTATTTAGAACATAAGAAATAGGAGCAGGAGTAGGCCATCTAGCCCCTCGAGCCTGCCCCGCCATTCAATAAGATCATGGCTGACCTGAAGTGGATCAGTTCCACTTACCCGCCTGATCCCTATCACCCCTAATTCCCTTACCGATCAGGAATCCATCTATCTGTGATTTAAACATATTCACCGAGGTAGCCTCCACCACTTCAGTGGGCAGAGAATTCCAGAGATTCACCACCCTCTGAGAGAAGAAGTTCCTCCTCAACTCTGTCCTAAACTGACCCCCCTTTATTTTGAGGCTGTGCCCTCTAGTTCTAGCTTCCTTTCTAAGTGGAAAGAATCTCTCCACCTCTACCCTGTCCAGCCCCTTCAATATCTTATAGGTCTCTATAAGATCCCCCCTCAGCCTTCTAAATTCCAACGAGTACAAACCCAATCTGCTCAGTCTCTCCTCATAATCAACACCCCTCATCTCTGGTATCAACTTGGTGAACCTTCTCTGCACTCCCTCCAAGGCTAATATATCCTTCCGCAAATAAGGGGACCAATACTGCACACAGTATTCCAGCTGCGGCCTCACCAATGTCCTGTACAGATGCAGCAAGACATCTCTGCTTTTATATTCTATCCCCCTTGCGATATAGGCCAACATCCCATTTGCCTTCTTGATCACCTGCTGTACCTGTGGACTGGGTTTTTGCGTCTCATGCACAAGGAGCCCCAGATCCCTTTGCACAGTAGCATGTTATAATTTTTTTCCATTTAGATAATAATCCAATTTGCTATTATTTCTTCCAAAGTGAATAACCTCGCATTTGTCAACCTCCATGTGCCAGATCCTCGCCCACTCACTCAGCCTGTCCAAATCTCTCTGCAGACCTTCTACGCCCTCCACACGATTCACTTTTCCACTTATCTTTGTGTCATCTGCAAACTTTGTTACCCTACACTCAGTCCCCTCCTCCAGATCGTCTATATAAATGGTAAATATTTGAGGCCCCAGTACCGATCCCTGCCGCACACCACTAGTTACCATCCGCCAACCAGAAAAGCACCCATTTATTCCGACTCTCTGCTTCCTGTCGGATAGCCAATCCCCAATCCACGCTAACACCCTACCCCCAACTCCGTGTGACCCAATCTTCTTCAGCAACCTTTTGTGAGGCACCTTACCAAACGCCTTTTGGAAATCCAAAAACACCGCATCCACCGGTTCCCCTTCGTCAACCGCACTAGTCACATCTTCATAAAAATCCAACAAATTCGTCAAGCACGACTTTCCCCTCATGAATCCATGCTGCGTCTGCTTAATCGAACCATTCTTATCCAGATGGCCTGCTATTTCTTCTTTAATGATGGTTTCCAGCATTTTCCCAACTACAGACGTTAAGTTAACCTGCCTGTAGTTATCTGCCTTTTGTCTATTTCCATTGCTTATAGAAAATTCAACTTGGCCAAATTCAAGTGTTTGCCTTTCACACCGAGACCTCTTTGCTGTCCTCAACATTGTAGTTCCCAGTCCTGAACTTCATTTAATTAGTCAGACACATAGGGCAGAATTTTCCATTCTTTTAGGTGCTGGCTGAGGTGAGAAAAGCTGCACTGCGGCTTTACTTGTCATATTCTCCAGCACATTGATAAAAATAATTCTGGAGGTGTGTTCTGGAGGTGATGGAGCCCGCCCCATTGACAACTTCAGCTTTCCAGAGATTCCCGCACAAAAAGTGAAAACAAACACCGCTAAACATGGTGACTCTCTTGCACATGCACGTGGAGAACCGCCACACAGACATAAAGAACCCCCCGTACACACACAAAGGAGAAGCCCCTTTGGCAGTCCTTCTCCCCGCTCAGGGCTGAACTTAAGACATGTCTCTTCACCGACTTCACGTTGCTCCAGATCTATTGTAAACCTTGCCAATGTGCTATCACATTGGCGAGGGGTGAATCCCAATGCAGGGATGGGGGAGGGAGTGGAGGGGGCGGGGGGGGAGCTGGGCGATAGAGTGGAGAAGCCTGCTAATGAGATGACAATGTATTTAAATGAGGTTCCCAACCTTTCTGGGTATGAACTGCGTTATGTCACTGGTAGGACAGTGGGGGATGATTGCATAATAATTGGAAAGGTTGAGGGAGCATAATAATGATTACATAATAATTGGAAAGGTTGAAGGAGCTAGGGCTGTTCTCTCTGGAGCGGAGGAGGCTGAGGGGAGACTTAATAGAGGTTTATTAAATGATGAAGGGGATAGATAGAGTGAACGTTCAAAGACTATTTCCTTGGGTGGATGAAGCTATTACAAGGGGGCATAACTATAGGGTTCATGGTGGGAGATATAGGAAGGATATCAGAGGTAGGTTCTTTACGCAGAGAGTGGTTAGGGTGTGGAATGGACTGCCTGCAGTGATAGTGGAGTCAGACACTTTAGGAACATTTAAGCGGTTATTGGATAGGCACATGGAGCACACCAGGATGATAGGGAGTGGGATAGCTTGATCTTGGTTTCAGATAAAGCTCGGCACAACATCATGGGTCGAGGGGCCTGTTCTGTGCTGTACTGTTCTATAATATGTTGCCTGCAAGATTCTCATTATTATCCTGTTGCGAGATATTGTGTCACGCCATCATTTGCCACAGTTGTAAAATCCCAATCATTGACACTCCACCGTAGGCACAGGCATGCTTCACAGAATAACACAATAAATGCCCAAAATTAAAAAAAAAATTCTCTTCACATTAAACAATGTTCTGTTACGGTTATATCTTAGTTTCCCAATTGTTCACATGGAGGAAATGGGATTGGGAAGCTTGTAAGCCTTGGGATGGAATTTCCAGAACTTTCGCCATTGGATGCACTTGGATCGTTAATAGAAGTCACGATTTTTGTGGAGACCAGCAGCCAAGCTCAAAGCTATCCCTATGTCCCTGCCCATTATTCCTGTTCTCGACCTTCCTGTAAAAGAAACCTATGCTGTGGTGTGACAGGACGGACCATGCTAATGGACGGGCCAGTTAAATTTAGGTATAAAATGGCCTGGAGAAATGGAACTTTCGATGTGCCCCACATTCCCAGAATTGATGTGGTTACAAAAAGCGCTCAAAAATTAAAAATTCAAAGCTTCCTTATTCTCGCGACAGAGCTTGAAAAGATTGGAATTAAACTTTTGGTACCAATTGTTAGACAGATGTCTATAGAGGCACAAGAGGAAAAGAACTAAAACTCCTCAGAGCTTTTTTTATTCTACATGTCATATTGGTATTTGTAGAGTACAATGCAGATTGACAGATCCACTATGGGAGCAATTCTCCAGAGCTGCAATCCCACTGGATCATGCGTGAGGGCCAAATCGAGATTCTTGCCGGGTGTCCATCCCGTTGCGAGTCTTCAGGCTTGCTGTGCCTATCCCGATCTGGTTCTCGGCCAAGGTGTCACTGCCGAGGTGATGGGACAGATCAGGAGAAACTATTCCCGCTTGTAAAAGGTTCAGGAACAAAATGGCACAGATGTAAAGTGGTTTGCAAAAGAACTAAGTGTGGTGTGAGAAAAATGTTTTCACACAATGAGTTGTTCGGGTCTGGAATGCACTGCCTTTGCAGCCACTATGTCAAAATTTCTCTCTTGTGAGTCTGCGTGGCATTGCAGTGACAATTTTCACATTGCGAAAAAGGAACTATTGATAACTGAGAAAGGCGATGAATGGGGCTCCCAGCCACTTGACAGAACTAGAAGTGAAAGAAATAAAATTGAAGTCAAAGAATCACAGAATTGTTATAATGCAGAAGGAGGCCATTGTGTCTGCACAGGCTCTCCGAACGAATGTCATAACTTCGTGCCATTCCTCTCCCTTTTCCCCATACTCCTGCATATTGTTTCTATTCAAATAATCATCTCATACTCTCCTGAATAGCTCAATTGCCTCCACCACACTACCAGGCAGTGCATTCCAGACCCGAACAACTCATTGTGTGAAAACATTTTTCTCACACCACACTTACTTCTTTTGCAAACCACTTTACATCTGTGCCATTTTGTTCCTGAACCTTTTACAAGCGGGAATAGTTTCTTCTGATCTGTCCAGCCCCCTCATGATTCTGAACATCTCTATCAAATTTCCTCTTCCCCTTCTTCTCTCCAAAGAGAACAGTCCCAACCTCTCTAGTCTTTTATTTTTTTTTATTGGTCACAAGTAGGCTTACATGAACACTGCAATGAAGTTACTGTGAAAATCCTCTAGTCGCCACACTCCGGTGCCTGTTCGATTACACTGAGGGAGAATTTAGCATGACCAATGCACCTAACCAGCGCACCTTTTGGACTGTGGGAGGAAACTGGAGCACCCGGAGGAAACCCATTCAGACATGGGGAGGACGTGCCGACTCTGCACAGACAGCGACCCAAGCCAGGAATCGAACCCAGGTCCCTGACTCTGTGAGGCAGCAGTGCTGACAACTGTGCTACATGCCGCATCCTCATCACTGAAGTTTCTCATCCCTGGGACCAATCTTGTTAAGCTCTTCTGCACTCTCTCCAATGGATCCACATCCTTCCTATCGTGTGGCACCAGAACTGTAAACAATACTCTAGCTGAGGTCGAAATAGTGTCTTGTATAGGATCAGCATAACCTCCTTGCTCTTGTACTCAATAGAATCAATAGAATAGAATCCCTGCAGTGCAGAAGGGGGCCATTCAGCCTATCAAACTGCACTGACTCTCCGAAAGAGCATCTAACCCATTAGTTAAATCTCTGTTCACTACAGCAGGACCAGAGAATCCCAGGTTCAGGTGAGGTTGGAGAATTGCAGTCTTGATCTACTCGGCCCAATTAATTTCCAAGAACCAGGTCCAACAGTGCATCTTTTAGGTTGGGATGGACACATACTGCTGTTGAAAGTTTTCATGAACACAATCTAGGAAAGTTTGCCCCTCTCCACCCTTCACACTACCACTGTCGCAGTCTACATTTGGGTAATTAAAGTCCCCATTTTAACTGCTCTATAATGTTTGCATCTCTCTGCAATTTTCCTGCAGATTTGTTCTTCTACTTCTTCTCACTGTCGGCTACACCAAGCAACGTAATTGCACTCTTTTTGTTCCTTAGCTCCAGCCAAATTGATTCTGTCCTTGAACCTCTGGGACATCCTCTTTCTCCAGCACTGCAAATGCTCTCCTCTCCCAACATTGCCACCACCTATCCCCATCCTTTCCTATCTTTTCTGTGTACCATGTACCCCAGAACACCCAATCCTCTCCTTCCTTGAACCAGGTCTCTTGTTAATGCCAATCAGCGCTTGTAACTCCCCAATCTTATTTAACATACTATATGCATTCACGTCCAATAATCCTGATTTAAACATCATTACTTTTTCCCTTACTAACTTCACTAATTAACTTACTATTTTCTATATTAGTGCTATGTCCATTCCAGTATTTTGTGCACTCTGATATTCCTTTTTAATATTTTCTTTTAGTTCCCACACCACTGCTGAGTTAGCTTAAAGCCCACCCAACAGCACGAGCAAAACGGCCTGCAAATAACTCAGTTCTAGCTCTCTTCAGGTTTAACTGGATCAGCTTGTACAGGTGCCTTTTTCCCCAGAGCCAGTCCCAGTGTCCTCGGAATCGATAGCCCTCCTTTCTGCACTATCTTTCCAACCACACCTTCATCTGCCTTATCCTTCTATTTCTGTAATTACTTACACATGGCACTGGGAGTAATCCAGTGATTACTACACTTGAGGTCTTGCTGATTTCCTACCTCGCTCCCTGAATTCTGATTACAGGACTAGATCCCCTTCCTGCCTAATTCATTGGGACCAATGTGGACCATGATCTCTGACTGTTCACCCTCCTCTACAAGAATGTCCTGCAGCCAATTGCTGACATCCTTGGTCTTGGCACTAGGGAGGCAACATACCATCCTGGGGGCACATCTACAGCCACAGAAGTACCTTGCTGTTCTCCTCTCTAACAAATTCTCTGTCGCTATGTGGATGTGGATATACGTGTAGTGATGCTTGGATAGTGATGTCTACCTTGATTGTAGAAACTATTAATAATCTAATGCTTACAGTATTATAGTATAATGAGTATAAACTATCGCCTGGCTCCTGGCGGTTGGGTGAGGTCATGTGATGGTATGGCCTTGTTCTGCTAACAACTGCCTGCTATGATAAGCTGAATGCAGCTGCGATCACTTGTTATCATGCGAGTGTTCTGTGTTGCAGCATATGTGCACAGAATGTGACTGGCCAGTGAAGGTCAGCACGAGGAGTGCACAAAGCATTATTATCCTCTGATTGGTAACGGGTATATTGGGGATATAGCTGGTAGGCTATCGGGTCGCTCGCATGCGTTTGAAAAAAAATATTTGAATTGTACCGAAACAAAGAAGTGTGTTCAGTCTCCCCTGAGGCTGCAGGCTTTGTTAGCCTGCATCATTAAGGAAGACTGACCCGACATTGTAACATAATGAAATAAAGAGGTTGATTAAACATCTGGAGTTGAATCGATTTGTTGTCGAACCAAGCCTGATAGAGTGTATTTTGAGATTATCATTTGGTGTCAGAAGTGGGATTCCAACGGTCGGCAGACGACAGAAAACGGCGTTAGAGTGAGCAGCACCAAGTCCAGGACTGAGGAATTGGCCACCCAAGTGCATGAGTACCGTTGATACAACCACTTGGTTTTCCTCTGCCCTGTATTTCCGGTTTTTGTTGACCTTTCATTTGTTGTTGCCAGCCGCCCCGACGGAATAACCCGTGATTTCGTCAGCTTGTGCAACTCCAGGTCGGTTGTTATTCCGGTCACTGTGGAAACGGTGAGGTAGAAATTAATTAGTCAGTGAATAATTGAGCAGAACCGTAATTCACTGAGGGTCACTGTTGATCGACGAGGGTCACCAGGAAACTGGTGAGGTGGTGATAGAATTGTTAGAGCTCGAATTGAATTTACCGGGGTATTGAGTGAATACAACAGTTTGTTTTAAAATGGGGAACTATTTGGATACAACCAATCAGACAAATTCGGCCTTACAAATGCTTTGCGAGAAATATCCGGATAAAGCCACCAAATTGAGACAATTATCGGGGGCATTGACCCATAAAATAGGGCCATCCGAATGGCCCCCAGAAGGGACCAAAAGTTTGGCGGAAGAATATGGGAAGGAAGACGAAGGAGCTTATAGGGTTATGGTTGCAACATTGTCAGGAGTTAAAGGAGCAGAGTCTCCTATCCAGCTGGCAGGACAATGCTGTTAAGTTGGGGATAGAATTAATGGAGGGAGGGACTCCAAAACCGGTTGAGGTGTTGAAAAGGGAATGCTTACATAAGAAACGTTCTCTCAAGGATCGTGAGACTTCTGAGATAGGGAACATGATGGATGGCATTAAGGTCACTGATAATGATACAGATGAGGATCTACACCATTGGATAACGCCTCTTCCGCCTCACCCGCCTCAAGAGAGCCCTTAGCAGAAACACCCCCGGTGGCATCTAATGCGGACGCTGATACACGGGAAGAGATCCCTGGTCCAACTGCCCCTTCTCCTGAGGGTAAAACTGCGCCTCCCCCGTCGACCCTGTACTCCTCTCTCCCTGGCATGTTAGGTTCGCAGACCCCAATTGTAATTAACGTCACAGTCCCAGTCCCTACTGTCCCAGCTCTAATGCCCAACAAACTGAACCTCTGGCAGATGAGCCTGTTTCCAGTCGCACGCGGAGCCATAAAAACCAGGGCAGTGAATCCGAAGCTCAGACGAATCACCCTGAGAACTACCCTATGAGACCAATGCCCAACCCTCGGCACGACCCAGCCAACGTAGATTCCCGGCCAACTATGGACGTATATTACCCATGGAAGCCAAATTAACTGATGGCCATACTAGGCGGCGCACTTGATCAGCATAAGACCCCGCAAAAATTTGTGGACTTTCTTCGCACCACTATCCAGGTTTATGGTGCTGAATCAAGAGACCTGTGGGCGTTGGTTTGTCAGGTACTGAACCCATCGGAATACAGCCAGTTCCTCGGCCATGTAAGAACGGACGAACACCCGGTCCGCATTCATGACGATCTATTGCCGATTAATAATACTGGGCACGGACGCATAGATTTGATACTTCAGGCGGTCAGTCGCACTTTGCAGAAGCCTGTTGATTTGTCCAAGATATTGGAATTGAAACCCCGGAAGAGTGAAGGGGCAGAGGAGTTTCTAGAAAGGTTCCATGAAATCTATGAAACCTAGTCAGGAGACCAGAGGTATATGGAGGGGAACCCTTCGCCGCAGTATTGTTCAATCCTTATGCATTGTCTCCCTTCCATGGTGGCAATGGCCATAAAGACCAATAACATTGATTGGGCAGAAAAGCTCCCTCGTGCAGATGTCTTGTGCTGTCAAAATCTTCTGGCCAAACTCACAAGGGGACACTAGAGGGGAACGTCAAGGCCTGAAAGAGGAGCCTCAGATCAAAGTCAAAACTGAAAAAACTGAATATGTGATGAAAGAGGAGCCGCGGCAGCCTCCTATCAGAGGAGACAGACCCTGATCAAGTGCATTACCAAACGGAACCTCACTTTTATATTCCAGGGTGGGTAGACCAGCAGGGATATGGATATAGAACTCATCCAGATGGCCCCATAGCTCCCTTCTATGGTCCGCCATATGCTGATTTCCCCCCTATGCCATATGCTCCTTACCCACCTTATAACCTGCATCGAGGACGTGAGAGAACCCCACGGGGTCGGAATAATGCCAGATTTGATGGCTCTTGTAACTGTGGCCGTCTGGGACATTACAGCAAGGAGTGCCCCAGCAGAAGGCAGACTAGGGGAGGTGATAGACGTGGACCCTACACTCCATTTTCCCAGCAGAATCCCTTTTGACAACGTATGCTGTTACTGACAGAGTCCCAATCGACCAAGAACCCTCATTGATGCTGAAGCTTTATAATCACTGGTATCCGTTTCTGGTAGACTCTGGGGCAGCTATATCCTCCATACAAGCCACCTTGAAGTTACCCCAATCGAAACAAACCCAAAAACTTTCCGGACTCCAGGGTCAAGTTCTGCAATATGCGGTGTCAGAAAAGATCCCAATGTCCTATCAGAGCGAAACCGTGGATCATCAATTTGTTATCACCACTGGAATCAATTGCAACCAAATGGGGAGAGATTTGTTGTGTGCCTTTCAACTTCGACTCCGCTGATCAGAAGCTGGTTTCCAAATTGACATGTCGCAATCTCTTCGAACGTGTTACGTCACATCAGTTCCCCAGTGGTGGACCTTAGATCTGGTGGGTGCCATGCGCCATGTGACCATTGCCTACGATCACAGTGGCCGGAATCACGATTTGGCAGAGTTTTTCAAGGATTTTGAAGGTACGTCATGGACCATTGAAACCCGTGCCTGGGTTCAGGGACCGGAGGGTGAAGCTGACTATGTCAATGTCCCTCTCCAATTGTGGAAACAGCCGCCTGGAGTGGCCCTGCATATTACCAGATCCGTCACCCCACCTCATCATGCCAAAGATCTGGGTCCCATGGTGCACAGAGCGGTGGAATTAGCTGACCTGTGTAGAACGGACAAACAAGAGCTCCCTGAGGACTTGTGTATCCAATTTTATCACCACCCGCAGCTCTCCACTGCGGTCCTTCATCGACACGAGGGAAAGGACATCATAGAATACACTAACCCCTCTGTATGGGCGACAGACTCTGTGCAGGTTGGATTGACGGATATTGAATGCATTGAGATCTTGGTGGAACCTAATGTAACTTTTCCATCAATCCGGCAATATCCTTTAAAGGCACAAGCCATTCCGAGTATCACTCGACTGATCGATAGCCTTTTACATCAAGGGATTCCATTACCATGCCAGTCCCCATGTAATACTCCAATCCTTGCAGTCCCTAAACCAGGAAAGCCAAATGAATATCGCCTCGTCCAGGATTTACGAGCCATTAATTCTATCGTCCAGCCTTTACATGTCTTGGTGCCCAACCCAGCTCATATCCTGGCCTCCATTCCAGCTAATGCTCGGGTGTTCGCGGTCATTGATCTTCAGCATGCCTTTTCCTCCATCCCCTTGCTTCCGAATAGTCAGTTTCTGTTTGCCTTCTCCCACAACGGCCAACAATATACCTGGACTCGACTACCTCAGGGCTTTATTAACTCGCCTACCCTTTTCTTGCAGTGTCTCCAGAAACAATTACAGAATTTAACCCCTGCTAGTGGGTCAACCCTCATCCAATACATTGATGAGTTGCTTCTAGCGAGTCCAGATGAATGTAGTAACAGAGAAGATGCCGTTCAGGTCCTGAATTACCTGTCCTTCTTAGGCTATGTTGTATCTCCCGGTAAGGTCCTGATCGCTCAGGACACTGTCAAGTTCTTAGGGGTCCTGCTGTCCGCTGACACTCCTCACCTGGAAGAAAGCCGAATTGAACCAATAACTCACTTCCCCAGTCCCACTGATGCTAAGCACGTCCGACGGTGGTTGGGTATGATTAATTACTGCCGGCAGCGGATCCCCAATGTGACTTTGTTAACAAAAAAACTAACCCCTTATATGGCTATGGAGGGATCCTTTGTCCTTTCCGCAGAAGCAGACGAGGCGTTCAGTGAATTAAAACAGTCCTTAATACAGGCACCAGCCTTGGGGAGGCCCTTATATGATCGACCCTTTCATGTTGCAATCTCTTCGAACGTGTTACGATCATTGACGACTGCGCTACTTCGGTTTTGACTCAGCTTCATGGTGACCGACACCGACCAGTTGCCTATTTGTCCTCTAAACTGGACCCTGCAGCGCTCGGATATCCGCACTGCACCCAAACCTTTGCGGCTATTTACCTCAACTTGAAGTCGGCTGCAAATCTGACCTTACAACAACCCATTGTCATATATACCATTCACGCATTGGCAGCACTGTTAGGCCAGTTACAGACTCAACATCTGACTGCGGCCAGACAGAACCGATATGAGATTTATTTGCTTAATAATCCTCAGCTTACCTTTAAGCATTGCACTGTTATTAATCCAGCTAATTTCCTGACCCCCCCCCCCCCGGTTGCTGATTCCCCTCCACATGACTGCTCCATCCTTCTTAGGGAAGACACCACCGTGCGCCCCGATCTCTCTGAAATTCCCCTGATGAACCCCGATCTCATCATGTTCACCGATGGCAGTGCCTCCATTGACGAGGGAGGCCATCGGCTCTCAGGGTACGCTATTGTGAATGACCAAGGGGTCATTTTGGAGTCAGCAGCTTTTGAGACCCCTTTCTCTGCTCAGCAAGCGGAACTGTTTGCCCTCATCAGAGCTTGTGTTCTGAGTCGGAGTTTGAATGTTAACATTTACACAGACTCCCAATATGCCTTTGGAGTTGTCCATGACTTTGGACAACTGTCGAGGAATAGAGGATTCCTTACATCATCCTGCGCCCCTATTTCACACAAACAACTGGTGTCTGACTTACTACGGGCCCTTCTTCTGCCTGAACGTATTGCAGTGATTAAGTGCGCCGCCCATACCGCTGGTAAAGACCCTGTCACTTTAGGTGACCATAGGGCAGATGAGGCGGCCAAATTGGTTTCGAAAACTTGTCAGGTGATTGTGCCCCGAATGATGAGGCAGGGGAAAAGTCCGGACGCGGATGGCCCTGCCTCTGAGAAACCCATGCCAACCATCGATGATGTTCTTAGATCGCAGCAAGAAGCCTCGCCTCGCGATAAAGATTTATGGAATGCATTGGGCTGTAGGGTGGACCCAGAATCCGGAGTCTGGATCACCCCTGCTAACCAAACCTGTATGTCTGATACTTTGGCTCTCTGGGTAATTTATTGTGTACACTTTGCAACTCACTGTGGTGCAAGGTCTCTTAGTGATTTACACCTCACTTCCTGGTGGCATCCTCACCTACAGGACATGGCACAAAGTCTAAGCCTCCACTGTTTGAAATGCCAACAGCATAATCCGGGAAAAAGTGCGCCCTGTGATCTGGGTAAGATTCCCCTGCCAGCAGGCCCCTTCGAGACCCTGCAGATGGACTTCATTGAGTTGCAGAGATGTCAGGGGTATAGATATGTCTTAGTAATCGTGGATGTCTTTAGTAAGTGGATTGGATTGAAGCGTATCCTACATCGGATAACAAAGCGACAACTTTCGTCAGGATTTTACTGCGCGAAATTGTGCCTCGATTTGGCATCCCGACCTGCCTGAGTTCTGACAATGGCCCACATTTTATTGCATCGGTCAATAAGGAACTGAGCACCCAGCTGAATATTCGCCAACAACTCCATTGCACTCACCATCCCCAAGCTGCTGGTGTAGTCGAACGCTCCAATCAAATGCTCAAAACCAAGCTGGCTAAACTTGTAGAAACTTCAGGTCTGTCTGGTCTCAGACTGCTCCCTGTAGCTTTATTTCAAATACGAACCACCCCCGCAGGACAGCCCCGTCTCTCGCCCGCAGAGGTCTTGTATGGTCGACCCCTGCGGACCCCTTGGGATGATGGGTCAACGACGCCCGTTTATTTCCATCATATGACGGATGAAATGACCTCACATATCCTCTCCCTTACCCACTCTTTGCGCCATCTCCACTTGCAAGTCCGGGCTGCTCACGGTAAACCACCTACCTTATCTACTCCCACTAAAGTAAAACCGGGCTCATTTGTCCTTATCAGAAATTGGACTCGCAAGCATTTAGAGCCGCGGTGGGAGGGCCCATTCCAAGTCTTGTTAACCACCCCTACAGCGGCTAAGGTGGCGGGTCGCGATGCTTGGGTCCACCTCCACCACTGTAAATTGATTGGGCAAGCCGATCCCAAAATTGGGGGAATTGAGGATGGCAGGGAGGAGGATTTTATGGATGATTAGTATGAGAGGCTGTATCGGGTGACATGCTCTTTACTCTGTGGTTGTTATGCTTGTCGCTATGTTTTTGTCCCCTCCAGGTGGTGGTCAAGTGAGGACAAACCAGCATGCAATCGGCAAAAATACTCTTGGGGCTCATCAGCTTGGTGTTCTGTGCTGTAAGTACAGGGGAATATGAAATCAGCCAGCCTAATCGGACCCCTGCTCCTGGAGGGTACGTCCATAGAGACGAAGGAGCACCGGGGATAGTGTATTTCAGGTTGAAGGGTTATTAGAGGGACTGGACAATCCATTCCCAATTAAAGGGCAAGAGCACACTCTGGGAAACTGGTTTGTACAAGCCCATCATACCATCCATGGAGCTTCTACTATAGCATGCTATCCTTTCCCCAAGGACGTAAATTCCCTGTTCACAATTACTCCCTCTTGGTATCGAGAGGGACTACCCTTCAAATGTGCAGGACAAGATTCAACTCTCCCTAGGAAGGACCGGATAACTTTCCGGTACGACCCCGCCCGTGCTCCAACCGCGGATTGCTGCCACCCTCCTCGTGAGTCCGAGGCTAGGCAGGAGACTAGAAACAATGATTGATGGGAAGTTCCCCTCTGGTGGGAACAACAGGCCGATGGGACAGCGGTTCCCGGGGATAATCGAAGCTACGAGAACTGCTTTAAAGGGAGGGGTTGGGGATGCTCCACAGTTTATGTGTGCCAGGATCACCCCTGCCCGAGTAAGCATTGCCATCAGCATAAATGTGGGTACGAAGCTCAGAGAAATGAGGTAATCTGTAAGTGTTTGCATTCTACCTGCATAGACTTGGAAAAAGGGGAAAATCTAATTTGTGGCCATATGAATGGCACCCACCTTCATGCTTACGGTAGGGACTTTTCGATAGTACAGATTAATGCAGAAGGAAGACGGTCGGCACCATCATGTACAGGTTCCGGATCCTAGAATTTGGGAACCAATGATACCTATCACCGGGTTCGAGCCAACGGGGAATGGCAAAAGTGTTCAGAGACCATGTACACTGAAACAGGGTATTTCTTCTTTTTCAATGGTACGGCCACCAATTATTTGTCCTACCCTTACCCCCATTCAGTGGCAATAGGGACCATGCTTCCCAGCATGGTTCCTTGTCCGAGCCATTGGGGGCCCTCACGTCATCACCATAGAAGGCCAGAGCGGGAGTTATCGGAGGATTTTTGCGCTGACTACAAGGAAATAACTTCCCTCACTCCTGGTCAGGCTGCTGGCTATGGAGCGGCGGGTTTCTTTTCCTTTGGAGCCGTCCCAGAGCGAATGGCCGCAGATAATCGTAATTACATTGCTTGCGGCCTTACCACCTTGGGAAACGCTACAACGGGTCATCACCGCCTAACTAGAGAAACTCAGGCTGGATGCCCAGCAGAATAGATATGCCTTGGATTACCTGCTGGCTCGACAAGGAGGCCTGTGTGCCATAGTGAAGGATCACTGCATACTGGAACTAGATGAGGTCACTACTAATCTCACTAATTACCTGAACCAAATTGACCAGCAACAAGGGTCTATTAGAGAGGGCAAGGGATTAGGGGAATGGGAACTGTCAGATGGCTTGGTTGGTTAAGGAATGTGGGGTTATATGCCATACTCTTGGTTCTGTATACGTTTAGGAATATGCATTGTAAAGTGTCTCATCGCACGGGTGATGACCACCTTGGAATTGATAGGATCATGACCGACTCAACCGATGATGTTCGCCACGAGTGAGGAGGAGGAGGACAAGGAATACAAACCCATACTGGACAACAAGTTGCTGGAGGAAACCCGATGAGAAGAGGAGGCAGAATTGTATGCGGAGTATGAGAGAGACAAAGTAATATTGGACTTGATGAAAATACAATTGTAACCTGAATTGAACAAGCCACGACAATGTCAGTGGTTATCACAGAGTGATAAAAGGGGGGAATGTGGATGTGGATATACGTGTAGTGATGCTTGGATAGTGATGTCTACCTTGATCGTAGAAACTATTAATAATCTAATGCTTACAGTATTATAGTATAGTGAGTATAAACTATCGCCTGGCTCCTGGCGGTTGGGTGAGGTCATGTGATGATATGGCCTTGTTCTGCAGACAACTGCCTGCTAAGATGCAGCTGCGATCACTTGTTATCACGCGAGTGTTCTGTGTTGCAACATATGTGCACGGGTGTGATTGGCCAGTGAAGGTCAGCACGAGGAGTGCATGAAGCATTATTATCCTCTGATTGGTAACGGGTATATTGGGACTATAGCTGGTAGGCTATCGGGTCGCTTGCATGCGTTAGAAAAAAAGTATTTGAATTGTACCAAAACAAAGAAGTGTGTTCAGTCTCCCCTGAGGGCTGCAGGCTTTGTTAGCCCGCATCATTAAGGAAGACTGACCCGACATTGTAACATAATGAAATAAAGAGGTTGATTAAACATCTGGAGTTGAATCAATTTGTTGTCGAACCAAGCCTGATAGAGTGTATTTTGAGACGATCAACTATTGCTCTTCTAACTGAGCTCCCCAACCCACACAGCCAAGCCACTCGTGGTGCCACAATCCTGGCCCTGACTGCACTCCTCTGAGAACCCAACGTCCTTACCAGCTTTCAAAATGGAAAACTGATTTGTGAACAGGACACCAGGGGATTCCTGCATTTCCTACATAGTTCTCTTGGACTTCCCAGCGGTCACTCATTCATTTACTGCCAAATGGCCCTTAAGCTCCAGTGTGATCACCTCTCTGAACATGCGATCCAGATAGCACTCAGCTTCACGGATGCAACACAATGGCTCCAGCTGCCACTTGAGATATGAAATCCAGAGCTGAAGTTTCTTATGACTCTAACTTTCACTTATTCTTGTCACTTCTCAGTTAAATCCAAGTCTGGCTACTCATTACAAAATATTATGCTTTTCTAATGTACACAAATTTGAAGATAGTCCCTAACAGTAGTTTCTTATGAAACAGTGAACTGTTTTCTGTGATCTCACTAACTGTCCTTTCAAACTCAGTGTGAGCCGGTTTGAGCAGCTGATTGGTGTACTTCTCTGTCTCCCAGGTACATCAGAAATACAAAATGTTTTATTCATTTATGGGATATGGGTGTTGCTGGTTAGGCCAGCATTTATTGCACATCCCTAATTTCTCGAGAACATACTGGTGTGCTACATTGTTGAACCGCTGCAGTCCCTGATGTGTATTTACAGCCACAGTGCTGTTAGGGAGGGATTTCAGGAATTTGATCCAGTGACAATGAAGGAACAACAATATATTTCGAAGTTAGGGTGGTGAGTGAATCCATAATCAAATGCAACAAGACCTGGATAATATCCAGGCTTGAGCTGACAAGGTGGCAAGTGACATTCATTTCACAAAAATGCCAGGCAATGACCTTCTCCATCAAGACACAAGCTAACAATCTTCCCTTTACATTCAATGCATTGTCATCACTGAATCCCCTACTATCAATATCCGAGGAGTTATCATTGACCAGAAACTGAACTGGACTACCCACATAAATACTATGGCTACAAGAGCAGTTCAGAGGCTAGGAATCCTGTGGTGAGTAACTCACCTCCTGATTTCCCCAAAGCTTGTTCACTGACTACAAGGCACAAGTCAGGAGTGTAATGGATTCGTGAAGGGCAAGTCGTGCCTCACAAATTTGATAGAATTTTTTGAGGAGGTAACTAAGTGTGTTGATGAAGGTAGGGCAGTTGATGTCATATACATGGATTTTAGTAAGGCATTTGATAAGGTCCCCCATGGTCGGCTTATGATGAAACTGAGGAGGTGTGGGATAGAGGGAAAGTTGGCCGATTGGATAGGTAACTGGCTGTCTGATCGAAGACAGAGGGTGGTGGTCGATGGAAAATTTTCGGATTGGAGGCAGGTTGCTAGCGGAATGCCGCAGAGATCAGTGCTTGGTCCTCTGCTCTTTGTGATTTTTATTAATGACTTAGAGGAGGGGGCTGAAGGGTGGATCAGTAAATTTGCTGATGACACCAAGATTGGTGGAGTAGTGGATGAGGTGGAGGGCTGTTGTAGGCTGCAAAGAGACATAGATAGGATGCAAAGCTGGGCTGAAAAATGGCAAATGGAGTTTAACCCTGATAAATGTGAGGTGATTCATTTTGGTAGGACTAATTTAAATGTGGATTACAGGATCAAAGGTAGGGTTCTGAAGACTGTGGAGGAACAGCGAGACCTTGGGGTCCATATCCACAGATCTCTAAAGGTTGCCACTCAAGTGGATAGAGCTGTGAAGAAGGCCTATAGTGTGTTAGTTTTTATTGTAAGAAGTTTAACAACACCAGGTTAAAGTCCAACAGGTTTATTTGGTAGCAAAAGCCACACAAGCTTTCGGAGCTCTAAGCCCCTTCTTCAGGTGAGTGGGAATTCTGTTCACAAACAGAGCATATAAAGACACAAACTCAATTTACATGAATAATGGTTGCAATGCGAATACTTACAACTAATCAAGTCTTTAAGAAACAAAACAATGTGAGTGGAGAGAGCATCAAGACAGGCTAAAAAGATGTGTATTGTCTCCAGACAAGACAGCCAGTGAAACTCTGCAGGTCTAGGTCTGTGGGGGTTACAAATAGTGTGACATGAACCCAATATCCTGGTTGAGGCCGTCCTCGTGTGTGCGGAACTTGGCTATCAGTTTCTGCTCAGCGACTCTGCGCTGTCGTGTGTCGCGAAGGCAGCCTTGGAGAACACTTACCCGAATATCAGAGGCCGAATGCCCGTGACCGCTGAAGTGCTCCCCAACAGGAAGAGAACAGTCTTGCCTGGTGATTGTCGAGCGGTGTTCATTCATCCGTTGTCGCAGCGTCTGCATAGTTTCCCCAATGTACCATGCCTTGGGACATCCTTTCTTGCAGCGTATCAGGTAGACAACGTTGGCCGAATTGCAAGAGTATGTACCGTGCACCTGGTGGATGGTGTTCTCACGTGAGATGATGGCATCTGTGTTGATGATCCAGCACGTCTTGCAGAGGTTGCTGTGGCAGGGTTGTGTGGTGTCATGGTCACTGTTCTCCTGAAGGCTGGGTAGTTTGCTGCGGACAATGGTCTGTTTGAGGTTGTGCGGTTATTTGAAGGCAAGAAGTGGGGGTGTGGGGATGGCCTTGGCGAGATGTTCGTCTTCATCAATGACATGTTGAAGGCTCTGGAGGAGATGCCGTAGCTTCTCCGCTCTGGGGAAGTACTGGACAACGAAGGGTACTCTGTCCACTGTGTCCCGTGTTTGTCTTCTGAGGAGGTCGGTGCGTTTTTTCACTGTGGCGCGTTGGAACTGTTGATCAATGAGTTGAGCGCCATATCCTGTTCTTATGAGGGCATCTTTCAGCGTCTGGAGGTGTCTGTTGCGATCCACCTCATCCGAGCAGATCCTGTGTTTGGAGGGCTTGTCCGTAGGGGATGGCTTCTTTAACGTGTTTACGGTGGAAGCTGGAGAAGTGGAGCATCGTGAGGTTATCCGTGGGCTTGCGGTACAGTGAGGTGCTGAGGTGACCGTCCTTAATGGAGATGCATGTGTCCAAGAATGCAACACATTCATCTCCACGCATCCCCATTAAGGATGGTCACCTCAGCACCTCACTGTACCGCAAGCCCACGGATAACCTCACGATGCTCCACTTCTCCAGCTTCCACCGTAAACACGTTAAAGAAGCCATCCCCTACGGACAAGCCCTCCGTATACACAGGATCTGCTCGGATGAGGTGGATCGCAACAGACACCTCCAGACGCTGAAAGATGCCCTCATAAGAACAGGATATGGCGCTCGACTCATTGATCAACAGTTCCAACGTGCCACAGTGAAAAACCGCACCGACCTCCTCAGAACACAAACACGGGACACAGTGGACAGAGTACCCTTCGTTGTCCAGTACTTCCCCGGAGCGGAGAAGCTACGGCATCTCCTCCGGAGCCTTCAACATGTCATTGATGAAGATGAACATCTCGCCAAGGCCATCCCCACACCCCCACTTCTTGCCTTCAAACAACCGCACAACCTCAAACAGACAATTGTCCGCAGCAAACTACCCAGCCTTCAGGAGAACAGTGACCATGACACCACACAACCCTGCCACAGCAACCTCTGCAAGACGTGCTGGATCATCAACACAGATGCCATCATCTCACGTGAGAACACCATCCACCAGGTGCACGGTACATACTCTTGCAATTCGGTCAACGTTGTCTACCTGATACGCTGCAAGAAAGGATGTCCCGAGGCATGGTACATTGGGGAAACTATGCAGACGCTGCGACAACGGATGAATGAACACCACTCAACAATCACCAGGCAAGACTGTTCTCTTCCTGTTGGGGAGCACTTCAGCGGTCACGGGCATTCGGCCTCTGATATTCGGGTAAGCGTTCTCCAAGGCTGCCTTCGCGACACACGACAGCGCAGAGTCGCTGAGCAGAAACTGATAGCCAAGTTCCGCACACACGAGGACGGCCTCAACCAGGATATTGGGTTCATGTCACACTATTTGTAACCCCCACAGACCTAGACCTGCAGAGTTTCACTGGCTGTCTTGTCTGGAGACAATACACATCTTTTTAGCCTGTCTTGATGCTCTCTCCACTCACATTGTTTTGTTTCTTAAAGACTTGATTAGTTGTAAGTATTCGCATTCCAACCATTATTCATGTAAATTGAGTTTGTGTCTTTATATGCTCTGTTTGTGAACAGAATTCCCACTCACCTGAAGAAGGGGCTTAGAGCTCCGAAAGCTTGTGTGGCTTTTGCTACCAAATAAACCTGTTGGACTTTAACCTGGTGTTGTTACACTTCTTACTGTGTTTACCCCAGTCCAACGCCGGCATCTCCACATCATTAGCTTTTATTAACAGGGGGTTGGAGTTTAAGAGCCGTGGGGTTATGCTGCAACTGTACAGGACCTTGGTGAGACCACATTTGGAATATTGTGTGCAGTTCTGGTCACCTCACTATAAGAAGGTTGTGGAAGCGCTGGAAAGAGTGCAGAGGAGATTTACCAGGATGCTGCCTGGTTTGGAGGGTAGGTCTTATGAGGAAAGGTTGAGGGAGCTAGGGCTGTTCTCTCTGGAGCGGAGGAGGCTGAGGGGAGACTTAATAGAGGTTTATTAAATGATGAAGGGGATAGATAGAGTGAACGTTCAAAGACTATTTCCTCGGGTGGATGGAGCTATTACAAGGGGGCATAACTATAGGGTTCGTGGTGGGAGATACAGGAAGGATATCAGAGGTAGGTTCTTTACGCAGAGAGTGGTTGGGGTGTGGAATGGACTGCCTGCAGTGATAGTGGAGTCTGACACTTTAGGAACATTTAAGCGGTTATTGGATAGGCACATGGAGCACACCAGGATGATAGGGAGTGGGATAGCTTGATCTTGGTTTCAGATAAAGCTCGGCACAACATCGTGGGCCGAAGGGCCTGTTCTGTGCTGAACTGTTCTATGTTCTATCTATCTCTCCACTTGCCTGGATGAGTGCAGCACCAACACTCAAGAAGATTGACATCATCTAGGACAAAGCAACCCACTTAATTGGTACCGCACCCACAAACATTCACTCCCTCCACCACTGACGAACAGTGGTAGCCATTGTACCATTTATGAAATGCACTGCAGGAACTCACCAGGGCTCCTTGGACATCACCTTACAAGCCAGCAACTACTACTAAATGGGGTTTCAGCTTTTGGATGGAACAGGAAACTGATCCCCGCTACTCATTCAGGTTTTAAAAAATTCATTCATGGGATGTGGACATGCTGGCTGGGCCAGCATTTACTGTCCATCCCTAATTTCCCTTGAACTGAGTGGTTTTGCTAGGACTTTTCAGAAGGCATTTTAAGAGTCAAATACGTTGCTGTGGGTTTGGAGTCATATGTACGCCAGCCCAGATAAGGACTGGCAGATTTCCTTCCTTAAAGAGTGAACCGGATAATCGACAATGGTTTCACGGTCAATTCTTGATATTGTCCAGGTCTTGTAGCATTTGGACATGAACTGAATATCTGAGGAGTCACAAATGGTGCTGCAATTTGTGCAATATTCAGCAAACATCCCACTTCTGATCTTGTGATGGAAGGAAGGTAATTGGTGAAGCAATTGAAGATGGTTGTATTGAGGACACTACCCTGTTGGAACTCCTGCAGTGAGGTCCTGAAGCTGAGATGACTGACCTCCAACCACGACAACCATCTTCCTTTGTGCCAGGTATGACTCCAACTAGCAGGAAGTTTCTCCCTGATTCCCATTGACTCCAGTTTTACCAGAGCTTCTTGATGCCATATACAGTCAAATGCTGCCTTGATATCAAGGGCACTCACTTGATATCATGTGGAATGAATCAAGCTGGCTGAAAATTGGCATCTGTGATGCTGGGGACCTCCAGAGGAGGCCATGATGGATCATCCAATAGGCACTTCTAACTGAAGATTGTGGCAAATGCCTCAGCCCTTATCTTCTGCACTGACGTGTTGAACTTCCGCCATCATTGAGGATGGGGATATTTTTGGAACATCCTCCTCCAGTCAGTTGTTTTACTGTCTATACCTTTCTCAGCTGGATGTGGCAGGACTGCAGAGCTTAGATCTGATCCATTGGTTGTGGAATTGCTTAGTTCTGTCTATTACTTGTTGCTTATGCTGTATTGTAGTTTCACCAAGTTGACCCCTGAGTTTTAGGTATGCTGTTACTCCTGGCATCTCCTCCTGTACTCTTCATTGAACCAAGGTTGATCAACTAGCTTGGTGGTAATGGTAGAGTGGGTGATATGCTGGGCCATGAGGTCAAAGATTGTGGTTGGGTACAATTTTGCTGCTGCTGATGGTCCATAGTGTCTGATAGTTGCCCAGTCTTGAGCTGTTCAATGTGTTCGAAGCCTACCTGATTTAGCACAGTGGTCATGTCACACAACATGATGCAGAGTATCCTCAAAGGCGGGACTTTATCTCCACAAGGACTATGTGATGGTCACTTCTACCAATACTGTTCCATGCTCCAATACTGTTCCATACTCTTCCATGCAAGTTGATGAGCATGAGGTCATGTAAGTTTTTCCACTCTTGTTAGCTCCCTCATCACCTTCCACAGGCCTAATCTTGCAGATATGTCCTTTCAGACTCAGCTACCTTGGTCAGTAGTGATGCTACCGAGCCATTTTTCATGATGGGCATTGAAGTCCCCCACCCCGAGGGTGTTCTTTGGCCTTCCCAACCTCAGTGATTCTTCCAAGTTTCATTCAACATGGAGGAACACTGGATCATCAGCTGAGGGAGGGAGAACGGTATGTGGACATCAGCAGGAGATTCCTTGCCCATGTTTGGCCTGGTGCCCAGAGACTTCATGAGGTTTGGAGTCAATGTTGAGGACTCCCTGGGTAACTCCCTCCTGATTGAATACCACTGTGCCGCCACCTCTGCTGGTGAGACAGAACACATTCAGGAATGGTGATGGTGGTGTCTGGGACACTATCTGTAAGGTATGATTCCTTTGACTATGTTAGCCCTTTGTTTGACTAGTCTGTGAAACAGCTCTCCCAATTTTGGCAGAAGCCTCCAGGTATTAGTGAGGAGAACTTCGAAGGGTCAGCAGGGCTGGCTGGGTTTCCTGTTTTCAGTGCCTGGACTGATGCCAGGTGGTCTATTCAATTTCATACAACTATGTGGCTTGCTCGGACCATTGCAGAGGACATTTAAGAGCCAACCACATTGCTGTGCATCCGGAGTAACAAATAGGCCGGACCATGTACAAATGACCGACTCCCTTCTCTGAAGGAACAAGATGGACTTTTACGATAAGTAAAGTTAAAGTTTATTTATTAGTCACAAGTAAGGCTTACATTAACACTGTTACTGTGAAATTCCCACAGACGCCACAGTCCGGCATCTTTTCAGGTCAATGCACCTAACCAGCACATCTTTCAGAATGTGGGAGGAAACCGGAGCACCTGGAGGAAACCCACATGGACACAGGGAGAACTTGCAAATCCCATACAGACAGTGATCCAAGCCAGGAATCGAACCCGGGTCCCTGGCGCTGTGAAGCAGCCGTGCTAACCACTGTGCTACCATGCCACGATGTGGAGATGCTGGCGTTGGACTGGGGTAAACACAGTAAGAAGTCTCACAACAGCAGGTTAAAGTCCAACAGGTTTATTTGGTAGCAAAAGTCACTAGCTTTCGGAGCGCTGCCACTTCGTCAGGTAAGTGGGAATTCTATTGACAAACAGGGCATATAAAGACACATACTCAATTTACAAAATAATGAAATCTGTGAGGCTCCACCTAATGGTTCTTGAGGTTGTACAAACACGGTGAAGCATCTGTATTTCGATCGTATCTGCTCTAATTTTGAAGTAAACATGTTTAACTATATGAACAGGTAATCAAATCTTAAAGGTACAGACAATGTGAGTGGAGAGATGCCACCATGCCACCCCATTGTTTGATCGTCATCATTAGACATTTAATTCCAGATATTTTTATTGAACCCAAATTCCACCAATTTCAGAGTACTTTAGACACATGGTGTACTTTTTATTCTAGTGATTATTTTATTCAGATCAAGGCACCTTAAATAATTAATTGTTCTAGTAATGCTATTAAAACACATGCTTCTCAATCAGAAGCTCATAGATTCAAACCCTATTTTGAGTTGACACTTCAGTGTGGCATTGGCAGAGCTGCTTGTCTCTCGGCTGAGATGTTGGACCAAGGCCTTATCTGGCTGTTAAAGTGAACAGAAAATATCCGGGGAGAATTTCTTCTGGTGTCCTGTTTGGTATTCATCCATTTACAAGCAGAATCAAAGCAGATTATCTGGTCAGTTATCCAACTGTTGTTTGTGGGACTTTGGGCAGAATGTCAATTGCATTATGCCGCAAACAGCAGTGACGGTAGTTTAAAATAATTGATCGCCTATGAGTTCCTGCAATTGTTACGAATGGTTATATTTTTCAAAATCATCATTCTGTTAAACCTGTTAAACTGGCCACTGTCGTTGGTCTTGTCTTAGAGCCATGATGTGTTTTCAGATTTAGAGATTTGGGAAACAGTGAATTTTCCAATAACGAACCTGCCACTGTTCCAGCGAATATTGGCTCTCACCCAAAATGTCATCTCATCTTAGAACCAGAATTGCCTGTTCCTCATATGTGACTCATATTGAAGTCTTTAGTGAAATTCAGAAAGAAACCATGTCAAAATAACTTATTTTTTTCAATCCGTAGATGACGGCGATTTCGAAAACTGCCAGACCAGAGGCTCTCTGACTGACTGAATGATAAGTTAACACGAAAGAGATGTCTCACATATTGTGAAATCTGTGATATTTGCCCTTTCTGTTCATATAGTTAAACATGTTTACTTCAAAATTAGAGCAGATACGATCGAAATAAAGATGCTTCAACGTGTTTGTACAACCTCAAGAACCATTAGGTGGAGCCTCACAGATTTCATTATAAACTCCTCAGTGATTTCCTGTGAACCTCAGTTGTTCTGAGTGCTGGAGTTCGTGCTGGATGTTACCGGCACAATGGTACTTGACAGAATCAGTCAACTGAAAGAGTTCTTGGCAAACAATAACTCAGTCACAGTCATCCAGAATACTGTACTGTTTCTAATCCTTTATGGATTGGAAGAACTCCTTGAAAAACAAATCTCATGTCCGTGTGTTGTGGGAGCGAATTCTATCTATGCCTGGATGTTTTTTCTGTTTCCTTCAGTAATATTGCTCATGATCAGCCTACTGCTGCAATTCGAATTTGACCAATATTATTGTTGCTGTAGGTGTAGGAGCACAGCAAAGAAAAGGACAGCAGGGCAGGCAGAGCAAGAAGGAGAGATGCAAGAAAATGGTCAGCACTGTGATATTCTCCATATCATATTATTGTTTAGAATATTGACCCCATCAGTATTATGGATCTCCATACTGTTTTTGGATGGTGACTACTACTCGTGTGCTGAGATAATGAAAGATGAAAAAGTGACGAATAAAACATGCTCTGAATTTAACTGCAATGGGGCCACCAGTCATTTCATATCTGGACAACAACGTCATTGTGATAAATCGCGGGTGAGTAAAGTCTTTAAATGTTTGTTCTAACCAGTAAGTATAATGGGATATAGAACAGCTACTTTCATTTCTACAGAGTAAAACATCTCGTTTCACAAATGGGGCTCAGATTCGACTGGAGTGTAAGGCTAACCTGCAGATACTGTCGATCATCAGGAGACTTGGAGTAACTCTGGTGCAGGGGAGGGATGCATAAACCCAGAGGAGCTCAGTGTGGAAGACAGATGACTTAAAAACTCCACCACTGATGGTAAAACAGAGGGAAGGAAAGACCCCACACACCAGAATTGGAAGGGCATTAGATTTGAAGAGAATACAGAGGGAGGGACAGATGAGCATTTCAGCAATATGAAGACATTTGCAAGAATTTTGAAATGGTGTACAGAAAGAGGGCAGAGATTAACGAGGAGAAGAGGTGTGGGAGTCAGTGCAAGACGGAGGGGAGGCAGTTATTGATCAGGAGTTTGTGGGGCTGAGGAAATCAGCATCGATGAAGAACTGAGTCTGGAAATGATAGATGTACGAATGTACATTTCAGAGACGGTGACAATGAAGAAAAGAGAGCGATTAATAATATCTTAGTTGAGAAATTGGAAAACTTGGGGATGCGAGATTTAGATTCTGCTCAGGATTTGTCAGGACACAGAGTTTGCGCAACATCAGATTGAGTTTAAAGGAACTCCAGAGAGGGAAATGGAAATGAAGTAGCATATTGCTGTGTATGAGGAAAAATACCTGAACAGCAAATGCATTTCATAAATATTGATTGGTTTGAAACATTTTGTGATATCTTGGGAATTGTGATAAAGGGTTATGAGTTTAAGTTTTATCACAGGTTACAGGATATCCAATGTAGACTAAACAAGATTACATAGGATAACATATGATATATACACTAAGAAGTCTCACAACACCAAGTCCAACTAGTTTATTTGGAATCACGAGATTTCGGAGCGCTGCTCCTTCATCAGATCTGGACTTTAACCTGGTGTTGTGAGACCTCTTATTGTGCTCACCCCAGTCCAGTGCCGGCATCTCCACCTCATATGATTTATAGCATCAGAAACAGGCCATTCATTCCAGCCAGCACATGCTGGTGTTTATGTTGCACTCAAGCTTAATCCCATCTTTTCTCATATAGATCCACCTTGGTAACCCTTCTGCCCCAAATGCTTGCCCTGCATCCCCTGAAATACATTTACACTATTCACTTCTAAAGTTCTAGTCTCAGCCCCACAAGATCAACATTTTTCTAAGTTAAGTTTTCATCATACTTACATTCTTCTCGAGCATCATCTTAAAACATATATCATGGTTAAAATTAAGCAGTTGTATTTTCTACTTTTACTTTCCTGATCTGCTATGGGTCAGTCTCCATTAAGCAGATTCACTGGCAAAACGTTCCTTGTTAGTCTTATTAAATATTGGGTTAGAAAGGAGTCTTGTACACATTGTAGAACCCTATTCCCTTTACATATCTTTTTCATCCAATTAATAATAGGCTAGTTGAAATCCTGCATGATTACAACTCTGTTTCAGTCCCAATTCCTTCATTTGTCTGCATATTTAACATTCATGGACCAGGAGTGCCAGGCAATGACCATCTCCAACTGGAGAGGATCGAATGATTTCACCTTGACATTTAATGGCATTACCATCACTGAATCCCCCACTATCAACATAATGTCGGGTTATCATTGACCAGAAACTGAACTGGACTAGCCATCTAAAATACTGTGGCCACAAGACTAGGTCAGAGGCTGGGAATCCTGCAGTAAGTAACTCGACCCCTGACTCCTCAAAGCCTGTCCACCATCTACAAGACACAAGTCAGGGATGTGATGGAATACTCTCCACTTGCCTGGGTGAGTGCAGCTACAACAACGCTTAAGGTGCTGGACAGAATGCAGTGTTTGATTGGCGCCCCATCCACAAACATTCATTCCTTCAACCAACATCCATGCATTATACAGTCATAGAGTCATAGAGGTTTACACCATGGAAACAGGCCCTTCGGCCCAACTTGTCAATGCTGCCCTTCTTTTTTAAGCCCCTAAGCTAGTCCCAATTGCCCGCATTTGGCCCATATCCCTCGATACCCATCTTACCCATGCAACTGTCTAAACGCTTTTTAAAAGACAAAATTGTTCCCGCCTCTACGACTACCTCTGGCAGCTTGTTCCAGATACTCACCACCCTCTGTGTGAAAAAATTTCCCCTCTGGATACTTTTGTATTTCTCCCTTTCACCTTAAACCTATGCCCTCTAGTTTTAGACTCCCTTACCTTTGGGAAAAAATATTGAATTTCTAGCTGATCTATGCCCCTCATTATTTTATAGACCTCTATAAGATCACCCCTCAGCCTTCTACGCTCCAGAAAAAAGAGTCCCAGTCTATCCGTATAACTCAAACCATCAAGTCTCGGTAGCATCCTAGTAAATCTCTTCTGCACTCTTTCTAGTTTAATAATATCCTTTCTACAATAGGGTGACTAGAACTTTTCACAGTATTCCAGTATTTCGGCCTTACCAATGTCTTGTACAACTTCAACAAGACATCCCAACTCCTGTATTCAATGTTCTGACCAATGAAACCAAGCATGCTGAATGCCTTCTTCACCACTCTGTCCACCGGTGACTCCACTTTCAAGGAGCTATGAACCTGTACCCCGAGATCTCTTTGTTTGGGGTAATACCAACACCCTACCATTAACTGAGTAAGTCCTGCCCTGGTTCAAACTACCAAAATGCATCACCTCACACTTATCTAAATTAAACTCCATCTGCCATTCGTCAGCCCATTGGCCCAATTGATCAAGATCCTGCTGCAATCGGAGATAACTCACTTCACTGTCCACTATGCCACCAATCTTGGTGTCACCTACAAACTTACTAATCATGTCTCCTATATTCTCATCCAAATCATAAATATAAATGACAAATAACAGTGGACCCAGCATCGATCCCTGAGGCACACCGCTGGTCACTGGTCTCCAGTTTGAAAAACAATTCTCTACAACCACCCTTTGGCTTCTGTCACCAAGCTAGTTTTGTGTCAATTTAGCTACCTCACCCTGGATCCCATGAGATTTAACCTTATGCAACAACCTACCATGCATCCATAAGGGTACATTGCTGTTGGGAGACGGGGTATTATGGACCATTTTAAAGGGGTAGATAACTCTGTCCAATGGTCTTGCAATTATGCATAATGGTGGGTGAACATGGGGGTCTCACTACATTGTGTTTTGGAAGGCAACTGCCCTCTGGTGACTGCTCAACTCCTGCTGCCCTGCCCCGTCCTGCAGTTCACCACTTAAGTGATTGGTAGTCATCATTAACTGCAGACATACTTTCCCTCTGAGGTTGGAAAAATGGTGCGGGCTAGCCAGATCTCCTACCCATCCTGCAGAAGTACTGACTTCTTTCTTTTTAAACTGGTCTGCCTGGTTTGGAACATTTTTGCATCCCTGCTCTGCCCTGTATCTTTGTGGAGATCCTTACTCACAGGTTTGGGCTAGCTGATCCTTATTTAATTCTGGGATACTTAGGAATCTATTTCAGATTCTAGGGGCCTTCTCAGGACCTCATTCAATTTTACTGGCCTGATCTCAGCTGTTTTTAATCGAGGTAGTTTTCCTGGAGCCACATCATCCCTGATAGGTTATTTTACCCCTTGCAGTGTCTCTGTTAACATTTTTCAGTCTCTGTCAGACTGTAGAGTTTTGCTGAAATCAGTTGGGTTTTTCAGCTTCCCTGGACTGTTTTGGCTTCTTAGGGCACAGTGCTTGGAACAGCATTTCTGTGTAATGTAGCTAATTCTCTCATCTCCTTTTGGAATTCCCTCTCTGCTTCTTGAGCTTTTGATTTCATCTTCGACATTATTTTCTGTTCTTTCTGAAGTTCCCTTTTCTCTCTCTTTTCTGGAACACTCTCTCTAGCCTCCTACTTTCCAGCTCTTTCATGGCCAGGGACAATATTTTGAATAAAAGACTCCAATCATTTCTTGTTCCTGACTCTTCTATCTGTTCTGGATAGGGATTGAGATTTAAATTCTTCACATTTGGGGCTAAAGGTTGCTAAGTCCACTTGAACTGATGGGTTGCATCCTTGGATATTAAAGGATGTAGCTACAGAGATAGTGGATGCACTGATAGTAATCTGATAGGGCGGCACGGTAGCACAGTGATTAGCACTGCTGCTTCACAGCTCCAGGGACCTGGGTTCGATTCCCGGCTTGGGTCACTGTCTGTGTGGAGTTTGCACATTCTCCTCGTGTCTGCGTGGGTTTCCTCCGGGTGCTCCGGTTTCCTCCCATAGTCCAAAAATGTGCGGGTTAGTTTGATTGGCCATGTTAAAATTGCCCCTTAGTGTCCTGGGATGCGTAGATTAGAGGGATTAGCGGGTAGAATATGTAGGGATATGGGGGTAGGGACTGGGTGGGATTGTGGTCGGTGCAGACTCGATGGGCCGAATGGCCTCTTTCTGTACTGTAGGGTTTCTATGATCTTCCAAGAATCCTTAAATTCTAAAAGTCCCAGAGGATAGGAAAACTCCCAATGTACTTTTATCCTTATTCCAAAAGAGGAGACAAAAAAACAGGTAACTATCGGCCTGTTAGCCTAACACCTGTCATTAGGAGAATGTTAGACTACATTTTAAATGAAGTAATAGCAGAGCATTTAGAAATACATAATATAATCAAGTAGGGTCAGCGTGGCATCATGTAGGGAATCATGCCTGACAAATTTATTAGAATTCCTTGAGGTGATAACGATCAGGATGGATAAAGGGGAAACGGTACATGTAATATACTTGAATTTCCACAAAGTGTTCGATAAGGTACCGCACAAAAAGCTACTGAATAAGATAAAGCCCATGGTGTTCACAGTAGTATCTTAGCATAGAGGATTGGCTAACCAATAGAAGACAGAAAGGTGGGCTAAGAGGGCTTTCAGGATGGCAACTAGTAAAGAGTGGAGTGCTGCATGGATCAGTGCTGGGGCAACAATTATTTACAATATATATTAATGATTTGGATGAGGGAAGTGAGTGTACTATTTCTTGACAGGTTTGCAGATGACACAAAAAGAGGTGATAAGGCAAGTGCTGAGGATGATACCAAGAATCCATAGACATATTAAGTGGATGGGCAAACATGTGGCATATGGAATATGATATAGGAAAATTGAAATTATGCACTTTGGTGGGAAGAATAAAACTATATAAGGCACTAGTTAGCACATTTTTGGTCCACTTACCTAAGGAAAGATAACACTGGCATTGGAGGCAATCCAGAAAAGGTTCACTAGATTAATCCCTGATATGGAGGGATTTACTTATGAGGAGAGTAAGTTTGGCCTGTACTCTTTGGAATTTAGAAGAATGAGAGGCAACATTAGTGGAACATATAGGACTCTAAGGAAGCTTGACAAATGCTTAGAGGTTGTTTCCCCTTGTGGAAGAGTCCAGGACCAGAAGGCATAATCTCAGGGTAAGGGGTTGCCCATTTAAGATTGATATGAGGTGAAATTTCTTCTCTCGAGGGTAGTGAATCTGTGGAATTCATTACCTCAGAGGGCTGTAGAGGCTGGGTTGCTGTTCAAGGAAGGAAATCAAAGGTTATGGGGGATAGGGTGGGAAAGTGGAGTTGAGGATTATCACATCAGATCAGTCCTAAGAATATTGAATGTCGCAGACCCGAAGGGCTGAATGGTCTACATCTGCTGCTCTGTGCAGATGACACAAAGCTGGGTGGGAGGGCATAGCTATGAAGAGGATGCAGAACTGCTTCAGTGTGATTTGGACAAGCTGAGTGAGTGGGCAAAAGCATAGCAGATGAAGTATAATGTGAGATTATCTACTTTAGTAATTAAAAAAACAGATTATTATCTGAATGGCTATGATTTAAGAAAGGGGAATGTGCAAAGAGACCTGGGTGTCTTTGCCTACCAGTCACTGAAGGTAAGCATGTAGGTGCAACAGGCAATAAAGAAGAGAAGTCAAAATGTATGTTGCCCTTCATGGTGAGAGGATTTGAATACAGGAGCGGGGATGTCTTGCTGTAGTTATACAGGGCCTTGTTGAGGCGACACCTGAAATATGTGCAGTTTTGGTCTCCTTATTTGAAGAAGGATATTCTTGCTATAGAGGGAGTGCAGGAAAAGCTTACCAGACTAACTCCCGGGATGACGGGACTGATGTATGAGGAACAATTGAGGTAGTTAAGATTATATTTGCGGGAGTTTAGAAGTATTAGGGGGGGATCCCATAGAAACGTGTAAAATTCTAACAGGGCTAGACAGGGTAGATGCAGGAAGGGTGTGCTCGATGATGGAGGCATCCAGGACCAGGAGTTGGATGATCAGCCATGATCATAATGAATGATGGAGCAGGCTTGAAGGGACAAATGGCCCATTCCTGTTCCTATTTTCTATGTTTTTATATCTATGACCTTATGGTTTCAGGAGCACCTAAGGCTTTTATGCCTCGGGAAGAATTTTTACCTGCATTTACAGGCTACAAATGTTAATTGTCCCAACTTAAGGAGGCTAATATTTCACTAGTTAGTACTCCCTTTACATACCCATCTTTGTGGTATAATTTACGACGTTGCTCTACTGTGACATTAGAAGATTTTGCTGTGGTAAAATACTTGCTTTAAAATTAGTTCCAGCTGCTGAATTTCCCTCTTTTGCTTTCCAATTGACTCTTTCTGTGTTCAATTCAGGCTTGTTTTAAAATCTTGGACTCTGATAAATTCAAATTTGGTTTTCTTGGACTTGAGCTCCCAATATCCATTCTGGCCTGGAGAGGGATTAATTTAAACAACCCTGAATTCTTCTTTCACAATCTGACCGTAAACAGGAAGGTGATTTAAAATTCTGATCACCCCATTTTCCAGAATGCTTCAGTTTGGCATGATCAAATCCTTTATTAATAATCCCACAGCAAATTCAAAATAAAGTAAAGTAACTGGGTTAATTTACACGCACAAAATATGAAAGGAGCTTCCGTAATGTCTGCCCTCTTTTTTCACTCATACAATAAAAGAGGGATAAGGGAAAGTAGTTTTAAAATTTATTTATTAGTGTCACAAGTAGCTTACATCAACACTGCAAAAACGTTACTGTGAAAATTCCCTAGTTGCCACACTCCGGCGCCTGTTTGGGTACACTGAGGGAGAATTTAGCTTGGCCAATGGACCTAACCAGCATGTCCTTTGGACAGTGGGAGGAAACCAGAGCACCTGGAGGAAATCCATGCAGACATGAGGAGAACGTGCTAATTTCACATAGACAATGATCTAAATTGGGAATTGAACCCAGGTCCCTGGCGCTGTGAGGCAGCAGTGCTAACCACTATGCCACCGAGCATGATATAGGACATGACGATGATAAAAATAACAGTTATGGTTTCACTTGTTTAAGTATTAGTGTCACAAGTAGGCTTACATTAACACTGCAATGAAGTTACTGTGAAAATCCCCGAGTCGCCACACACCAGCACCTGTTCATTGAGGGAGAATTTAGCATGGCCAATGCACCTAGCCAGCATGTCTTTCGGACTGTGGGAGGAAATTGGAGCATCCAGAGGAAACCCACACAAACGTGGGGAGAACAGTGACCCAAGTCGAGAATTGAGCCCGGGTCCTTAGCGCTATGAGGCAGCAGTGCTAACTGCTGTGCCACTGTGCTGTCCCAGAGTTCAGGATCAAAATTCGAATGGCATATTCCTTCAAAGATTAACAGGGTGAAATTGTTGCAGGGCCATCTGTCTTTCCAGAAGCAATGACTTCCACGATGGAAGAAGGTAGAGCTGAATTAGTCTTGAAGACACATATGCAGAAGTTCCAATGTTCCAGTCGTTTACAGTTTCGATGAAGGCCAAGCAGCTTACCCAGACAGAATTCTTTCTGCTACTTCCTATTAGATGGTGAAATATTGGAGAGAGACAGGCTGCTTGCCTGGTGTCCTGTCTTTATTCTGAGATCAAAGAGTGACTGAAGATAAAAATTCAAAAGCTGCTAAAGGAAATCAGATGGCTCAGTCATATGAGAGAATTGTTTCAAGTTGAGATATTCAGCTAATGAGGCCCCTAGTTGAAATCCTTTGTTATTTTTGGAGCATGTAATGGTGGAACTATTAGACTGACTGATACAGATTTACATAGAAAATAGAAGCAGGAGAAGGCCATTTGGCCCTTTGCGCCTACTCTGCCATTCATTATGACCCTGGCTAATCATCCAACTCAATAGCCTGATCGCACCTCCCCCAAATCCTTTGATCCCCTTCACCAACAAGTGCTGTATCTAACTCCTTCATGAAAACATTCAATGTTTTGGCCTAAACTACTTTCTGTGGTCATGAGTTCCATAGCCTGACCACTCTCTGGGTGAAGAAATTTCTCCTCATCTCTGTCCTAAATGGTCTACCCCATATCCTCAGACTGTGACCCCTGGTTCTGGACACGCTCACTATTGGGAACATTCTTCCTGCATCTACCCTGCCCTAGTCCTGTTAGAACTTTATAGGTTTCTATGAGATTCTCCCTCATTCCTCTGAACTCCAGTGAACATAATCCTAACTGACTCAATCGGTCACATACCAACCAACCCAAGGACAGCTTCTTCCCTGCAGCCATCAGACTTTTGAATGGACCTATCTTGCACTAAGTTGATCTTTCTCTACACCCTAGCTATCACTGTAACACTACATTCTGCATTCTCTCTTTTCCTTCTCTATGAACGGTATGTTTTGTATAGCGTGCAAGAAACAATACTTTTCCCTGCATACTAATGCATATGACAATAATAAATCAAATCAAAAAAATTAATCTCTCTTCACAAGTCAATCCCACCATCTCAGGAATCAGTCTGGTAACCTTCTCTACAGTCCCTTTATAGAATATATTGACAGATTTATCAACTATTATCTTTTGTGTTGGTTGACTGGAATGTTTATACGATGCAAGCAGTATGAATTTGATGTGTTAGTATTTGTTCACTTTTCCTCCACATACCAGCAGGCGATCAACCACAGCCACTTTATGAGCCAAGCAATTGACCATTTGGAAAAAATAGGAAAACAATTTCTAAAGTAGCCAGCTTGACATAGTTATATATTTTCCTCCCTGCCCTCTGGCTGGGGCAATATTTTTATTGCCATTATGTTATCCTGAATAAGTACAGATGCTCTACCCCCTATTTCCCTTTCTACCCTTTTAAAAAATACGTTATACCCTGCAATGTTTAATTCCCAATCCTGATTTTTCTCCAGCTATATTGAAGGATGGGATTTGTCTGGCCAACTCTGTATCTGAAGCTGAGGAGGATGAGGAAGAAAAAGACATCATGGTCACAGTGAATTAATTTCAATGATGTTTGGCTAGGTGGTTTCAATACCGTAAGCAGATCAGGTAGTAGGCTGAAGGGATTTGAGCAGGGAGAGGAGGAAAGGACAAATGTTGGATAATGACACACACACACAGACACACAAAGTTACTCCTCAAAACACAGACTATTAACTCTCTAGAACAGAATAGTTCTGCTGATGAGTTGTTGTTTTAATCATTTTCGTTTCTCTTCATCCATGTCTTAACAGCTCATCGGTGGCAATTTAATTTTCATATATCTGGTCGTACTACTATTGTTCTACTTTCTTCATTCTTGCACAACCTGTAAAATGAGGAAATCTTACAAGAGCAAATCTAATTCAAGGCATGGAAAGAAAGACATAGGGAAGCAAAACAGGAGTCGGGAGTCACAAAGTAAAGATGTAGATGAAACGACAAATTTGGTAAGTGTAACACAAAGTCAATCGACCACCCTGTGGAGTGATCTTGACAAGCTGTGAACTCAGAACAAATGTAATAACCGCAGCTAAAGTCACTCAGCAAAAATATTTTAAAATATTGTGCAGCCTAGCATATCATGAAAGTGAGTATCCAGAAATCGCATATTGAAAACTACACATTAATTTTAATAATCAGAAAATCGTCAGTTTCTGATGTGGAATAAGCCATCAAAGCTGAAGCAGGAAAATCCCAGTCACTGAATTACAACTGTCCAGACAGGATAGCACAGTCACGCCCACCAAAAACTGACACAAAACAACACTCCCAAGCAGAGAGCTGCTGCCCTCTCATACCCATTATGAACAACATTGTTACCTTAGTTGAACAGGATATTGCTGTCTCCATAGTTCTGGGGATTATTTTGATGAAAGGGTGCAAACAGATGCTTAAACAAGTGCTGCACTTGTAAAACACGCCTGTTTGAAAGCCTGGGTATAACATGTTTGTAATGCCAATCATTGATTGCCATAATATGAATTTATATTATGAGATTATATATGTATTAAAAGAGCATATTAAACAAAATCTGCAGACTGAGAATTCAAGCACTGTTTAAGGGGGAATGTCCAAAGAGTGGTACATGAACCACATCCACTGAGGATGTGGAGTGTGCTGGTTGAGACACGGAGGGACATGTTTCAGGGAGTGTGTAAGTAGGTGCCCAGGTTCTCAGGTAAGACATTGATTGTTCTGTTGGAGGAGGTCCTCAGGACAACAGGTATCCGATAGCTGTGGAGAGGTGCTCACCTGATTCTCATTTCTGTCCTGTCAACTCTCTCATCTAGCAGCTGCTCTGTCTGGGCCCATACTGTCCACACAATCCTCCTGCTGACCATGGGACTCCCAAAAGAATGCTGATAACTGAATGCTCCCTTTCTCCAGGTGAGCTCAGCAAGGTGGTGACCAGTAATGTAAAGTAGCACAACACTCACTCATTGAGAGGAAATTCTCAGAACTCTCAGAATAAAGATTGAAAAAATACTTGTGATATCTTGATAAAGTATCCAAGGAAATCTTCTGATGTGTTCTTTTATGCTGCAGCAGTAACTATGCAGTAGTTACTGCTGCAGCATAAAAGAAGGTAGCTAACGCACTCCATCTCATGAGACAATGATTTACCTTGGTGGTCGCCCTGTGTGCTAATCAGCTGTCAGTATTTGCGGTGGAGACAGTGGACGGAGAGGGTGCAACATTCACTGGCCTCTGCTTTCTCTGCACTCTGTTCTCTGCCAGCTAAGTTTCCCATTCCACTTTCCAATACCTCCCCCCCCACACCCCCCAATCAGTCAGGCTCCAGTGGTTGTGACCATCAATGACTGTCCGTTTCACTGTCCACCATCTTCACATCTCACTTGCAGGATTCCTTGTCGTGCAGCACAGAGCTCTAACACGCTGTGTCCCAGTGTCAAGTTCACTGATAGAGATCTTTGTTTATAGGACAGTCATCAATCAGTGAATGTGACTGGGATAACACAGTTATTGTTGGCTTAGTACTGAGTGGAAGCTGGTGCAATAAGCATACCCTAACACCTCTGACTTGGTGACATTATCCTGAGATGCCGAGGGTACGTCTGAGTCAGTGAAGGTGCAAACTTCAGCTTTTCCTCCTCTCTTGCATCTGCTGTTCAGGTCTCCTTTTTCAAGAGAGGATGTAGGCTTGGTTGACTCAATTTGTTCTCCATCAGATTACTGTTGTTCCACATGCTTCTACTCAGCTTTGACATGATAGCTGCAACTTTTGTCCATGTTTAGTGCAAATTGCCACCTTGGCACAGGAGTTGATACTTGCATAAGGAATATGGTTGCATGGAAAATCATGAAGGGGCTGTTTGCCATTCAGAATCCCTACTGGTGTTTATTAAAGGGGCTAGATGGTATTTTAATGGATCCTTACCTCACCTATTTAGACATCGCCTGTAAAGTTTCTCCCACTCACTTAGACTACAGGAAGCTGTTTTGTACAGTAATAACAGAATCTGGTACTTGTGGTGCAACCTTCAAATGCAGGGAGACATCTGTTAGCTCCTTAACAATAGGATGAGTATGGTACCAAGCAGGATAAATGGAAATGTTTTAAGGATAGGGTTGAGAGTATTTTACAAAATGGGAAGGAGGCAAAAGGGTTGCTCGGTGTAGAAGTCTACAAGGATTAATCAACATTTATTACATCAGTGCTAAAGTATAGGTGTGTCTAGTGTTAAGCTATCAATATGTGCCCCCAAATGATGCTGGCACAGACCACATATTGCTGCATCATCTGTGTTTCAGCCCCAGCTGTACATTTTGTATGATAGCTAGAAGCAGTCTATATGACAATGATTGTTAAAGCTTACTTAGAGGTGCGACTTTGCTTTCCCAACAGACATTAATTCCTGACACATCTTCGCTGAAGCCGCAGAAATTCTCAGAACGGTCTCACAGCAGCATGGAACTCGGAGATGTTTCATCTGGCTCACAGCACCAAGGGCCAGCAGTCTCAAACAAAGAAAGCAATCTGTAATTCAGCATTTTTTATTAAATATGTTTAATTGTAATTAAATTCATTTAATACAGATGCTGGATTGTAACATGATGTAGAAATTACCTCTCTGAGATTGAGAGTGCACAGTTTTACAAGAGAATACTCCAATGGAAACTATATCATTTATTAATTTATTTTACTCCAATACAGACACCATCCACTGACAAGATACATTTGTTCCATTGTAAAAAATATGCACGTAAATCATATGCTTGCCTCCTTATCCAAAATTGAAATTTTACATGCTTGCCTCTTTATAGCAAATATATTTTAGGTCAAGAGAGTGGCGTGCCCCCATATCCAAAATTGACTTCTAAGTTATGTGCTTGGCTCCTTATAACAAATATATTTTAAGTCAACAGGATGGCACCCTGGATTTTGGTGAAAATGGGAAATCGGTACAAAGGAGGAAGAAGATGGCACTGAAGCCAGGAAAGGGAAATATATAGATAATCAGAGAAATTGATTCAATGTGAAGAACATTTTAAGCAAAATAATGAGAAAGCTGAGACCCTTACCTACAATCCCTATGCTATGAGTCACTGAAGGAAGTGTCTCCAGTTTCAGGAACTCGAGATTGAGCAGTGGCTGGAATCATCGCAAGGCATGTGGGAGGCTGGGAATTTCCTGGAGAACATATTCCTGCAGATGGTGCTGATTCTGCAGCTATAGAGAGCTCAGGGGTTTGCTAAGTGGATGGCCATCTGACAGAGTTAGAAGAAATGGACAATGCGAAAATTCTCCAGGTCGATGACATTTTCTGAATAATAATTTCAGTGCTGAATACCAGAGTAAGAGAACCTCAGCAGAGTGCAGTCTAAAAGCACACACATAGAACTATGGGGTAAATGAGACCAGCTAAGTCTAGAAATCCAGTGGTGATTACAGTACCCAATAAGGGGACAGACAGGCAGCAGATGTAGTATGGTTTGGAAATGGTGATGTAGTGACAACGCCAGTGGACTAGTAATCCAGACACCCAGGTTAATGCTCTGGGGACATGGGTCCAATTCCCACGATAACAGCGGGTGGAATTTAAATTCTGTTTATAAAATCTGGAATTGGAAGCTAGTAATGTTGATGATTGTTGTAAAAAGCTCAACTGGTTTATGAATGCCCCATTAGGGAAGGAAATCCGGTATCTTGATCTAGTCTGTACTACGTGTGATTCCAGCAACATGACTGTTTCTTAACTATCCTCTGAAACAGCCTAGTGAGCCACTCAGTTCGTGGGCAATTCAGGATAGACTATAAATCTTGGCCCTACCAATGACACTTACTTCCCATCTAAGGTAAAAAAGGACAGCTATGTTCACTGTCACTAATGTATATAAAAATAGTAGCGGACCAAGAATAGAGCCCTGTGCTACTCCATGCTTAATACTCAATATACCAGAACAAATCAAATTAAAATATGCAATTTGTCTGTAATATAACTGTTCTTCTTTAGTTGATTTTTCTAATATTGTAGCTTAGAAAATAAAACAGAGTTCTTTGTTCAGATGCATAGAAACTGTGATACTGGATAGAATTTTCCATTCTAGAAACTGTTGTTGGCAGGCAATGGTTCCCATTTGACAGCAGGGTGGGTGGAAATGTGCAATCTTCCACTTATGAGTTTATTAATTATGCATCTGTGAGAAGCTTGGTGAGTCTGGTGGTGGGACAGACACAAACTTACCCATCCCTCTTAAGCACATAGCTTGCAACCATATTCAAGGCAATCTCTAACAGACAGTAACACACTGCAGGAGAGGAGTTCTGCATTACTCCTCCAGTGTTCTTGTGACCACAGCTCATACTGAAAAAGCTCAATCTGGCTCTGTGTCAACCAACAACAGCCCCTTCATCTTTTCATCATGTGGCCTGCAGCCTTCATCACTGATACTTCAGTCGATGTGTGAATGAATTGAAATGACAGATTAAGTGAAGGTCGATCTCAAAGCCAGCAGAGCAGTGATAATGGTTTTACCTGGTATCTATTGAGACATAGCATTTCCACCTAGCCCCTTCCAGTTAAAAGATATTCTGGAGGAGCAGAGATGGGTTCTTCTCCCATTCACACAGGATGCATATGGAGACATTGCTCTTTGACCAGAGTGAGTGGAGTCAAGTGCAAGAAGCCTCATACAGACACTTTTCCTCTTGACTCTCCTCCCTCAGGACCATTGACTTGGAAGATTTGAAAGACTGACCACAGGATCCCTTGTTAGCGATGGTCATTCATGCTGAAGTATGGAGATTTAGTCATGAGTTGATGGCCCTCCACTAACCGTGGGTCATGGAGGCATCCAACTCCCTCACTTCATCAACTGCCACTTACTGCAGCCAATGGTAAATGGCGCAGAATTAAGTGCAGCTCCCGATCTTGTTGAGATCTCAGTGTTATGAGAACCATGAGTTGGAACCTGTTTCAAATTTAACCTGACAATAGAAAGGAGAATGTGACTGGGCATGGTTGACATCTCCCTGCTGCATATTTTTCAGTGGTGGGAGGTGACCCGCCATTGGCCATGGTGGGATCTTCTGGCTCTGCAGCTGTCAATGGTATTTCCCATTGAATCCACCCCACACCACTGGGAAACCCACAGCAGGGGTTTGCTGTCAGTGGGACAGGTGTGAATAGATGGAAGATCTCATCCCTAATTGCTTCATGCCTGTCGTCAGGCCACTTGTACAAAATTGAACCTCACCCATCCGAAAAGACATTCCACCCACCTCGTGAGATCTTACTGACTGATTAACTGTGTGGTCAAGGTCAGTTTGAAAAAAGTGGTG
Organism: Mustelus asterias; assembly: GCF_964213995.1. Lineage (NCBI taxonomy): Eukaryota > Metazoa > Chordata > Chondrichthyes > Carcharhiniformes > Triakidae > Mustelus > Mustelus asterias. The sequence goes on from NC_135808.1 coordinate 13,843,876, forward strand.
CATGTCCACGCTTTCCCTGTCACCCATCAACTCCCACCCCTACCAGACACTATCCCCATCTTTTCCTCTTAAATCTTACTCCCTTGTCTCGCCTTCCCTCCACCCTTCCTTCCAGTCTTCTCCTGTTTCCCTTGTCCAGCCAAGGCACAGTGTTCACTAACAGCACTCTTGTGAAGCTATGCAAAGTGTGCAAGTAGGGTAAAATGACATCTATGAACTTCAAACTCATGGAACAGTTGAAGCTCGCCAGGTGCGCAGGACTTATGGATGGTAATAAAAATTGAACAATCTAAATACTCACTTTGGGCATTTAATTTGGAAGATGAATTTAATACCCGTGAGGTGGCTTTTTAATTAGCATGTATGAGATGCTAATGAAGACAAACTCAACCTTTAAAGACAAGAAAGAAAATAACTCACACAGTTTATTCTGTTGTCGGGAAAATTATTTTTTGCATCTAGCCAAATTAAATTTGCATACCGCGATTCCCACCATGTGTGAGCAGAAAATTCCATGTTTTATTTCTGAGCTAAGGTGAGGGATTTTCCACCCCCCCATGGCATATTTTCCAGTTGTGGAGATGCCGGCGTTGGACTGGGGTAAACACAGTAAGAAGTTTAACAACACCAGGTTAAAGTCCAACAGGTTTATTTGGTAGCAAAAGCCACACAAGCTTTCGAAACTCTAAGCCCCTTCTTCAGGTGAGCTTCACTCACCTGAAGAAGGGGCTTAGAGCTTCGAAAGCTTGTGTGGCTTTTGCTACCAAATAAACCTGTTGGACTTTAACCTGGTGTTGTTAAACTTCTTACTATATTTTCCAGTGACACAGGTGGCTTGAAATTGACTAGCAACTGGATTGTCCTGTACCGCTGATGTCAATGGCGTTTTGTGCTTTTCATTGGCCAGGCTGCTGGGAAACCTGCTAAAGTTCTGGCTGGCATGAAGGGGAAGTGGTGGCATAGTAGTATATAACTGGACTAGTAATCCAGAGACCCAAGGTGTCTCTGGTGACCTGGGTTCAAATCCTACCCTGGCCACTGGTGGAATTTGTATTCAATAAAAATAAAGTCTGGAAGTAAAAGTCTAATGATGGTAATGAAACCATTATTGATTGTTGTAAAAAACACATCTGGTTCACTAATGTCCTCTGAGGAAAGAAATCTGCTGTCCTTGCCTGGTCTTGCCTACATGTGATTCCAGATCTACAACAATGCGGTTGACTCTTAACTGCCCTCCGAAATACCAAAATGGGACACTCAGTAAAAGCACAGTTAGGAATGGGCAATAAATGCTGGCCTTCCTCGTGTAAATAATGTAGTGTAAATAACCAGAAATATCAGAATATAAATAGCAAAAATTGAATCAATGGAAATCATGGGGAAAACAAAGGAAGGTGGTTGTGGTGATTGGAAGTCAATCATTTCAGCTCCAGCACATTACTTCAGGAGTTCCTCAAGGTAGTGTCCTCGGTCCAACCATTTTCATCTGCTTCAGTAACAACCTTCCTTCCATTCTAAGGTCAGAAGTGGGGATGTTCGCTGATGACTGCACAATGTTCAGCACCATTCAAGACTCGTTAGATACTGAAGCAGCCCATGTCCAAATGCCGCAAGGACTGGACAATGTCCAGTAATATTCACGCCACACAAGTGCCAGGCAATCACCATCTCCAAAAAGAGAGGATCTAATTATTGCCCCTTGACATTCAATAGAATTACCATCACTGAATCCTGGGGGTTACCATTGACCAGAAACTTGATTGAACCAGCCATATAAATACTCTGGCTACAAGATCAGGTCAGCGGCTAGGGATACTGTGGTGAGTAACTCACTATCTGACTCCCCAAAGCCTGTCCACCATCTATAAGACACAAGTTAGGACTGTGATGAAACACTCCCCTCCACTTGCCTGGATGACTGCCGCTCCAATAATACTGAAGAAGCTCAACCCTATCCAGGAAAATGTAGACACTTGATTGGCACCCCTTCCACAAACATTCACTCAGTCTACCACCGAAAACAGTAGCAGCATTGTATACCATCAACAAGATGCACTTCTCCTAGACAGCACCTTCCAAATCCATGACTGTTAACATTTGGAGGGACAAGAGTAACAAATACTGGGGTCATCACCTACTGGGGGCTTCCCTCAAAGTCACTTACCATCCTGACATTGAAAAATATCGCCGTACCTTCATTATCACTGGGTCAAGATCCTGGGACTCCCTCCCTAATAACACTATTGGTGTACCCACACCTTGGAGACTGTAACAGTTCAAGAAGGCAACTCACCACCATGCCCTAATGGAATGGGCAATGGGCAATAAATGCTGGAGTAGTCAGCAATGCCCACATTCGGAGCATCATTTCAAAGTTGGAGAGTATTATTAGCATGGCACCAAGGAGACTTTCTGAGCTCAGATTGTTAAATGGGTGTTGAGGAGGAATGTCAAAGTGAAAAAGTTGAAGAAGGAGGTAGGGCACATCTAATTTGTGCTACTCAGGGATGACCATCCTTTGACATGTAGCTTCATATTGCAGGGATTTGTATTTTGAGGGCTGGTTTTATCTGTCAGTTGCCATAGCAGTTCCTGAGTAGTTGGACACGATCGATATGATCTTTGTTGGGAAGAAGCAAATCACTGACACACTGGGCTGAATCTTCCATGGAACGGCAATGACTGTCAGATTGCGACTCTGCTCTTTTTAACTTACACTAGAATGGAGCAGCACATTTCTCACCCAGACATCCTATCCAGGAAACATATGCAGCGCAACAACTCCTGGTACTCATCTATGCAGTGCAGGATCATCAGGAGCAGTATTAAACATGTTCCTTTATTACAGCAAATTATAAGCAAAGTACTCTTCTTCAGAACAGGTGGAAAGTGAATCGGTTGTTTTTAAAAAGTGTCATATGACGTTGAACCGTTAACTCTGTTTCTTTCTCCACAGATGCTGCCAGAGCTGCTGCACTTTCCAGCATTTACTGAACTTGTCCTTTTAATTACACTGACTGGTCAGCTGCCTGGCATGGGTGGTAGCCTTGGAGGGTGGGTGGGGGTGTAGTCGGGTAGTTGGTGGTTCCAGGTCTGAAGGGTGTGGGAGAGTATCAGTACCATAATTACCCAGAGTTAGAAGCTGTTTTAATCCTTCTAACTTTTCTTGGATAAATATTCTGCTGTGAGAGTTGGAGGCATCCAAATTCTCCAATTTAAATTGAAGTATCGGATGGCTTCAGGCACAGCATAGTTGCCCATTGTAAGTTTAAACTTCCCAGGTAATTGCCATACAGTCCTTGCCTGGGGACCTCTGGTTGGTCCCCCAGGGCATCTTTTGGGGTATCTTTGGAACTTGAACACCCAGGAGATCAGGGCCAATGTATCAAACAATCTGGGCATGACAGCAGCAACCATCCTCTCGTGAAAAATAACAAGAAAATTATATGATCACCTCGGAATGCAAAACTAAAAGTAAATTTGACATTGGTCCTGTTTCTTTGCAGAGATATACCATAAGCGAGTGGCAACATCATGCTGGAAAAAAACGTCTTGCTATTTCAGATAACATGAGGGGAGATGTGTCTCTCTCTCACCACTAGAAAGCAATCTGGAGTCACCAGATTTAACTCTCAAGAATCAACTATGAAATGTCAACTCCCATCAGTGCAAAAGGCGAATTGGTTGTGAAAGCACCCTGTTGTATAAAATCCTGCTATTACACTGCCTATTGGAATTCTGGAAATCTCTCAGCCACAGAGATGACTGCTTGACTTCAACCTGCACCAGATCATTATTTCTTTTCCTGCTATGCTTTTGCATGGGAAACACTTCATTGAATTGTGTTAGTCATGCCTGTATTATTGGGATTGTGTGTGAATTAAGGGATTTATTTCAGTTATCTGAATCACAAACACTGTGTGCACAGATAAAAAGTTACTGGAGAGGAGCCCTTGATGAAACCATACAAGTGGAGGCAGGCGGGAAAGTCCTCCATGGGCCTTTCCACCCAGAATGTTTTACTAATAAAGGCGGAAAGGTGTCAGGTATTGGTCCCAATACCAACTCATCAAATTCCCAGTCCCTCCTGTCTCCTTTCTCACATCTTGTGGGGGCAGCAGATTTGTGCAATGTTCCCTCTGTGGTGAAGAGCACAACCAGAGGCCATCAATATAAAATAGTCACCAAGAAATCAAATAAGGAAGTCTGAATAAAAAAAACCCTCTTAACTGAGAGCTGAGAATGTGGAGCTTACTACCGCAGGGAGTGGTTAAAGTGAATTATACGGATACTTTCCAGGGGAAACCAGACAAGGATATGAGGACGATGAGAATCAAATGTTACAATGCTAGATTTATCTGCGGAAAGATGAAGATGTTTGAGTAGCACATTAACACTGATGTGGATTGCTTTGCTTAATCTGCTACTTTGCCATATATACAGTGTAAAGTATTAATCCCAGAAGCTAGCTTTTACTATTGTTTTACTGTTGCTATTCATTATTTTTAAAAATGTTTTACTCCACCCTTAAAGTTACAAAGCCAATGCTCAGAATGGACTGGTCAAATCCAAATCCATTCCTTACTTGCTCCAAAAACAAAATTCAAAATCTAATTGAATGCATTTCAATGTCCCCTCGAGAGAGACAAACAAGATCCAAGGTGACAAGATCATAGAAACCCTACAGTGCAGAAGGAGGCCATTCGGCCCATCGAGTCTGCACCGACCACAATCCCACCCAGGCCCTACCCCCACATATTTTACCCGCTAATCCCTCTAACCTACACATCCCAGGACTCTAAGGGGCAATTTTTTAACCTGGCCAATCAACCTAACCCGCACATCTTTGGACTGTGGGAGGAAACCGGAGCACCCGGAGGAAACCCACGCAGACACGAGGAGAATGTGCAAACTCCACACAGACAGTGACCCGAGCCGGGAATCGAACTCGGGACCCTGGAGCTGTGAAGCAGCAGTGCTAACCACTGTGCTACCATGCCGCCCCTATGAGGCATTGCACACCATCTTGGGCTTGATCTGAAGCTTGATCATAGCCAAAAGGCTGAGAAATTCATTATTGATCTGACAATATAGAAATAAACTGTCCCAATTATTCTTCTGAAGTACTGATTTTGCATGATTCCTTTAAACATTACCCCCTTTTTTACATCACTGACCAAGAAATTGAAAGTTGGAGCCACTTGCCCATATTTTTGGAACAAGTAGCAACATCCTGAATTTTTTTCTCTCTCTCCATGGTATTGGAAATTCTGCTGGTCAGCTAGCAGCAGGTCTCCTTACCTTCCTGGAGTGAAAATTCTGCTGTTAGTGGTTCGCTAGCTAGTAACTAGCGTCTCTCTCTCTCTCTCTCTTCCCCTGGGATTTTGGGAAGTTATGATGTCAAGCTTGTCTGTGTGTGTGTGTGTATCAAGAGAACTGCAGCATCCAAGCAAGGAACTAAGTTCATGCGAGCATTCATATTTTCTGGGCTAAATATGCGGCAAGGGTTTTGTTTATGGGATTTGTTTGGTTGGAATGGTATTTAGCTGTTAAGTTTTATACAATATCATGGTTGTTTTTTTTTCCTTGTGTGTAATTGGTAAATGTTTTTGCTAATTTTCTTTCTATACATGTTAAGTGTATTATTAAATAAACTTTGTTTGATGAAAGTCCCCTGGTGGGTCAATTGAATCATACCTGAAGTGAAACATCCCATTTTTCCCCAGTCAAATTCAATTGCAAAACTTATGACCCAAATGGACTTCACTAGACCAAGCTAGAATCCCACGCTAGCCACACAGACCCCCGCCAACTATGGCAAGGTCTTTAAGACATAATAGGTTATAAGATGAAGGCACATAAAATTATTGGCACCAACGCCCCCCTCCATGATGAGCTCAATGCATTCTATGTCCCGTTTTTAGCAAGAGTTGAGCGAGAGCACACCCTCACTCCGGAAGCTTCAGGTGAACCTGTATCTGAGGTCACCATTGCCGATGTCAGAGCAGCCTTCTTGAAGGTCAATCCACGGAAAACGACTGGCCCAGATGGGGTACCCGGATGAGAAATCAAATCCTGCATGAATCAACCTCTCTTTACAACAATCTGAGGTCCCTGTCTGCTTCAAGAAAATGACCATCATCCTGGTACCAAAGAAAAGCCAAGCAGCATGCCGTAAGGGCAATCATTCAGTGGCTCTGATATCCATCATTATGAAGTTCTTCGAAAGGCAAGTTATGGCACGAATCAATTCTGGTCTCCCAGATGCCTGGATCCACTACAGTTCGCCTACCGCTGCAACAGGTCCACAGCAGACTCCATCTTCCTGGCCCTGCACCCAACCTGGAACACCTAGATAACAAAGGCACCTATGTCAGACTCCTATTTATCGACTACAGCTCATCCTTCAACATCATTATTCCAACGAAGCTCATCTCCAAACACCGTTGCCTGGGGCTCGGCTCCTCCCTCTGTGGCTGGATCCTGAACTTCCGAACAAAGAACAAAGAACAAAGAAAATTACAGCACAGGGCCCTCCAAGCCTGCACTGACCTGGCTGCCCGACTTAACTAAAACCCCCTACCCTTCCAGGGACCATATCCCTCTATTCGCATCCGATTCATGTACTTGTCAAGACGCTGTTTAAAAGTCACTACCATATCCGCTTCCACTACCTCGCCTGGCAACGAGTTCCAGGCACCCACTACTCTCTGTGTAAAAAATCTGCCTCGTACATCTCCTTTAAACCTTGCCCCTCGCACCTTAAACCTATGCCCCCTAGTAATTGACTCTTCCACCCTGGGAAAAAGCTTCTGACTACCCACTCTGTCCATGCCTCTCACAATCTTGTAGACTTCTATCAGGTCGCCCCTCAACCTCCGTCGCTCCAGTGAGAACAAACCAAGTTTCTCCAACTTCTCCTCATAGCTACTGCCCTCCATACCAGGCAACATCCTGGAAAATCTTTTCTGTACCCTCTCCAAAACCACCACATCCTTCTGGTAGTGTGGTGACCAGAATTGAACACTATATTCAAGTGCGGCCTAACTAAGGTATTATAAAGCTGCAACATAACTTGCCAATTTTTAAACTCAATACCCTGACCGATGAAGGCAAGCATGCCATATGCCTTCTTGACTACCTGCTCCACCTGCATTGCCACTTTCAGTGACCTGTGTACCTGTACACCCAGATCCCTTTGCCTATCAATACTCTTAAGGGTTCTGCCATTTACTGTATATTTCCTATCTGTATTAGACCTTCCAAAATGCATTACCTCACATTTGTCCGGATTCAACTCCATCTGCCATCTCTCTGCCCAAATCTCCAACTGATCTTTATCGTGCTGTATCCTCTCATGGTCCTCATCGCTATCCGCAAATCCACCAACCTTTGTGTCGTCCGCAAACTTACTAACCAATCCAGTTACATTTTCCTCCAAATCATTTATACATATTAGAAACAGCAAAGGTCCCAGCAATGATCCCTGAGGAACACCACTTGTCATAGCCCTCCATTCAGAAACGCACCCTTCCACTGCTACCCTCTGTCTTCTTTGACCGATAGCCAAGTTCCGCACACATGAGGACGGCCTCAACTGGGATATTGGGTTCATGTCACACTATTTGTAATCCCCACAGCCTGCCTGGACCTGCAGAGTTTCACTGGCTGTCCTGTCTGGAGACAATACACATCTTTTTAGCCTGTCTTGATGCTCTCTCCACTCACATTGTTTGTATCTTAAAGACTTGATTAGCTGTAAGTATTCGCATTCCAACCATTATTCATGTAAATTGAGTTTGTGCCTTTATATGCCCTGTTTGTGAACAGAATTCCCACTCACCTGAAGAAGGGTCTTGGGGCTCCGAAAGCTTGTGTGGCTTTTGCTACCAAATAAACCTGTTGGACTTTAACCTGGTGTTGTTAAACTTCTTTCTTTGACCGAGCCAGTTTTGTATTCACCTTGCCAGCTCACCTCTGATCCCATGTGACTTCACCTTCTGCACCAGTCTGCCATGAGGGACCTTGTCAAAGGCCTTACTGAAGTCCATGCAGACAACATCCACTGCCCTACCCTAATCAATCATCTTCGTCACTTCCTCGAAAAACTCGATCAAGTTCGTGAGACACGACCTCCCCTTCACAAAACCATGTTGCCTCTCACTAATACATCCACTTATTTCCAAGTGGGAATAAATCCTGTCTCAAAGAATCCTCTCCAATAATTCCCCGACCACTGATGTAAGGCTCACCGGCCTGTAATTACCTGGATTATTCTTGCTACCCTTCTTAAACAAAGGAACAACATTGGCTGTTCTCCAATCCTCTGGGACCTCCCTGTAGCCAGTGAGGATACAAAGATTTCTCTCAAGGCCCCAGCAATTCCCTCCCTTGCCTCTCTCAGTATTCTGGGGTATATCCCATCAGGCCCTGGGGACTTGTCTACCTTAATGTTTTTCAAGAACTCCAATACCTCCTCCTTTTTTGATCTCAACATGACTCAAACTATCTACACCCTTTCCCAGACTCATCATCCACCAAGTCCTTCTCTTTGATGAATACTGACGCAAAGTACTCATTTAATATCTCACCCATTTCCTCTGGCTCCACGCATAGATTCCCTCCCTTGTCCTTCAGTGGGCCAACCCTTTCCCTGGCTACTTTCTTGCTCTTTATATATGAATTAAAAAGCCTTGGGATTTTCCTTAATCCTGCTGGCCAATGCTTTTTCATGACCCCCTTTTAGCCCTTCTTACTCCTTGCTTAAGTTTCTTTCTACTTTCCTTGTATTCCACACCTGTTTCGTGCGTTCCCAGCCTCCTAGCTTTGACAAATGCTTCCTTTTCCTCTTTGACTAGGCTCACAATATCTCTCATTATCCAAGGTTCCCAAAACTTGCCATACTTATCCTTGATCCTTCTAGAAATGTGCTGGTCCTGAATCCCTTTCAACTTACACTTGAAAGCCTCCCACATGCCAAATGTGGATTTGCCCACAAACATCTGCTCCCAATCTACATTCTTCAGTTCCTGCCTAATATTGTTGTAATTAGCCTTCCCCCAATTTAGCACCTTAACTTGAGGACTACACTTATCTTTATCCATTAGTACCTTAAAGTTTACTGAATTGTGGTCACTGTTCCCGAACTGCTCCCCTACTGAAACATCGACCACCTGGCCGGGCTCATTCCCCAATACCAGGTCCAGTATTGCCCCTTCCCTAGTTGGACTATCTACACACTGTTTCAGGAAGCCCTCCTGGATGTTCCTTACAAACTCTGCCCATCCACGCCCCTAGCACTAAGTGAGTCCCAGTCAATATAGGGGGAAATTAAAATCTCCCACCACAACAACCCTGTTACTTTTACACGTTGCCAAAATCTGCCTACATATCTGTTCCTCAATCTCCTGCTGGCAGTTGGGTGGCCTATAGTAAACCCCCAACATTGTGACTACACCTTTCCTATTCCTGAGCTTTACCCAGATTGCCTCGCTGTATGAGCCCTCCAAGGTGTCCTCCCGGAGTACAGCTGTGATATTCTCCTTAGTAAGAAGTTTAACAACACCAGGTTACTTTAACCTGGTGTTGTTAAACTTCTTACTGTGTTTACCCCAGTCCAACGCCGGCATCTCCACATATTCTCCTTAACCAGTAGTGCAACTCCCCCAACCCCTTTTACATCCCCCTCTATCCCGCCTGAAACATCTGTATCCTGGAATGTTAAGCTGCCAATCATGTCCTTCCCTTAACCAAGTCTCTGTAATGGCAACAACATCGTAGTTCCTAGTACTAATCCAAGCTCTAAGTTCATCTGCCTTACCTGTTACAGTTCTTGCATTGAAACAAATGCACTTCAGTCCACCACACCCTCTCTGATTAGCAATCCCACCCTGCCTGCTGTTTCTCTGAGTCTTACTGGCCCTACTCTCTGATTCCCCTTCAGCTAATTCACCTTTGCTTTGGTTCCCACCCCCCCCTGCCAAACTAGTTTAAATCCTCCTGTATGACACTAGCAAACCTCCCGGCCAGAATATTTGTGCCCTTCCTGTTTAGATGCAACCTGTCCTTCTTGTACAGGTCCCATCTGCCCTGGAAGAGACCCCAATGGTCCAGATATCTGAGACCCTCCCTCCTGCACCAGCTGTTTAGCCATGTGTTGAGCTGCACTATCTTCCTATTCCTAGCCTCACTAGCGTGTGGCACAGGGAGTAATCCTGAGATTACAACCCCAGAGGTCCTGCTTTTTAATTTTCTACCTAACTCCCTAAACTGCTGCTGCAGGACCTCATCACTCTTCCTGCCTATGTCGTTAGTACCAATATGTACAACAACCTCTGGCTGTTCACCCTCTCCCTTCAGAATGCTTTCTGCCCTTTCAGAGACATCCTGGACCCTGGCACCAGGAAGGCAACATACCATCCTGGAGTATCTTTCACGTCCACAGAAATGCCTATCTGCACCCCTAACTATAGAATCCCCTATAACTATTGCTCTAGTCCTCTTTGTCCCTCCCTGCTTAATAACAGAGCCAGCCGTGATGCCACTGCTTTGGCTGCTGCTGCTGGTGTCCACTGATAGCCCATCTCCCTCAACAGTATCCAAAACGTATATTTGTTAGAGAGGGGGATGACCACAGGGGATTCCTGCACTGACTGCCTGCCCCTTCTGGCGGTCAACTATCTATCTGCCTGCACCTTCGGTGTGGCCACATCTCTAAAGCTCCTATCTATGATGCTTTCCACCTCCTTCATGCTCCTAAGTGCATCCAACTGCTGCTCCAACCTATCCATGCGGTCTGTAAGGAGCTGCAATTGGGTGCACTTCCTGCAGACATAGTTGTCCAAGACTTTGGAAGTGTCACGGATCTCCCACATCTCACAAGTGCAACACTTAACCCCACTAACCGACATTTCGAGCACCAATTAAATTATTTGAGAAAATTTATAAAACTCTTACCTTCACTTTTACCGTCTCATAGTGGCCTTTTTTTCTTGGTTAGAGGAGGAGGAGGGAGGGAGGGAAACACTAATGTAGTGTTTCGGGCTTATCGCTCTTTGACACCAGATTTTTCGCTTCCCACTTCTTGGTAAATGTTGCTGGTCTGACTTCTCCCAGAATGCACCAGTGAAGTCCCTCAGCTGCTTCTACCGGATGCTCTAACTCCTGTTTATCACTGGAGGTGATATCCCGCTTCCCACTTCTTGTAAATGTTGCTAGTTCAACTTCGCCCAGAATGCACCAGTGAAGTCCCTCCTCCGCGATCATCCTCAACACCGGTGCCCCAGCAAGCTGTGTTCTCAGCCTCCTACTATATTCCTTTTACACCTACGACTGTGTGGCCAAATTCCCCTCCAACTTGATTTTCAAGTTTGCTGATGACACCATCATAGTGGGCCAAATCTCAAAACAATGATGGGACGGAGTACAGGAAAGAAATAGAGAATCTGTTGAACTGGTGCGATGACAATAATCTCTCCCTCAATGTCAACAAAATGAAGGAGATAGTCATCGACTTCAGGAAGCGTAGTGGAAGACATGCCCCTGTCTACATGAATGGGGACGAAGTAGAAATGGTCGAGAGCTTCATGTTTTTAGGTGTCCAGACCACCTGTCCTGGTCCCCCCATGCTGACACTATAGTTAGGAAAGCTCACCAATGCCTCTACTTTCTCAGAAGACAAAGGAAATTTGGTATGTCCACTACAATTCTCACCAACTTTTACAGATGCACCATAGAAAGCATTCTTTCTGGTTATGGTTCATTCTCTATCGAAGACTGCAAGAAACTATAAAGAGTTGTGAACGAAGCCCAGTCCATCACTCAAACTAGCCTCCCACCCATTGACACTGTCTACACTTCCCGCTGTTCGGTAAAGCAGCCAGCATAATTAAGGACACCACACAACCTGGACATACTCTCTTCCACCTTCTTCTGTCAGGAATAAGATACAAAAGTCTGAGGACATGTATCAACCAACTCAAGAACAGTTTCTTTCCTGCTGCTGTCAGACATTTGAATGGACCTGCCTCGCATTAAGTTGATCTTTTTCTACACCCTAGCTATGACTGTAGCACTACATTCTGCATTCTCTCCTTTCCTTGTTTATGAACGGTATGCTTTGTCTGTATATTGTGCAAAAAACAATACTTTTCACTGTATACCAATACATGCGACAATAATAAATCAAATCAAATCAAGTAAAACACTTTGGAGATTTTGACCTGAATTGCAACACTGTCCATCACATATGGGTGCAGTTGGGACATAAACATCTATTTAAACTGGTATTGATTCTTGGATTGGCATTCGCAGGATTTATTATACTTTAAAAGATACATTATACTTATGGCTCTTTTGACCTGAGAATTACAAGATAGCAAACTGATGACTCACTCAAATGGTTTTTAAGCAGTGGAGTCAGTTTATGTTGTATCCAGATTATAGATTTAGAAAATGAAAGAAAGGATAGCACGAAAGCAAAACACTTCAATGGTATGTTAATGCTAAATATGTAAATGTATAACCTACATTATCAGTGATGTAAGATCACATGATAATAGAGTGAGGGCTTAACTTACCAGCTCTTCCCACCAACAGGATCATCAGGTCCCAGTGATGGTGACACCCACTCTCCCCCCATAAGGTGTGATGTGAAATAAAATGTCATAAAACAGTCCAAAGATGTACAGGTTAGGTGGATTGGCCATGTTAAATTGCCCCTTATTGTTCCAAGAAGTGTAGGTTAGGAGTATTAGTGGGCTAAATATGTGGGGTTATGCGGATAGGGCCTGGGTAAGATGCTCTTTTGAAGAGTCAGTACAAACCCATTGGGCTTAATTGCCTCCTTCTGCACTGTCGGCTTTCTATGATTCTATAATAATAAATAAAAGATAGTATTTGTTCATAGCATTTCCAACAGCTTCATCTGAAGGTCCAGGACCATGGCTATCACATACCAGACAAAAGACATTAGATATTGGCAACTGTTAGACACAATGCAAGCAACAGCAAGTGCAGAATCAAACGACTGGAAGGAACAGCAAGAGGAACAATTGCAGGACAAAGACAGTGTGGAAAATCTTCAATCATACTCCAGAAGAAGCAACAGTAAAAGAGAGAGAGATGGAAAGAATTCCACCTCCAGCAATGCATTTTTGGACGCTGTGGAAGGGCCGGATCAGGCTGAGAAGTAGCAGAACTGGCGTCGCAGGTTTACCAGATCCCCATCTTCCTACCAAACTGAAACATTTCACACTTTTCTGCATTAACTGTCATTTCTTTCATTCATTCATGGGATATGGGTGGAAAGGCCAACATTTGGGAACAGTTAAGAGTCAATGTGGAACAAAAACAGAAAAAGGTGGAAATCCTAGCAGGTCTGACAGGATCAGTGGAGAGAAAGTAGAGCCAATTCTTTGAGTCAAGGGGTCATCAGATTCCAGCATCCACAGTATTTTGCTTTTATCTTAAGAGTCAGTGTGGATCTGGTTTCACGTCTAGACCAGATTTCCTTCATCAAAGGGTATCAGTAAACCAGATGTTCAATAACTATCAGTGATGGTTTTGTGGTCACCAAGTGGGTCCACTTAGTTGGCAATTAGGATGTGATAGAGTCATTGAGGTCTACAGCATAGAAAAGGCCCTTCACTCCATCATGTTTGAACCAGTCAAAAATGACCACCTAACTATTCTAATTCCATTTTCCAACACTTGGCACATAGCCTTGTATGCCTTGGCATCGCAAGTGCACATCTAAATGCTTCCTAAAAGTTATGAGAGTCTCTGCCTCCAGTCCCTTTTAGGAAGTGAGTTCCAGACTTCCACCACCCTCTGGGTGAAAAAGTTTATCCTCACATCCCCTCTAAACCTTCTGCCCCTTACCTTAAATCTATGTCCGCTGCTCATTGATCCCTCCTCTAAGGGGAAAAGTTTCTTCCTGTCTACTCTACCTATGCTTCTCATAATTTTATACATCACAACCATATCTCCTCTGAGGCTCCTCTGCTCCAAATAAAACAACCCCAGTCTATCCAATCTCACTTCATAATTAAAACTCGGTGGTAGCCATGATATGGAAATGCCAGCGTTGGACTGAGGTGGCACAGTAAGAAGTCTCACAACAGCAGGTTAAAGTCCAACAGATTTATCTGGTAGCATGAGCTTTCAGAGCGCTGCTCCTTCATCACCTGATGAATGAGCAGCGCTTCGAAAGCTCATGCTACCAAATAAACCTGTTGGACATTAACCTGCTGTTGTGAGACTTCTTACTGTAACTAAACCTCTCCAGCTCAGGCAACAACCGAGTAAGTCTCCTCTGCACCTTTCCAGTGCTATCACATCCCTCCTATAATGTGGAATCCAGAACTGCACACATAACTGTGGCTTAACCAATATTTTATGTAGTTCCAAAATAACCTCCCGGCTCTCAAACTCTATGCCTTGACTAATAAAGGGAAGCATATCATATGCCTTTTTAACCACTTTATCCACCTGTCCTGCTACCTTAAAGGACATGCAACTCAAAGTAACTCTGATCTTCAGTGCTTCCCAGGGTCCTGCCATTCATTATGTATTACCTTGACTTGTTTGTCTGGCCCAATTGCATCATCTCACATTTATCCAGACTGAATTCCATTTTCCACTGATCAGCCCATTTGACCAGCTCGTCGACATCCTCCTGTGATCTAAAACTGCCCTCCTCACTTTTTACCACCCAAGCCTTACTGATCAATCATCCTAAATTCAAGTCTAAATCAGTTATATAAACCACAAACAGCAGGTGTCCCAACACTGATCCCTGTGAGACCCGACTGGACACAATCTTCCAGTCTGAAAACACCCCTCGACCATTGCCTTCTGCTTCTTGCCATTCAGCCAATTCTGGATCCAATTTGACAAATTTTCTTGCATCCCATGGATCCTTACCTTTGCTATCAGTCTCCCATGTGAGACCTTGTCAAAAGCCTTGCTGAACTCCAAGTAAACTACATCAAATGCATCGCCCTCATCTACATACCTTGTCATCTCTTGAAAAAATTCAATCAAGTTGGCCAGACATGACTTCCCCTTAACAAAACTATGCTGACTGTTCTTGATTAATCCCTGTACCTCCAAATTAATTCTGTTTCTCAGAATATTTTCCAATAGTTTCCCCACCACTGAGATTAAAATAACAGGACTGTAGTTTCCTGGTTAATCCCTTCCTCCCTCTTGAATAATGGTTCACAAGGCAAAATAAGCTATCTGGGTGACAGTCTTAGTTTAAACTTCCTGGGAATATACAGGCTGGCGAAAGATTTTGAGCTTACTGTTAGGAAGCAATAAGTTAGCTCACCAAGGTGTTAATGCAGATATGCTTAAAGATAGTTTTGGTTGCTAATGTGTAGTTAAGCCAGCAGGTGGCTCAGAAGAACAAGTAACTCTGTGGAAGTCGTAAAGAGATCTTTACATTGTATGTCAAGGGCAAACAATCTAAACAGTTAATAGTGAGAACTGCAATTATATGCTGTGTTGGAGAAAAAAGAGATTTTCTATGCATCTCTGAGACATGGCAAGGTGAAAATGTTGGACAGAAATTCAAATTTAAGACAAAGTAGCTCTAAGAGGAGGAAGGGTTGATATTTTTTGAAAGGCTTTATTGCACTTTATTATGTATGGTGGAGACTATCTGTGTTCAAGTGAACAAGCTCCTGGCATATTTTTGAGGCAGTAATAGATAGATTCTAGATCAGCAAGGGGGTGAAAGTTAATCGGACATAGGCAGGAGCGTGGGGTTGAAGTTACAATCAGATCAATCATGATCTCATTTAATGGTGGAGCAGGCTCAAAGGGCTGAGTAGCCTACTCATACTTCTACTTCATATGTTTGTATCTAACCTGCATTGCACATGTCCTGAGACTGTTTGATTGAGCAGTGTAGAGGGAGCTTTACTCTGTATCTAACGCCATGCTGTACTTGTCCTGAGATTGTTCGAGGGGGACAGTGTAGAGGGTGTTTTACTCCGTATCTAACCCACACTGTACCTGTTCTGGAACTGTTAGATGGGGCAGTGTAGAATGTTCTTTATTCTGTACCTAACCCATGCTATTTCTGCTCGTGTTTAATAGGACTGATTATGAAAGGATCTTCATTCATCATGTGATCTTTGCAGTAACATTTGCTATTGTCTTTATCTATAAATTGGGAAGGAAACCTAAGATTGTTTTATGCATGCAACCACGTACACACTATCTTGGTACTTTGTGGTTCATTATGTTCTGCAAACAGTAGTTCTAATGAAGATCCCTAAATATGTGATAGTTCCTCATAAAACTTCCAGATAGCCAATTGATTACCATTAGTTGTGATGGTACCATTAATCATACAACAAGTCATCTTGGACCCACTGTCTTGTTAACTCACCTTATTTCACAATGTGATAACAAGATTCAGTCAGGAGAGTGAATTGATACATCCTGTACTTTAGCAAATGATGGAGTGCACTAGTTTAATCCTGTTTGGATTATATATGTACATTATAAAGTGCCTTAAGAGAGCATCATTACACTATTCCTTCCTTAATGAAAAATATGCCATACATTTGAGTCTTCACCATTTCACATTTTCTTCTCATTTAATCATAAATCTAACTGGTCTCCTACTTCCAGAAAAGAAGTCTCATAACACCAGGTTAAAATCCAACAGGTTTATTTGGAATCACGAGCTTTCAGAGCACTACTCCTTCATCAGGTGAGGAGCGCTGCTTCTTCACTCACCTGATGAAGGAGCAGTGCTCCAAAAGCTCGTGATTCCAAATAAACCTGTTCGACTTTAACCTGATGTTATGAGACTTCTTACTGTGCCCACCCCAGTCCAATGTCGGCATCTCCACTTCATAGCTCCTATTTCGAAGTATTTAATCTTGATTTGATTTGATTTGATTTATTATTGTCACATGTATTAACATACAGTGAAAAGTATTGTTTCTTGCGAGCTATACAGACAAAGCATACTGTTCATAGAAAAGGAGAGAGTGCAGAATGTAGTGTTACAGCCATAGCTAGGGTGTGGAGAAAGTTCAACTTAATGCAAGGTGAGTCCATTCAAATGTCTGATGGCAGAAGGGAAGAAGCTGTTCTTGAGTCAGTTGGTACGTGACCTCAGACTTTTGTATCTTTTTCCCGACGGTAGAAGGTGGAAGAGAGAATATCTGGGGTGTGTGGGGTCCTTAATTATGCTGGCTGCTTTGCTGAGGCAGCAGGAAGAGTAGACAGAGTCAATGGATGGGAGGCTGGTTTGTGTGATGGATTGGGCTATATTCACAACCTTTTGTAGTTCCTTGCAGTCTTGGGCAGAGCAGGAGCCATACCAAGTTGTGATACAACCAGAAAGAATGCTTTCTATGGTGCATTTGTAAAAGTTGATGAGAGTCGTAGCTGACATGCCAAATTTCCTTAGTCTTCTGAGAAAGTAGAGGTGTTGGTGGGCTTTCTTAACTATAGTGTCAGCATGGGGGGACCAGGACAGGTTGTTGGTGATCTGGACACCTAAAATCTTGAAGCTCTCGACCTTTTCTACTTTGTCCACATTGATGTAAACAGGGGCATATTCTCCATTACACTTCCTGAAGTCGATGACAATCTCCTGTGTTTTGTTGACATTGAGGGAGAGATTATTGTTGCTGCACCAGTTCACCAGAATCTCTATCTCATTCCTGTACTCTGTCTCGTCATTGTTTGAGATCTGACCCACTACGGTGGTGTCGTCAGCAAACTTGAAAATTGAGTTGGAGGGGAATTTGGCCACACAGTCGTAGGTGTATAGGGAGTATAGTAGGGGGCTGAGAACACAGTCTTGTGGCGCACTGGTGTTGAGGATGATCGTGGAGGAGGTGTTGTTTTCTTATTCAAAATTTATGGAAGGACCTTTATCCAACTTGTACTAACTCCCAGGGGAAGGTTTCTTCAACAAGAAGTGATTTTTGACTTTGACCTATGCTTGAAATGTCCATTTCATGAAATATATCTATCTGACCTGGATCTGAATTAGATTTGGCACGACTGGGACAAAACCTAAAATACAAACTCTGTGAATCAATGCATTTGATTCTTCCCAACTTGCTTCTTTGTTAACATTTGGAAGTATAAAATTTTCTATATGTATGAGGGGAAAAAAATGTAATATTTCCAAGTTTGCTGAGAACACAAAACTAGATGAGAATGTGAGTGGTGAGGAGTGGTGAAGAGGCTTCAAGGTGATTTACAAAAGTTGCGTGAGTGGGCAAATACATGGCAGAGGCAGTATAATATGGATAAATGTGACGTTATCCACATTGATAGGTAAAGCAGAATGGCAGAGTATTACTTAAATTGTTCTAGATAGGGGAATGTTGATGTACAAAGGGACCCAGGTGTTCTTGTACATCAATCGCTGAAAACAAGCTCAGCCATGGAGCAAGCAGATCGGAAATCAAGACCAATGTTGGCCTTAATTGCAAGAGGATTTTGAGTACAGGAGCAAGGATGTCGTCATAGAATCATAGAAATCATAGAATCCCTACAGTGCAGGAGGCCTATCGAGTCTGCACCGACAACAATACTACCCAGGTCTCATCCCTGTAATCCCATATAATTCCCCATGACACTTATGGACAATTTAGCATGGGTAATTCACCGAACTTGCATATTTTTGAAGTGTGGGAGGAAACTGGAGCACCCTGAGGAAACCCACACAGACACGGGGAGAATGTGCAAACTCCACACAGACAGTGACCTAAGCTGGGAATTGAACTCGGGTCCCTGAAACTATGAGGCAGCAGTGCTAACCACTGAGCCACCGTGCGCCTGTCTTACTGAGGCTTTGGGGAGACGACAACTCATAGAATCATAGAATCCCTACACTGAGTCTACACCAACTCTCTGAAAGAGCATCTTACCTCGGGCCACCCCATACCAGTAACCCCCTAACCTACACATCTTTAGGACACTAAGGGGCAATTTTAGCATGACCAATCCACCTAACCTGCACATCTTTGGACTATGGGAGGAAACGAGAGCACCCGAGAAAACCCATGCAGATAACATGCATACTCGACGCAGACAGTCACCCAAGCCGGAATTGAACCCTGGTCCCTGGCACTGTGAGGCAACAGTGCCAATCACTGTGCCACCATGTTGCCCTGGGGTATTGTGTGCAGTTTTGGTCTCCTTATCTATTGAAGGTTATGCATGCCATAGAGGAAATCAAGCAAAGATTAGGTGGACTAGGCCTGTAGTCAATTTGCAAAATAAAATATATACCTTTAGCCATGATTGTGATTTTTCAACAGGCGACTTCTTATGAAGCTAGTGTCCCATTACTGGAAGATCAGGATAATATATGTCCCTCTGACAACAGCATTCAACCTGGAAGAAGTTAGCATTGGACTGACAAGGAAGAAGCAAATGTGGAATGTGACCAAAAGGAAATTATCCCCATATAACTTTAGAATGATAGAATCCCTACAGTGCAGAAGGAGACCATTTGGCCCATCATGTTGTACCGACTTTCCGATAGAGCATCTTACCCAGAACCTCTCCCCGACACCCCATGTATTTACCCCATTAATCCCCTAACTTACACATCTTGGGACACTAAGGGGCAATTTAGCATGGTCAATCAACCTAACCTGCATATCTTTGGACTGTAGGAGGAGACTACAGACACCTGGAGGAAACCCACGCAGACACGAGGAGAACGTGCAAACTCCACACAGTCAGCCAAGGCAGGTACTGGGGTCCCTGGTGCTGTGAGGCAACAGTGCTAACCACTGTGCCACTGTGTCTTCTATTAATTGTAACTGTTAAACCATTTACTTGATTTATTGAATTGTATTATGTGTTAAAAAATAAATGTCCCCCGTCCATCATTTCCAAACTTGATGTATACAATTTCATGACAGACCATGGTTTTCATTTAATGGGGTCCTGCAGCATTCAGACAGGCCATTCAATGGCCAATAACCAGAGGTGGAAACTTCTACCCCACAGAAACAAGCAGTCCTGCCTCAGTGACCTCCGAGTTAGATTCAACTCTTCAGTACTTCAGGCCTGGAGAAGAAGTGCAGCACTGGAACATGGTGAGTTTTTGGGGCTTTCATTGGGTAAATCTGATGAGGGGAATGTGGTCTGGGATTTGAGAAGCCATTCGGGAAGGGGAAACTGCAGCCTGAGGGGGAGTACCTCCAACGAACTCAAGGGTTTGTTAAGAGGGTCCACCACCTGCCCGCCACCAGCTTAGGCAAGAAGATGTCTTGGCTTTGGCACCTGTCGAAGATCCTCCCAATGCCAGTTAAATCATAGCAGAAATATGTTGAGGCACTTAAGTGGGCATTAATAGCTTATTTTCAGGCATCAATTGGCCCGCTAATGTGTCAGCTGGCCAACACCATGCCTTCCACTGTTAAAAATAAAATGGGGCAGAGTGGTAGGTGGGTACGTGGGTACATGGTAGGCAGTTTACAAGCTATATTTAACCTGCACTCCTACCTTTAAACACAACAACAGGAAATTCAACCCTGTACATGTTGGAAAAGATAATGTTAATTCACATGGTTAACCTTTTATAGAGAATGTGCCATTAAATCCTACAAGTATTGTGTTAAATCACCGGACTGCCACTTTATAAAAAGTAAATGACATGTTTTCCCCATTATAGAAACTCTTAAATCTATGGAGTTGTTGCACTGAATTTGTAAGAGCAAGAGGGAATGGAAAGTAATTAAAACTAAGGGACAAAAGTAAGTATGTTAATAATCAGAGAAGTTCTTTAGGTCTGCTGGTAATTTTTATGAGATACACTGGGTCAGATGAAACAGGATGCTTGTGTGGATGAAACAATTGTGAGCAAGTCCCACTCTCTAGAGTTGCCATCCAATCGTATTGGTTGGCAACGTCATCAATCCTCGCTCTCTCCCTGTCTCTCCCGCTCTCTCCAGTCAGTGGCAGCTGTTGACACTGCAGAAGAAGATGACCAAGATACGTGCATCCCTGGAGCAGGGGCCGCGAGGGTTTTGGTAGGTTAATAGAGAGAGCAGTGAGGTTAGAGGGAGTGGTGGGCTGTGTTTATTAGAAGAAGGAAGGGGGAGGGGGAAATTAACCTCAGAGGTTTTCAATCAGTGGAAAAGTTGAGTTCCCCAAGAATGATCCCTCCATTTCTTCGCACGTTTTAAATATTTGAGTTAAAGACTTGGGTTTCCTGCTCCTGTTCCAGCTGGCTGCCCATGCTAAACACCATTTGTGAGCCAGATTTCTGTTTTCACCACATCATTATACTTCCATGTGGTTATCAGTGCCTGCAGTTCACCAATCTTATTTGCCACATTATCTGTGTTCATGTGCATGCAGTGTAACCCCTAATTTAGACTTTGTTACATTCCATCCTTTATCTGATCCCACCTAATACCATACTATTTTCTGCTCTAGTGCTACATGACTCTCCCAATTTCCAGTGCACAATGGTGTTCCTCTCTAATATTACCTGCTACATTTTGACTGGATCTTTTTCATGCTGGAGGAAAGTTTTTAGTGGAGTTCCTCGGAGGTCAGTGTTTGGAACCCTTGCTTTTCTTGATATGTATTAATAACCAAGGCCAGGTACAGGGCACAATTTGCAGATGATATAAAACTTAAAAGCATTTTGAACTGTGAGGAGGATGTAGAATTTCAGTTGTTGGTGCATATGGACAGGTGGCAGATGATGTTCAATGCAGAGAAATGTGAAGTGATTCACTTTGGTAGGAAGAATCTGGAGAGACAATAAAATGTAATAAAATGTACAATTCTAAAGTGGGTTCAGGAGCAGAGGGAACTGAGTGTAAATGTGCATTTAAGTTGGCAGAACAGGTAGAGAGAACAGTTAATAAAGCATATCGTAGCTTGGGCGTTATTAGAACATAGAACATAGAACATAGAACATTACAGCGCAGAACAGGCCCTTCGGCCCACGATGTTGCACCGACCAGTTAAAAAAAAACTGTGACCCTCCAACCTAAACCAATTTCTTTTCGTCCATGAACCTATCTACGGATCTCTTAAACGCCCCCAAACTAGGCGCATTTACTACTGATGCTGGCAGGGCATTCCAATCCCTCACCACCCTCTGGGTAAAGAACCTACCCCTGACATCGGTTCTATAACTACCCCCCCTCAATTTAAAGCCATGCCCCCTCGTGCTGGATTTCTCCATCAGAGGAAAAAGGCTATCACTATCCACCCTATCTAAACCTCTAATCATCTTATATGTTTCAATAAGATCCCCTCTTAGCCGCCGCCTTTCCAGCGAAAACAATCCCAAATCCCTCAGCCTCTCCTCATAGGATCTCCCCTCCATACCAGGCAACATCCTGGTAAACCTCCTCTGCACCCTCTCCAAAGCCTCCACATCCTTCCTGTAATGTGGGGACCAGAACTGCACACAGTACTCCAAGTGCGGCCGCACCAGAGTTGTGTACAGTTGCAACATAACGCTACGACTCCTAAATTCAATCCCCCTACCAATAAACGCCAAGACACCATATGCCTTCTTAACAACCTTATCTACTTGATTCCCAACTTTCAGGGATCTATGCACACATACACCTAGATCCCTCTGCTCCTCCACACTATTCAAAGTCCTCCCGTTAGCCCTATACTCAACACATCTGTTATTCCTACCAAAGTGAATTACCTCACACTTCTCCGCATTAAACTCCATCCGCCACCTCTCGGCCCAACTTTGCAACCTGTCCAAGTCTTCCTGCAAACTACGACACCCTTCCTCACTGTCTACCACACCACCGACTTTGGTGTCATCAGCAAATTTGCTAATCCACCCAACTATACCCTCATCCAGATCATTAATAAATATTACAAACAGCAGTGGCCCCAAAACAGATCCCTGAGGTACACCACTTGTAACCGCACTCCATGATGAATATTTACTATCAACCACCACCCTCTGTTTCCTATCCGCTAGCCAATTCCTGATCCAATTTCCTAGATCACCCCCAATCCCATACATCTGCATTTTCTGCAGAAGCCTACCATGGTGAACCTTATCAAACGCCTTACTAAAATCCATATATACCACGTCCACTGCCTTGCCCCCATCCACCTCCTTGGTCACTTTCTCAAAAAACTCAATAAGGTTAGTAAGGCACGACCTACCTGCCACAAAACCATGCTGACTATCACCTATCAATTCATTACTCTCCAAATAACTATTAGTCAGGTCATATCATATGAGAGCAAGGAGTTATCTTTAACTTGTATAATCACTGGTTGAGCTTCAGCTAGAGTACTGCATCTAGTTTTGGGCAATGATTTTCGGAAGCAAAGGTGCAGAAAAGATGAATGAAAATGGTTCCAGAGATGAGGAACTTCAGTTATTAATATAGATGGGAGAAGTAAGGATTGGTTAACTTAAAGAAAGGATGGCTGAAGGAGCTTTGATAGAGGTGTTCACAATCCTAAGAGATCTGAATTGAGTAGATAGGGAGAAACTTTTCCCAATATTAAAAGGATTGAGAAGACGATGGCACATATTGAAAATAATTAAAAGAAGCAAATGTGATATGAGGAAAAATGTTTTCATGCAGTGAGTGGTTTGGGTCTAGAATACACTGCCTGAGGGTGTGGTGGAGGCCATTTCAATAGAAGCATTTGGAACAAATTCAGATTGTTATCTGATAACACTCCCATTAAAATTTAGTTTTTTAGACCAGGTTTGCACTGTAATGTAATCTGGAGGCAGGTGACACTTGTGGAACTCAAAAATGAGCATTTGTGAAAAGATTATTGCTGAATAATTTCCCCATAGAGCACTGGCAGCAACACCTTCCATCATTTTGATGGTGATTAAAAGCAGATAGATAGGACAGATAATTTGCGGGATTGGATTTGTCCTGATTTTTGTGAACAGTTTTTACCTGCCTTATTAGGGCTTCAGATTCCAGGGGCATTCAGGTTTTGGACAAGGAGGTATCTGTCCATAGATTTGGTTTTTATCACAAGTATTTGGGAAACCTTTGCAAGGTTTAGTAATCTTGTAGGGGAGATTTTGAAAAAATTTAACAAGGAATGTGGTAAATAAGATTGGTGATCTCTGAGTACAAGTTGATACATTTAACTATGATACAGGTAGAGATCATGATATAGTGATGATATCCCAAGACTAATAACCATAAAGCCAAGGCTAATTCTCTTGGACCAAGGGTTTAAATCCCACCAGCTGGTGAAATTCAAGTTCAATTAATCTGAAATACAAAGCTTGTCATAGTAATGGTGACCATGAAACGATCTTTGATTGTTGCAAAAACCCTCTATTGGTGCTCCTGCCATCCTTATGTTTGGCCTACATGTGAGTCCAGACCCGTACAATGTGGTAAACTCTTAAGTTTTCTCTGACATGGCCTTGCAAGCCACTAGATTCAGGGGGCATTAGGGGTGGACAACAATTTAGGCTGACTGTTTTTTTTCGCATGCCAGATGAGATCTCAGTTTTGATAGCTTTCTGGTAGAGTTGATTTCTCAACTTGTGTGGCAAACTTATTTGAAAGGAGAGAGTGCTAAAGATTGAACAGCTCTCAGCTTGTTTCCTCTGCTGAAGGTTTTCTGGATGCCACCTATGTCAATTGGAATCTTTCTCAAGCAGCTGGCAGCATTGTTTTGAAATACTTCACCCATTGTATATTACCAAGAGATTCTTGATGTGTAGGATGTGGCAGATATTTCTTCAATATCAAATACTTTGCCGTTTTAATGTCGCTTCTCTAGACAGTTACGATGGATGTGGAGGTTATAGGAAATATTTCTCTCTTCACACTCCCAAGTGGTGATTTGTTTAGTTCTCATCTTGGAATGTGGTCTTGCATTATTTGAGCAGTTTGTTCTGTCTTCATTCAAATTGCAAAATTTGCAGTCAACTATTCTCAAAAATAAATGGGCAGAGGCTCAGAGCACTGTTCAATTTGGGTCAACCTGCGAAGGTGGCTTTCATTATGCCTTATCTGAGCATCTTCATGAAGTTATAGTAGGACTGTGAGCAGTCACCTCCTCAGGGGTTACTCCTTTCTTCTTGAGTATCCATCCATGTAGCTGTATGTATAATAAACCAGTTGTGGCAACCGTTAGGGTCAGAGGTGCAGATATGCAGATATCTCATGTGATGGCACAAAGGAGCTCCACATTCATTAATGGGTAGCTCTTCCTGTTAACATAGCACTCTGTGTGGGATCTCTTATCGCCACATGCATGCAGACAACCATGCCATGTACCTATGTAAAGCCAGATAGGCAGGCAAATCATATTGCCCCCTGTGTCTGAAATGTTCTGTTGGATGTGAAAAATGAACTGTGATAACCTGGCAAACAGCATTCATCACTCTTTGGATACACCTGTGTTCAGCTGATTGGAAGATAACACATAAGTGGAACGATCTGGTCACAAAAGTTTCATGGAATATGATGTCCTTCAGTGCCTTAGCTACTGCATAACTCTGGTGTCCCCTTGGCTGCAGGTCTTCTTCAAGAAGGGTGCTCAGCTCAGTCATAATCTCTGGTTAGATGCAACTTCTTCCTTCATTGACTCAGTCTAAGTAACTGCCTCTGTTCCTGTACACCCTTGCATCTTGGTTCTTCCTGTCAATGGACCAATTGACTCTCTTTGGGCTGCTGCTGCACATCTGTAATTCTAGGAGCTGAACATTGACGAATGCGGCATCCATAACTAAAGGAAAATGTTAAAGACAGTAGCTGACTGTTGCAACTTTGAGACAAGACTGGAATTCTGTTCATGGCAGGTATGTAGCTGGGCTGTGTTTGTCCTGTGCAGACTCCTTAATTTCCTCTGCTTCCCATTCTAAGAGTTGAAGAAAATGCTACAAAAAAGTTGCTGCGCACCTTTCCTGAATTTGCCCTGATTCAACAGATGTGGTCAGAACTTAATGCAGAAGAACTGATTTTTGGATTCTTGCACAGATGTTCATGAGCGGATGAAAGAAGATGAAACTAGCATGCAAGAGGATGCAGGAAATTTCTGTGCCTCTTCTAATGGCAACCCTGATGTCAGTGGGCAGCAGATCATACCTAAACATTCCTGAACCACAAAAAGGCCAGAGGAAACTAATGTAGGGTTACAAAAGGCAAATTAGATTTTTAAGCGAAAAAATCTAATTTTGCCATTCCCGAAACTAAATCCTTCTCCAACAGCAGACACAAATCCATCCCAGAGCTCATTCAATGTGGAGATAGTTCAGGTACAGAATAAACTCATTCCTAAGAGGGAAAAGGGAAGGACATTCAGAGCTGCACCTCCATGGATGTCAAATACACAGAGATTAAAATAAGACAGAAAAGGGTGTAGAACAATTGCAACTTTCATAATACCAAGCTGATTATACAAACCTCAGAGGAGACTTTAACATATAAGAGAAGAAAAGAGAATAAGAATCGGTTAGTGGTTTGCATAAAAGGTAACACAAAATTCCTCCATTAACTTAAAAATTGTGGAAGGGTGGGGCTAATTAATGACCAAAATGGAGTAACTTTTGTAATGGCAAATGGCATATGGTTGAGATACTGTAAGAATACGAGTATGTATTGATTATTGTTGCCCAACTTTGTATTCAATTTAATTTTGTAGTCTGATTATTGTCCCATGTGACTGCAACTTTGCCTGTGGATAAATAGTTGTATACCCTATACTCCAGTGCAGCGAAGGTTTACCAGGCTGATTCCGGGATGGTGAGACTGATGTATGGAGAGAGATAGACTAGGTTAGGATTGTTTTCGCTGGACTTCAGACGAATGAGGGGGGGATCTCATAGAGACTTATAAAGTTCTAACAGGACGAGATAGGGCAGATGCAGGGAGGATATTCCCGATGGTGCGGGAGTCCAGAACCAGGGGTCACAGTCTGAGGATTCAGGATGGATCATTTAGGATGGAGGTGAAGAAACACTTCTTCACCCAAAGAGTGGTGAGCCTGTGGAATTAATTAGCATGGAAGGTAGCTGATGCCAAAACATTGAATGTATTCAAGAGGTGGCTAGATACAGCACTTAGGGTGAATGGGATCAAAAGTTATGGGGAAAAAGCAGAATTAGGCTATTGAGTTGAATGATCAGCCATGATTGTAACGAATGGTGGAGCAGGCTCGAAGGGCCAAATGGCCTGCTCCTGCTTCAATCTTCTATGTTTCTATGTTACCCACTTAAAAGCTGATGTATACAATATGGCCTATATTTGCACGTGGAATTGCACTCCTGCTGTTTAATTCCAGATAGCTCTTTTAATGTTGTATTAACACGTTAAGTGCACAGTAATGCCTTAAAAGAAAAAGTCACTTATGGAGAACTGATACAAGTCTTAAGTTTTGCAGTTTTAAGAATCAACATCTATAGTTAGTTTCTAAGAGGGCTCATTGGCCCGATTTTACCATTTTCATTCTAAGTGCTGAATCTAGGCGCAATTCAGATCCAACTTGAAAACTGCTCTCAGGCGCCCCCATACGCATTTAGCCTGAAAAAAATTGTGAGTCTGAATTGCGCTGTGGGCAGGACTTATCGTGCCCGAAAGGTTGCAGCTCCGATCGGAGCCTTCAACTGCGCAAGCACAGTTAGAAAAAAATGAAAAGCGCTCCCCTGCCACATCGCGCCTGGGTCTGTTAATGCCTTCCCCTGGTCCCCACAGACATTGCCCCATCCCCACAACATAACAGACCCACTTATCACCCCACCCCCCCTCCACCCAGACTGATTGCTTCCCCCTGCCCACTTCCCCTCCACTGATCTCGGGCAGAGTGGCAGCGGACCCCCCTTTCCCCCTCACTCATCTCAGGCAGAGTGGCAGCAGACCCCCCCCTTCCCCCTCACTCATCTCAGGCAGAGTGATCCACCCTGCCCCCTCCACCCTACAGATATCAGGCAGAGTGATCCCCCTCACCCCCACCCCGGACCCTCCCGCACAAGGCCCCCATCTCCTCTGGAATCCGTTGTCTCTGTGGCACCTCTCTCTCCCCTATCTCCAATCATCCACCACCGCCCCCCACCCCTCCCTCCCCAGCAGCACACCTGCAAATGCTCACTTGCCATCCTCTCAATGCTAACAAGCAAACTGCATGTAACTTGCTGGAATGTTCTGCCAAACTGCCTGCAGCTGATCTGCCCTAACGAGGGGCAGCTTCATTAAAAACTCAAGAATGGACAGGCAGGCAGGCAGTGCAGGGAGAAAATGAGCTCACGACCAGCTCCCCGATTTTCTGAGGGTGACCTCAGGAGGCTGCTGGATGCAGCAGAGGCGAGGCGGGACACCCTCTTCCTCCCAGGAGGATGCAGACCCAGGGGGGCTGATGGAAATGTGGCCTGGGAGGAAGTCGCCGCTTCGGTCAGTGCCAGGGCAGTGGCCCCCCCCGAACCGCGAAGCAATGCCGGAAAAAAACTCAATGACCTCATCCATGCAGCAAGGGTAAGTACTGAACCCCATTTAGCACGTTCCCCCATATCTCCCGTCCCCCCATATCTCCCCCAGATCCTCTCATCCTCAGCATCCTGCCTGTTTCCAGCTCCTGACCCCCAAGTACCTCCTTCCTTTCCTCCCAATGAGCCCCGCTGTGTTTGCCCTCTAAGGGCCACCACCTGATTCTCTGCAGGAGTCACTCCACCACTTCTTTCATGACTCCTTCTGTCTTCACAGAAGAAAACCGAGTGCTGAAGCTCTCCAGAGAAGGGGAGACGCGGGCTGTCAGCGAAAGCATGGTCGGGCTGCTGTTCAGATGTGAGCACCTGTCATTCTTCCACTCACTTTGAGGCAACATCTTGGGGGCACGAGTTTCGGGTGCGAGGGACAAAGTGTAAAGGAGATGTACGAGGCATGTTTATTTGCACAGAGGGGGTAATGGGTCCCTGGAACTCACTGCTGGGGGAGGTTGTGGATGCAGAAACGATAGGGACCTTAAAGGGGCATCGCTACAGCTATGTGAATGGGATGGGAATAGAGGCATATGGCCCCCGAAAGTGTAGGGGCTAACGAATCAGATGGGCAGCCTGGTCATGACAGGCTTGGAGGGCCGAAGAGCCTGTTCCTGTGATGTAATTTTCTGGATTCTTTGTTCTATGTTCAATGGAGACATGTGATTCATGTGTTTGGCATCCCGGATTCCTCTCCCCACCTTGCACATAACCTTGTGTCCTCTGTTGCAGGGATAAATCCGGACTACAGCTTCCACCCATCCTGATAATGATAACTCAGACAAGTCCTTGGAGGATATGAGTGAAGGGACATCCGAGGGTGGCACCGTTTATCTGTCAGCTTGCACCTCACAACTCACCATCCCTGAAACTGACACGTCAGTGGGTCCAGTTAGTGTTGAGGCTTCTGGGTCACTCTCTGGTGAGCACGATACATCAGTTGCTGTACATCGGGTGGAGGAGGGAATGTCTGAGGCCTCTGGGAGAGGGGGCCTGCTGGAGGCGAGGACTCAGCTGGCCCCAGGCTACATGCTGGTCCTCTGCGATCACTTCTCCCTCAGCTGCTGGAGATGCAGCAACAGAGCCAGGAAATGCAGGAGGGGCTGACGGGCACACTGGACAAACTGCAAGGCTGCTGGGAGGAGTCCCAAAGCTTTCAGGTGGATCAGCTATTGCTTGTCTTGTGTGCTTCCCAGGCTAACACTGCAAGGGTTGCTTCTGCAGTGGAAAGCCTGGGACAGGGGATCCTCACCATGAGTGGCAGGCTCCAAGCAATGGCCGAGTCACAGCAGGCCACAGCGGAGAGACTGAACAGGCTTCTTGAGATTCTGCGGCCCATGGCTGAGAGGCTCGAGAGTTTGCAGGAGACCCAGCAGGACAGCACTGAGACCCAGCAGGCTATGGCAGCAACCCTTGAGAACGTGGCCCAGTCGCAAAGGGCCACGGCTGAGGGCTTGCAAAGCATGGCCCAGTCTCAGAGGGCCACAGCTGAGGGCTTACAGAGTGTGGCCCAGTCTCAGAGTGCACTTGCTGCGCCCATTGAGCGATGGCGCATGACTCAAGGGGCCATCGCAGAGGGTTCGACCACCATGGGTAGGGCGCAGGTGGTCCTCCAGGACTGGCAGTGCCTGGTGACACCAGAGCTTCTGGAACTCACTGCAGAAGCACCAGTGTCCCATGGAGTGACCCAAGGGCCAACAGGGACCCCAAGGGAGAAGGAAGGGCTCTTCCCTGGGCCTTCCAGTTAGGAGACTGTGGCTGTGGCAACACCTTCTGACTCCCTCCTTCCTGACACTGGGGCATCTCAGGGACAGCTGGATGAAGAGGGTGTCATGGAAACATACCAGACACCTGGGAGCAGGCCAGGGCCCTCAAGATCCAGGACCTCCAGAGGACGCCCGCCACGCGCATCACAGGCCACAGGGCAAGGTAGGCAGCTGGCCCCCTCCACCTCCGATGTGCATTCTGGGGAGTCACTGAGGTGTAGTCATAGGCCACGTAAGGTTAGGAAGTTGTAGTTGCACTGAGATGGCACGGGTGAAGGGCTGCACTAGTTAGAAAGAAATGTAAGCACTTCAACATTTTCTGTTCACAAGTTTTATGTTACAACAGCTTATCTAAATGCCATTATTGTAAATAAATGTTTTTTCAACATCCACCTGTGAATAAGTTGTCTCGATTATGATTCCTGCCCCATTGACGATCACCGACGGATGCCTCATGCTGATGTCAGTTGAGGAGGCCCCTCAATGCAGTGTCCCTGAGAAAAGGAAGCCTCACATATCCTATGAGCGATTCCCTCCTGTCCCCCACCCCACCTGCCCCAGGGCCTTGTATGAGGGTTTCAGATCCCTTATCCACTACACAGACTTGGGCCCAGGTGCCAGTGTGCATGCGGAGCTCAGGTAGGAGTCAGACTAGTTTGCACCAGGGCATCATCATAATGGTGCTTAGTGAGTCATCATCACCCTCCTGCCTGCCAAAAAACTCACTAACACAGAGTACTCAGGCCCACCACTCTGGTGTGACAATGTGCAGGATGTATAGAAGGCATTTGCCGGCGGTGGGGGCGGGGGCGCGATGGAACCCACAATTATCATCTCCTAGTGACTGAACCACCTGGTTATCAGGGCCTCCCTTGCTGCTCAGTTCAGACCGCCTGGCCGGTGTTCCAAGGCGTGCTCTTCCTCCTCCTCCTGCTGGTCATCCTCCCCAGTGATGGTCGGCTGGTCATCCTCCATGTCCTCTTCCTCCTCCAAGAGGTCACCTTGCTGCAGAGCCAGATTGTGCAAGACACAGCACACCACCACAATACGGAAGGAGATCGGGGGCTGCACTGTAGGGCCCCTCCAGATTGGTCCAGGCACCGGAATCGCATCTTGAGCAGTCCAATGCACCTCTCTACTGTCGTGCGGGTGGGTACATGGGCCTCATTACAGCGGGTTTCTGCCTCAGACACAGGCCTCTGCACAGGCTATATCAGCCATGTCTGAAGCGGGTAACCCACCCCGGCAGCCTGGGCTCCTCCTCAAATGTCTTTGGGATGTCCGAGCTCCTGACTGTGAAGTTGTCATGCATGCTGCCTGGATGTCTGGCACAGATGTGCATGATGGTCATATTGTTGTTGCACACGATTTGTACATTCAGGGAGTGGAACCTCTTCTGATTAACAAATCTTCATGGATTCTGTAGGGGGTCCTTGAGGGCAACGTGTGTGCAGTCGATCGCCCCCTGCACATTTGGCATCCCCACAATGGCAGCGAACCCTGCAGCTTGGGCTTCCTGATGGACCTAGTCCAGGTTAAATTTGATGTACTGCCCAGCCCGGGCATAAAGGGCTTCAGTGACCTGCTTGACGCAAGTGTGCACTGAAGATTGGGAGATGCCACAGAATCTCCGCTCGGGCTCTGGAAAGAGCCAGTCGTGTAGAAGTGAAGAGTGCCGTCAATTTGACAGCCTTACTTGAGGAAGGATATACTGGCACTGGAGGGGGTGCAGAGGAAATTCCGGAGTTGAGACGGTTGGCTTATGAGGAGAGACTGGGGCTATACTCATTGGAATTCAGAAGAATGAGGGGAGATCTTATAAAAACATATAAGATTATGAAGGGAATAGAGAAGATAGAAGCAGGAAAGTTGTTTCCACTGGCGGTGAAACTAGAACTAGGGGGCATAGCCTCAAAATAAGGGGAACCAGTTTAGGACTGAGTTGAGGAGTAACTTCTTCACACAAAAGGTTGTGAACCTGTGGAATTCCCTGCCCAGTGAAGCAGTTAAGGCTACCTCATTGAATGTTTTTAAGGCAAGGATAGATAAATTTTTGAACAGTAAAGGAATTAAGGGTTATGGCGAGCGGGCGGCTAAGTGGAGCTGAGTCCACAAAAAGATCAGCCATGATTTTATTGAATGGCGGAGCAGGCTCGAGGGGCCAGATGGCCTACTCTTGCTCCTAATTCTTATGTTCTTATGACCATTTTGCACTGATTCGGGATTGGCGAACGCGGTGGTAAAGTTGAGCAGGCAGCCCATTAATTCAATTTCAATGCATGTAAATGCATTTAAATCACCGTTGCGCCCGTTTCAGATGCGGTTCGGATCGTGGCCATTTTCAAGCCTTGGTAAAGTGGGCTTCTGCGTGGACGGGGCGCGGATCGCGCTAATCACCTCACGTCCGACTTTATCAAGTTTTCGCGCCTGAAAACGGGCAGGACGCAACAGTAAAATTGGGCCCATTGTTCTTCATTTATTTCTTGGTAGATTTGTTTACTTTGGATTATATTGTGTTTGGTTTTGTTTATTTTATTTATTTTACACTTTGTAATATTGCTTTCATTTTAATAATGCAATTCTAGATTTAACAATATGATAAAATATTAAGTAACCATTATAAAAGTTGTAGGTTTGCTCATTATATCTCAGGACCCCAACTTCTCCAGCATTCTTAAATGGGGGATTCTATGTACAGTAAGTGGTTAATACTGAGTTACTTCTGCTATAATATACCTATTACTTATATTTTGTTCTGAGATCTCTTTGTTTATCCTGAGAGAGAAGACATTTTATTTCAGGACCCAGTCTATAGCTAGGATAAGATATTATAATGATTTAAAATCTCTCCAAGTTGAGGATTAAGACTAACAATAAGTTCAACTAAATAGGTTTACCTTTCTGGGAGGTAGGACCATTACATTACAGGATATCACTTATTACCTACATGGTTATAGTGTCAAAAGAGCACATTGATATTCGAGTTAGAGTCTGAGAACTCTCACTAAACTCTCCAACGCATCCACCTACTTCCCTGCCTATGATTCCCCAAATCAAACATCAAGTTATTATTTTTAAATGTGCCACTAATCTCTTCTCCTTTGGAGATGCTCCCCAAATACTATGGCCTCTTCCAGCCTCTCAGTTCCTTGACCCAAAATAGCCTACTTTTATTCCCTATCCAGGATCGACAAAACAAGTTCCTCTGAAAGACACGTTGGCCAGAATTTAGGAAGTCCAAAAATGGCAGCAACAGATGTGGAAAGACCCAAATGTTCTCAGCTGGTGTGTTAGTTTATTGGCATGGTCCTGCCACCTGGCATGGTCCAGGTGTTAGATTTGGAGGTAGGTGAGCACTTTGGTGACAGTGACCACAATTTGATTACGTTTACTTTAGCAATGGAAAAGGATAGGTATATACCAAAGGGCAAGAGTTATAGCTGGGGGAAAGGAAATTATCATGCGATTAGGCAAGATTTAGCTGGCATAGGCTGGGGAAGGAAACTGCAGGGGATGGGCACAATTGTAATGTGGAACTTGTTCAAGGAACAGCTACTACACGTCCTTGATAAATATGTACCTGTCAGGCAGGGAGGAAGCAGACGTGTGAGGGAACCGTGGTTTACTAAGGAGGTTGAATCTCTTGTGAAGAGGAAGAAGGAGACTTATGTTAAGATGAGACGTGAAGGCTCAGTTAGGGCACTTGAGAGTTACAAGTTAGCCAGGAAAGACCTAAAGAAAGAGTTAAGAAGAGCCAGGAGGGAAAATGAGAAGTCTTTGGCAGGTAGGATCAAGGAAAACCCTCAAGCTTTCTATAGGTATGTCAGGAGTAAAAGAATGACTAGGGTAAGATTGGGGCCAGTCAAGGACAGGAGTGGGAAGTTGTGCGTGGAGTCTGAAGAGATAGGAGAGGCACTAAATGAATATTTTTCGTCGGTATTCACACTGGAGAGGGACAGTGTTGTTGAGGGGAGTACTGAGATGCAGGCTGTTGGACTGGATGGGATTGATGTTCATAAGGAGGAGGTGTTAGCAATTCTGGAAAGGGTAAAAATAGATAAGTCCCCTGGGCCAGATGGGATTTATCCTAGGATTCTCTGGGAGGCTAGAGAGGAGATTGAAGAGCCTTTGGCTTTGATCTTTGTGTCATCATTGTCTACAGGAACAGTGCCAGAAGACTGGAGGATAGCAAATGTTGTCCCCTTGTTCAAGAAGGGGAGTAGGGACAACCCTGGTAATTATAGACCGGTGAGCCTTACTTCTGTTGTGGGCAAAGTATTGGAAAGGATTATAAGAGATAGGATTTATAATCACCTAGAAAGGAATAATTTGATTAGGGATAGTCAGCACGGTTTTGTGAAGGGTAGGTCATGCCTCACAAACCTTATTGAGTTCTTTGAGAAGGTGACCAAAGAGGTGGATGAGGGTAAAGCGGTTGATGTGGTGTATATGGATTTCAGCAAAGCGTTTGATAAGGTTCCCCATGGTAAGCTTTTGCAGAAAATACGGACACATGGGATTGAGGGTGATTTAGTGGTTTGGATCAGGAATTGGCTAGCTGTAAGAAAACAAAGGGTGGTGGTTGATGGGAAATATTCATCCTGGAGTGCAGTTACTAGTGGTGTACCGCAAGGATCTGTTTTGGGGCCACTGCTGTTTGTCATTTTTATTAATGACTTGGATGAGGGCGTGGAAGGATGGATTAGTAAATTTGCGGATGACACTAAAGTCGGTGGAGTTGTAGACAGTGCGGAGGGAAGTGGCAGGTTACAGAGGGACATAGATAAGCTGCAGAGCTGGGCTGAGAGGTGGCAAATGGAGTTTAATGCGGAAAAATGTGAGTTGATTCACTTTGGAAGGAGTAACAGGAATACAGAGTACTGGGCTAATGGTAAGATACTTGGTAGTGTGGATGAACAGAGGGATCTGGGTGTCCATGTGCATAGATCCCTGAAAGTTGGCACCCAGGTTGATAGGGTTGTTAAGAAGGTGTACGGTGTGTTAGCTTTTATTGGTAGAGGGATTGAGTTTCGGAGCCAGGAGGTCATGCTGCAACTGTACAAAACTCTGGTGTGGCCGCATTTGGAGTATTGCGTA
Source organism: Mustelus asterias (assembly GCF_964213995.1). Taxonomy (NCBI): domain Eukaryota; kingdom Metazoa; phylum Chordata; class Chondrichthyes; order Carcharhiniformes; family Triakidae; genus Mustelus; species Mustelus asterias. The sequence continues at coordinate 13,879,201 of NC_135808.1, forward strand.
CAGTTCTGGTCACCGTATTATAGGAAAGATGTGGAAGTGTTGGAAAGGGTGCAGAGGAGATTTACCAGGATGTTGCCTGGTATGGTGGGAAAATCGTATGAGGAAAGGCTAAGGGACTTGAGGTTGTTTTCGTTAGAGAGAAGGTTAAGAGGTGACTTAATAGAGGCATACAAGATGATCAGAGGATTAGATAGGGTGAATAGTGAGAGCCTTTTTCCTCGGATGGTGTTGGCTAGCACGATGGGACATAGCTTTAAATTGAGGGGTGAGAGATATAGAACAGATGTTAGAGGTAGGTTCTTTACTCAGAGAATAGTAAGGGCATGGAATGCCCTGCCTGCAGCAGTGGTGGACTTGTCAACGTTGAGAGCGTTCACGTGGTTATTGGATAAACATATGGATGATATTGGAATAGTGTAGATTAGAGGGGCTTTAGATTGGTACCACTGGTCGGTGCAACATCGAGGGCCGAAGGGCCTGTACTGCGTTGTAATGTTCTATGTGCTATGCCTCAGGGCTATTTTTAAAGAAGTTGGGTTGGCTATGAGATGACTAACAGGCCACAAGCAGCGGGGAGCAAACTGGGGTCATTCTGATGTTTATTAAGTAGAGAAGTGTTGTTGCAATTGTATAGGGTGTTGGTGAGACTAGATCTGGAGTATTGAGTCCAGTTTTGGTCTCCTTATTTGAGGAAGGATGTGGTGGCATAGCAGCCAGTTCACAGAAGGTTCACCAGATTGATTCCAGGGATGAAAGGGTTGATGTATGAGGAGAGATTAAATAGTTTGAGCTTAAGCTTGTTGGAGTTTAGAAGGATGAGAGGGGATCTAACTGAGGTATACAAAATTTTAAAAGGTATCGACAAAGTAAATATAGACCAAAGGTTTCCCCTAATCTAGAACAAGGGGTCATACGTATAGGTTGAGAAGCGGCAGATTTAAACTGAGATGAGGAGGAACTACTTCTCGCAAGGGTGGTGAATTTGTGGAACTCACTGCCCCATAGCGCGGTGGAATTTGAATCGTTGAATGGTTTCAAGAAGGAGATAGATATATTTCTAATAAAAAGGATAAACGAATATAGGAAACAGATACAGAGGTGGATTTGAGGCCAGGGAGAGATAAGCCATGATCTGATTGATTGGAGGAGCTGGCTTGAAGGGCTGAATTTGCCGACTTCTGCTCCTAATTCCTATGTTCCTATGTTCCAATTAAAGCTACTCTTCCACTCCAGCTGGAATTTTCCACTCAGCAAGCAGGTACCCTGCAATGGCTGAAACATGGCCAGTGAAAAGAGGCAGCAGACTGGAGGTCAGCACTCCTTTTCACCGTGTAAACACACCCTACTCATCATAAATGCAAGTTGGAGTTGATACGCCACACATGATCCAAACTTGGACATTTATCGCTACCCCTTCATTATCACGATGTGTTAATTATTTGGCATCTTATGTGTCTTCCAAACTTAACAGCATCAGTCATCAAGGCTGAAACAAGGCCAGTTGGGTGAAGTGATCAGCTGGACTTGAGCAAGTGGATAACTTGGTCTGAATTGGCATGTCGATGCTTACATGGCGATTGTATTTGCAGAGTGGTTATACAGGCAGCCAGGAAGTTGGTGTGAGAAATGTGCCTCAATGATAATTCTCATAGTAGAGAAGCATCAGTAATTTATCTACACAAACCGGAAAATTCAGATTGGCAGTAGTAGCCTGGATGAGGAGTTTATAGAATGCTTTTGTTATGGTTCAGGTCAGAAACCCGAAAATGTTTTATGAAGCCTGAACCACAGGTTTTGCATCTTGAATTTGGCTCGGATAAGCATGAGATTTTTCACTTCAAGTATGATTTAAGTGAACCAAGTGCACCACCCTTGCGAGAAGTAGTTCCTCCTCATCTCAGTTTAAAGTGATTTAAGGGAGCTTTTATCAACCAAAGGCAGGAATTTTATGGCACGCCCGCCCCGATTCCGGGAGCAGGCGCGGCTCAGAGAATGGCATTCTCCATAAGCCTTGGGCGGGATCGTACGAACCTCGGGCGGACGTGCCAGTAAAATTCCACCCAAAGTTTATTTAAGAATATATTCAATATGTATCGTAAGAAAGTTAGCAACAACTTTTATCAATTACAAACAAGAAACAAAACAACCACTATAATGTATAACTCTTAATGAATATCTCTAATGTGTTACAATTGAAACCGAAATCCATAGATAAAATCCTTTAAGCAGACTTATCACTGCACAGGCTAAAGCTCACATAACACTGGAATCTAGTTCCCTGGGTTTTATGCTCATTTCAAATTATCTTGAAATCTCAGAGCAGCTTGTCGTCATCAGCTCCCCAAAACACAGATTCTTTACTGCAGGATGGCAAACAAGATGTGCTTTCAGCTAACTGGTAAAACTTTGAAAATAAAAACAGAGAGAGAGATTTCTTTCAGCTATGCTTCTAACACTGCAGCCAAAACAAAACTAAAAACAACCCTTGTCACCTGACTGCCACACGGTTTTTTTTTCTCCATCCCATCAATGACATCACCTAAGGTTGTGAGCATGATTTTTTAAATCCTTTGTTAAAGGGACACTAACTTCACATTTTCAAAATAGTTTCTATGAGCAGCACATTTTGGAACCAACCAGAGAGTAGGCTATATTAGACTAAGTATTGTGTAATGTGGCAGGATTAATTACGATGTTAGAGTAAAGGCACCTCTAGGTAGGCATGACCACAATATGGTATACTTTTGCATTCAGTTTAAAAGGGAGAAGAGTAGGTGTATTTTAAACTTAAATAAGGGCAGCTATGTGGGTATGAAAGCTAAGTTAGCTGAAATGAACAGGGATGCAAGACCAGGAGATAAATCAATAGAGAAGCAGTGGCAGACATTGATACTCAGAATACGTTTATTCATACCATAGAAAGGCATTCTAATGGTCGGATCTACCATCTGTGGCTAACTAAAGAAGTTAGGAAAGAATCAAACTTAAGGAAAAAGTATATAACTGTGTAAATGATGACTGGAGGTCAGATGATTAGTTAGAATATAAAGAACGACAGACAATGAATAAAAGGTTAATCAGGCACAAATTAGAATATGTGAGGAGGCTAGCTAAAATGTAAAAACAGATAGCAAGAATTTCTGCAGGTAGTTAAAAAGGAACAGACTAAGTAAAGTGAATGTTGTTTCCCAAGAGAGTAAGAATGGGAGTTAATAATGGCTAATGAGGAAATGGCAAATGAAATGAGCAAATGTTTAGCTCCTGTCTTCATTATAGATTTTAGACAAAAATTCCAGTAAGGGCCATAAATCAGGAGGTGGAAGGGAGAGAGGAACTTGGTAAAATTTCAATCACTCTAGATATGGCACTGCACAAATTATAAATGGGGTGATAAGCCTCTGGGTCCAGATGGACTTCAGCCTAAGGTCTTAAAAAAGATAGCTAATGAGGTAGTAGATGTATTGGTGTTAATTTTCCCAAATTCGCTCAATTCTGGATAGGTCTTGTCAGACTGAAAAGTCAAAAATACCCCCTATTCAAGGAGGCAGAAAACAGGAAACTATAAGCCAGTTAATTTGACATCTGATGTGGCAAAGTTTTAGAATCATCGCTAGTGAAGTTATAGGTGGGACTTAAAATAACTCAGGGTAATGAGAAAATGATGTGGAGATGAAGGCATTGGACTGGGATGGGCACAGTAAGAAGTCTCACAACACCAGTTTAAAGTCCATCAGGTTTATTTGGTATCACAAGCTTTCAGCGCACTGCTCCATCATCAGGTGAGTGGCTATGGGAACGAGAAAATGTCAGCTTGATTTTGTGAGAGAGAAATCATGTTTAGCCAACTTCTTAGAGTTATTTGAAAAAATAACAAGTGCTGTGGGTAAAGGGGATGTACTTTTTCTGAATTTCCAGAAGGCATTTAACAAGATGCCACATCAAAGGTTATTGTGGAAAATAAAAGCTCAGGGTGAAGGGGGTAACATATTAACCTGGATAGAAGATTGGCTGGTTGGCAGGTAAGAGAGTGTATAGAAATGGTTTTTGATTGCAAAGATGTAACAAATGAAGTCCTGCGGGGGGTCTCCGCTGGGACCTTGGGCCAGATTCTCCGACCTCACCCATGGCTGGGATTCTCTGGTCCCACTGCTGTGAATGGAGATTGGCTGAGAGCCAAATTCTCCATTCTCGCTGGCAGTGGTAGCGGGGCGTGTGAGGCTGTAGAATTCAAACCCTCAACGTTTTACAATTTACATCAATTACCAAATGAAGGGAGAGAACAAATGGCAGATAAATTTGTAGATGATACAACGATAAGTAGGAAAGTATGTTCTGAAAGTGTTTACAAGCAGATATAGATACACAAGAAATAGAAGCAGAAATAGGCCGTAAAGTTTGCCCTGCCATTCATTACATTCATGGCTGATCTATGACAGTTTCAGTTCTTTTCTGTGCCATTGCCCCATAGCCCTTCATTCCCCAATCAATCAAATATTTATCCACCTTCATTTTAAATATTTCTAATGATACCACCTACACCACCAATAAATTACTATTTATTTACCTTTGAGGCAGAGAATTTCAGAGATGCATCATCCTCTGGGAAAAGAATTTTTCTCGTAACTTAGTTTTAAATGACCGGCCTGTGATCTTGAAACTATTTCCCCTTGTTTAAGATGCTCCCATTAGTGAAAACATCTCACCATTTACCATGTCAAGCCCTTTCAAGATCTTATATGTCTGAATAAGGTCACTGCTCACTCTTCCAAACTCCAAGGAATACAGATCCAGACTCTTTAATTGCTCTTAATAGGACAACCTTCTCATCCCAGGAGTTAACCTGGTGATTCTCCTATGGACTGCCTCTAATGTTACTACATCCTTTTTTAGGTAAAGGCACCAAAACTGCATGCAGTATTCCAGGTGAGACCTCACCAACACCCTGTACAATTGCAGCAAAACCTCCTTATTTTTAAACTCTAACCACTTTGCAATAAAGGCCAAAATGCCATTTGTCTTCAACTACTTCCAACTACTTGTTGGATCTGCCTGCCACCTTCTTATGATTCATGCACTAGAATGCCTAGATTCTTCTGTAATTCACTCACCTACTCTCCATTTAGATAATAATCTGCTTTTTGATTCCTCCTACTGGAGTGCATGTCTTCAAACTCCATTTGAAACTTCAATATTAAACTCCATTTGCCAGGTTTTCACTCAGTCATCAATTCTATCTATATCCTGTTGCAGAATCACAATATCCTCATCACAACATGCTCTTTTTACCTATCTTCATATCATTGGCAAACTACTGTTCCTTTCTCCAGGTCATTAATGTATGTAATGAACAATTGCAGGCCAAGAGCTGATCTCTGCGGTACTCCACTAGTTACATCTTTCCACTCTGAAAAGGATTCATTTATTCCAACTCTCTGTTTTCTATCTGGTAATCTGTTTTCAATCTACGCTAACAAACTTCCTCTAATTCCATGGGCTTTGGCTTTATGACCAGCCTCTTATGCGGCACCTTGTCAAACGCCTTTTGGAAATCTAAATACTACATCTACAGGTTCCCTTCTATCTACTCTCCCTGTTACATCCTCAAAGAATTTGAGTACATTTGCCAAACATGATTTACCTTTTATAAAACCATGTTGATCAAGTTTGATCAGTATTCAGATTTCCTAAATGATTTGCTATTTCCTCTTCGATGATTGACTCCAGCATCTTACCAATAATAGATGTTAAACTAACTGGCCTACAGTTCCCTGCCTTCTGCCTTTCTCCCTTTTTGAACGAGGGTGTTACATTGGCTGTTTTCCAATCCTCTGATACCCTCCTGGAATCTTACGAGTTATGCCGGGATGAGAGAGGTGAGGGGATCACCACCACTGGGAGGGTGGTGAGTCGGCTGGACATCAGAGTGCTCTGGGGTGGTGGGGCGGGGGGGTCAGGGCTGGCCTGGGAATTGTCGCGGGGGCCGTGATCAGGCCATGGGGGGTGGGGTGGGGTGGGGTGGGGTGGGGTGGGGGTGGGGTGGGGGTGGGGTGGGGTGGGGGGGCAGCACTGTGAGGGTCCCAGGCTGGCCAGCGATCAAGTTGGCCAGCAAACCGGGAGACTGCCAGATCGGAGCCACTACGCATGTGCAGAGCTGTCAGACTCTGGCACTAATAGGCCCCGCCCCCCAGGATTTTAATGAGATTCCCGATTGTGAGCTCTGCATTGCACAGTGTGGGGAGATTTGGGTCTGAAGCTGCACTGAAAAAACAGTCATGATCTAGAACTGTTTTCCCACCAATTCAGCACTTTTGGGAGAATCGCCCCCAATGTTTCCTCTTGTGGGTGAGTCTAGAATTTGGGGCATTGTTTTAAAGTTAGGGGTTTCCCTTTTAGAACAGAGATGAGGAAAAATATTTTCTCTCAGAGGTTTGTCTGATTTCAAAACTCTTGCTCGAAATCTACCACTTTTCCCGCCACGGAATCGAAAATGGAAATCTCCGTTGACCTCGGGTGGGAATTTCCGGTCTCGCCCAAGCGAGCCATAAAATCCCACCCACTGCCTCAGAAGATGTTGGAAGCGAAGTGAATATTTTTATGGCAGAAGTGGATAGATACTTGTCAGGCAAGGAAATCAAAGTTTATCGAGATAGATGGGAATGCGGAATTTGAAACTCAAACAGATCAGCCACAATCATATTGAATGTCTGAACAGGTTCAAGGGACTGAATCACTTATTTTGGCTCCTATTTTGTATGTTGGCATGACCAGGGACTGGTCTCTAGCTATTTAAATCTGAGTATTAGTACCACTGTCAGTAAAACACTCCTTCTATACTTAATGATCATAAATATAGTAGCCCTGCAAAAACTAATTATTATTGCTGGAAGTGACAGAAAAACAGGCAAAGACTTGAAGTTGCCTGCAGCATTTTCCTTTATCATTTTTGCTCTAACTGTAGGAATATACTGAGAAATGTTGTTATTTGTTGAAATGTAATCAAAGGTAATCAACTTTTCAGTATTAAAATTTGCTAACTTTCAGTTTATTATTCAGTTTGCTAATCTAAATTTTTAATCACTTTGTTTTTATTTCTGCTTTGTTAGATTAAGGAAAGGGAGTTTTTACTTAGTTTGAAATCAGTTGCCTTCAAGGTGCAAAGTGTGTGTGTCAACTATAGAAATAGAAAGCAGGTGCAGAGAATGCATGTTGTGACAAGTTTGATTCTTGTCAGCAAAAATGATTTGCAGTAAATTTCATTTATTGTATCAGAAGAAGATCAGATAAATACTCTTTACATAGTAAACAATGAAATAAAAAAACAATACTATGATATGGGTAGAGTCCTGCACATTTATTTCTTTCCAGTTCTGAAATACTCTAATTGTTAAAGAGTACATTTTAGATAGGCTTTTCATCGAACTGTCTTTGAAACGATTATGCCATTGTGACCAAAATGCCGAGAAATATTGTATTTTCTATAACGGCGCAGATGCCCTTTCTTTTCCCACCCTACTGACCATTGGAGGCGCGGCACGGTAACACAGTGGCTAGCACTGCTGCTTCACAGCGCCAGGGACCCAGATTCGGTTCCCTGCTCGGGTCACTGTCTGTGTGGAGTTTGCATATTCTCCTCGTGACTGTGTGGGTTTCCTCCGTGTGCTCTGGTTTCCTCCCTTATTCCGAAAGATGTGCTGGTTAGGTGCATTGACCCTGAACAGGCGCCGGACTGTGGCGACTCGGGGAATTTCACAGTAACTAAATTGCAGTGTTAATGTAAGCCTTACTTGTGACTATTAAATAAACTTCACTTTACATTGCTCTATCACTTAAAACAACACTGCCTTCACTAATACTTCTTGGATATGGTCATAAAGACAACTCACAGCAGACATCCTACAGTTCTATAATGATTTTTTTAAACTTCCTTTTTTATAATGTGAGCACTTACAAACCAAGAATTTAAAACCCACTCTCAGTTATGCTTGAGAAGATAATAGAAAGTTACTTTATTGAACAGCTGTATTTTTTTTATACTTTTCCAATTCAATCAAATCAAGTCCAATTCAGAGTCTCAACAAGTTGAGACATTTCCGATCCAGGCTGACAAGACAGGGCATGCAATCCTCTACCCTGTCTTGGGCCTGATCTACATGAGCCAAGCTGATTGGAGGAGGAGGAGAATTCCTCCTCCAAGGCTTGATCTCATTTGCATCTTAGCCAGAAGGCCGAGATACCGCTTTTAAAAATTGCAGTGTAGCATGGTCGGCCGCCCATGGTCGAGGTCATTAGGTTACACTGAGGCTTCATATGTAGCAATTTTTAAAAGCGGCATCTCGGCCTTTTGGCTAAGATACAAATGAGCTCAAGTCTTGGAGGAGGAACCTCCCCCTTCTCCAATCAGCTTGGCTCATGTAGATCGGGCCCAGGACAGGGTGGTTTGGTCACTCGCCTTGTCTTGTCAGCCTGGATCTGAAATGTCTCAACTTGTTGAGACTCTGAATTGGATTTGATTTGATTGAATTGGAAAAGTATTTTTAAAAAATCAGCAGACTACACTTGATCTTAGCCAAAAGGCTGTGAACAGCGGTATTTTTTTTGTACTTTTCCAATTCAATCAAATCAAATCCAATTCAAAGTCTCAACAAGTTGAGGCATTCCTGATCCAAGCTGACAAGACAGAGTCTGCATCCCCTGTGGCCATACCAGGTTCTGCAGCCTCCGTCTCGGGCTTGATCTACATGAGACAAGCTGATTGGAGCAGGCGCAAGCCCACCTCCTCCAAGGCTGATCTCATTTGCATCTCAGCCAAAAAAGGCCGAGATACCGGTTTTAAAAAATTGCTTCATTTTTAAATGAAGCTTATAATACAACCTAATGACCCCAACCAAGCACAGCACGGACGGGCAATCCATACCGTCCATACTACACTTGATCTTAGCCAAAAGGTGAACAGCTGTATTTTTTTTATACTTTTCCAATTCAATCAAATCAAATCCAATTCAGAGTCTCAACAAGTTGAGACATTTCAGATCCAGGCTGACAAGACAGGGCGAGCGACCAAACCACCCTGTCCTGGGCCTGATCTACATGAGCCAAGCTGATTGGAGAAGGGGGAGGTTCCTTCTCCAAGAGTTGAGCTCATTTGCATCTTAGCCAAAAGGCCGAGATGCCGCTTTAAAAAATTGCTTCATATGACACATATGAAGCTTCAGTGCAACCCTCGACCAAGCGTGGCCGACCATGGGCTGCCGACCGAACAGCTGTATTTGGTGTAGGTATACACAGTGTTGTTGGATTGGGGTGCAGTGTTATGTGAGAGGAGAGGTAGGGGAAGTTCCAAGCCTTTGATCCCATTTCAGTGAAGAAAATGTGATGTAGTTCCAGGTCCGGATTATGTGTGATTTGAAAAAGAACCTGCAGGTGATGGTGTTCCCATGCACCTGCTGCCTTTGTTATTCTAGAAAGTAGATACCTCAATTTTTTTTGTATGAGCCAGTGATTTATTCAAATGCAAAGGTCTTTTAAATTTATTTTGCATGGCCTTGCATGTATGTGAACATGAAGTAACACACTTGTATATGACCTGCACTGTGTCGCTACGTGGCTTAGGTGGAATGTTGAACCTAACCATTGATTTTGTAATTTTCCTTGTAATTTAATCCTTGCAGTCCAGGTTTCATTCTGGCAAAATGAAAAAGCTTCTCCTGAATTCTTTCTTGGATTTACAAGTGATTATCCTATACAGATGGCCTCCAGTTCTTGTCTGTCGCACACCATGATATGAAAGGCATTTATCAGTTCTCATTTAATCTGCTAATTTCTAGAGAAATTATTCAGAGGATGATTAGCATTTTTTGGCACACAGCATCTCTCAGGTCTGGTATCATTTTATTTAATTATTGTATTATTTGGTACTTTTCCCATTTCATTTAACATTTTTGTATTCTTTTACCTAATAATTAATATGATCAGTAATTTTCGCCTGTATACTTTGATCAATTAGTATGGTGTTTCTCTCTGAACTGATGGGGATTATATTCTCCGGTAAGAGAGAAAGCTGAAAATACTGCAGACACGGGCGGCACGGTAGCACAGTGGTTAGCACTGCTGCTTCACAGCTCCAGGGACCTGGGTTCGATTCCCGGCTTGGGTCACTGTCTGTGTGGAGTTTGCACATTCTCCTCGTGTCTGCGTGGGTTTCCTCCGGGTGCTCCGGTTTCCTCCCACAGTCCAAAGATGTGTGGGTTAGGTTGATTGGCCATGCTAAAATTGCCCCTTAGTGTCCTGAGATGCGCAGGTTAGAGGGTTTAGTGGTGGGATATGGGGGTAGGGCCTGGATGGGATTGTGGTCGGTGCAGACTCGATGGGCCGAATGGCCTCTTTCTGTACTGTAGGGTTTCTATGATTTCTATGATTCTATGACACTGATGATGACTAAGGGTCTTTGTGAACAAATCTGTAGTAATTCAAGTGCAGGGAAGATATCCAGAAACCCTGAGGAGGTCCGTATGGAGGACAGATGATGGAAGCTCATTGCTGGGAAAGAACAGAGGAAGAGAATTATTAATCCTTTCCTGACATGCATGCCCATTCGTACATATGAACATACAAACAGGAGCAGGAGCAGCCGATTGAGCCCCTTGAGCTTGCTGTGCCATTTAAGAAAATCATGGCTGATCTGATAGTAGCTCAAATTTGCATCTCGCCTACTCCCGATAATGTATCACCATCTTGCTTACCAAGAGTCTATCCACCTCTGCTTAAAAATATTTAGAGAATTCTTCCACCACCTTTCCAGGAAGAGAGTTCTGAAGATTCACAATCCACTAATAGAAAAAAAAATCACCTCACCACCATTTTAATTGGATGACACCTTATTTTTAAACAGTGGCCAAGACTCCCACAAGAGGAAACATCCTCTCCACATCCACACAGTCTCCAGTTAATGTTGGGAATTTAATTTTCTCAACATTGACTGGGACAGCCATAGCATTAGGGACTTGAATGGAGAGAAATTTGCTGAGTGTATTCAGGCGGAATTTCTCAGGATGACCTGACGAGCGAGGGAGAAAAACTTGACCAGCTCTTTGGAAATAAGGAAGGGCAGGTGACAGAAGTTTTCGTGAGGGATAACTTTGGGACCAATGACCATAATTCCATTAGTTTTAAGATAGCTATGGAGAATGATAGGTCTGGCCCAAAAGGTAAAATTCTAAATTGGGGTAAGGCTAATTTTGATGGTCTCAGACAGGAACTTTCAAAAGTTGATTGGAGGACTCTGTTGGCGAGCAAAGGGACATCTGGTAAGTGGGAGGCTTTCAAAAGTGTGTTAACCAGGGTTCAGGTTGTAAGCACATTCCTTTTAGAGTGAAGAGCAAGGCTGGTAGAAGTAGGGAGCCCTGGATGACTCGGGATATTGAGGCCCTGGTCAAAAAGAAGAAGGAGGCATATGACATGCATAGGCAGCTGGGATCAAGAGAATCCCTTGAAGAGTATAGAGGTTGTTGTAGTAGAGTTAAGAGAGAAATCAGGAGGGCAAAAAGGGGTCATGAGTTTGCTTTGGCAAATAAGGCAAAGGAGAATCCAAAGAGCTTTTACAAATACATGAAGGGCAATCGAGTAACTAGAACATAGAACATAGAACATTACAGCGCAGTACAGGCCCTTCGGCCCTCGATGTTGCGCCGACCAGTGAAACCAATCTAAAGCCCCTCTAATCTACACTATTCCAATATCATCCATATGTTTATCCAATAACCATTTGAATGCTCTTAATGTTGACGAGTCCACTACTGCTGCAGGCAGGGCATTCCACGCCCTTACTACTCTCTGAGTAAAGAACCTACCTCTAACATCTGTCCTATATCTCTCACCCCTCAATTTAAAGCTATGTTCCCTCGTGCTAGCCATCACCATCCGAGGAAAAAGGCTCTCACTATCCACCTATTCTAATCCTCTGATCATCTTGTATGCCTCTATTAAATCACCTCTTAACCTTCTTCTCTCTAATGAAAACAACCTCAAGCCCCTCAGCCTTTCCTCATACCATTTTCCCACCATACTAGGCAACATCCTGGTAAATCTCCTCTGCACCCTTTCCAACACTTCCACATCTTTCCTATAATGCGGTGACCAGAACTGTACGCAATACTCCAAGTGCGGCTGCACCAGAGTTTTGTACAGTTGCAGCATGACCTCCTGGCTCTGAAACTCAATCCCTCTACCAATAAAAGCAAACACACCGTCCGCCTTCTTAACAACCCTATCAACCTGGGTGCCAACTTTCAGGGATCTATGCACATGGACACCCAGATCCCTCTGTTCATCCACACTACCAAGTATCTTACCATTAGCCCAGTACTCTGTATTCCTGCTACTCCTTCCAAAGTGAATCACCTCACACTTTTCCACATTAAACTCCATTTGCCACCTCTCAGCCCAGCTCTGCAGCTTATCCATGTCCCTCTGTAACCTGCCACTTCCCTCCGCACTGTGTACAACTCCACCGACTTTAGTTCATCTGCCTGATTGAACATTACCCTGCAATGAGGTACCCTCTATTATAGGAATTGTAGGAATGAGGTACTGCACTGATTATAGAAATTTCATCCCGAGATCCTTCTTTGCAGCTGTAACACAGCCTTAAACATCTCTGGAAGCTAATTCTGACTGCTTCCACCCCAACTCTGCTGCCCTCACAATGCTACAGGCATGACAGTGCTTTCGCAAGGAGGACTGTACCTGGATGAGTACAGTCAAGGCATTGTCAGCCACAGACAGGGCACTGTCAGGATGCATTCTTTGGAGTAGACTAGAATCTACTGATATAATGACTCTAATCGCCGAGATATATAATGCCTGAACTTCTCAGGTGTTAAGTTTTTTGGAACATTTTACCTATGTATTTTATCTGTGGCCCCATTACTGTTGGATCCTTTTGACCATTGCATTTGCCTATGAGAGAGACAAATGATCATTCATAACCATTCAACATTTGGCCCAAATGGATTCTCATAAAAATGCACATCATGCGTTAAATTGTCCAAATTCTTCCATTGGCATTTGAGTTGTCCTCAGCTAAATATTGATTTCCATGTCCTGAAGTGGAATTTATTACAGTGCCTATTCAATTGGCCCCAATGCACAGTAATTGACTCCTCCTGAGACCCTCAGACACCTCCCCTAGTGACTTTTCTCCAAAGTTATTTTTCAACTGTGTCATTCCATCGCCTGTCAAAATGATTGTTTCACTTCTATAATACCAGTTTACAATGCAACACCCACCTTTCTATCCCTGTTCAAGTATCTCCTATCATCCTGGAAATTTCCCTATTTGCAATCACTCTTCTGCCTTCTCCTTTAACCGTGGAACCCATCTTTATTCTTGTAGATATTGCTGTCCTCCCCTCTGAGCTGTTTCCTGTCGATATCCCATCACATGCCCCATGTCGATCTCACCTGATTCCATCTTGAGTCCTATGCATAGTGAGCTACAAAGACTGTGACATACCAAGTCCACCCCTGCCACCCCCAAATGAGATCAATTGCCTCCCTCTTAATACCAGTTCCTCCAAGGAAAACATCCTCCTGGATGCCAGTCAACCCCACCCTTACGCTCCCTTCTCAGTTAACCATGTGCATTTCAGGTGCTCCTTCGCTTCACTTCCTACTGTTTTTTTCCTGGAATGCCTTGGTATGGTGTTGGAGCATCCATGAGCAGAACACTGTGAAAGGTAAGTGATTGCTGCATGCATAAACTTCAAAGTCATGAGTGAAGTGTAATTCAGTTATATTTGTTTGTGATTTACACTGGTTAAATTAGCTGTTAGCATGGCCATTACATTTGGAATGGGAGCGTGATTCTGGTGAGCTGGGTTTTACATAGGTGGAAAAATGACTTTTGGCCACGCACCAAATTTATGTCTCCCAACTGCATGATGCCAACAGCTGACAGGACTGGAAAATTCCACCCTCTGACAGGCCCATAAACAACATGCCATTTCAGACCTACATACAGATATTTGGTCATGCACACTCTGTCACACATAAACTGGACCATCCACACACTGTTGTAGGATGCTGTGTGCTCCTGCATGCCATTGTAATGTGAAGATGCTGGGAAAAGCAAGGGTTAATGTGGGACAAAAATACAAAAATGCAAAACCCTGTGTGACACAATGTGAAAAATACTTGAGTTCATGAGATAGTGAGAAATTTTTTTAAAAAGAAGCCGTACTTACATTGCAGGATTAGTGGCAGTCCCAGAGTTACATATATCCATAGAGAAGCTTGAAAATGGCTGCAAGAAAAAGCATGTTTTTTAAAAAACCTGCAAGAAAACTAGTCAGCAGTATTAAATAGAGAAACCTGCAGTCACAGAAAAAAAGAAAAAGCTTGCACACTTTAAGGAAAAGGGAACACTCTTAAGTTGGGTTCCAAACTTTTGTTGGGAAATAAGTACTGAAGTTTGAAAATAAAACGGGTTCAGATTGGACCACAAGCCTCCAAAACTCCCATATCATACTGAATTAAAAATAAAGGTTAGATAATTGTCTGGTTCCAGAAGTTTTGAAAATTTGCAAACAAAGAGGGAACTGCAATGGCTGAGGAGACTGCCAAAATTACAAAATTGTGGGAAACTGACAGCACAGAACTGGCAAGCTGTAGAGACAGCCTAAAGTTTAAAAAATCTGTTACTGTTTAGAGACTTAAAAGTGGTAATGAAATTTAAAGTGTAGAATACAGGAGAAACAAGAAACAGCCATGAGCAACAAATTAGAAGAGCCAGATGCATTTTTTTTATATGGGAGGGGCAAAACCAGATCCAAGAGCAGGAACAGAGGCAGATTTACAGTTAGTAGGGCCCCACGCTCACCTTCATTTCTGGGTCCCCCGCCCAACCTCACACCCCTTTCCACCCATGCTCACCCCACAGAACGCAAAGGCGGAAGCCACAAACATACCCAAATTGATCACTGTTTTTCACTTGTAAAAATATGTCTGTATGAATAATTGCTGAAATTTAAGCTTACCTCTTGTAAGAATGATAGTAAAGATGAGGAGTGATAAAGATGATATGAAAATTGGTAGGGTGGTAACTAGTGAGGTGGATAGCCTTAGATTACAGGAGGATATAAATGGGCTGGTCAGTGACAAATTAAATTCAATCTGAATAAGTGTGAGATGATGCACTTAATTTGAACAGGACAAACAATGCACGGGAATACACGACGAACAGCAGGATCCTGGGAAGCACTGATGATTAGAGGAATCTTGGTTTGCATGTACACCAGTCACTTAAGGTAACAGGACAGGTGGATACAAGTGGTTTAGAAGGCTTATGGTAAACTTGCCTTTGTTAGCCAAAGACATATTTTGAGCAGGAAGGTGATGCTGGAACTATATAAAATGTTGGTTCGGCCACATCTGGGGAATAGTGCGCAGTTCCAGATCCACATTATAGCTGGGATGTGATAGCACTGGAAAGGATGCAGAGGAGATTTACCAGGCTGTGCCTGAGCTGGAGAGTTTTAGTTAAGAAGAAAGATTGGATAGACGGGTTGTTTTCCTTGGGAGCACAGGAGACTGAGGGGGCTATATGATTGAAATGTATAAAATTATGAGGGACATAGATAGAGTAGACAGGAAGAAACATTTCCCCTTAATAGAGGGATTAGGGGCTGGAAACCTCTATGACTCTACGGTCAATATTGAGATGTGAGTTTTGAGGTGAGCAAGATCGGAACATCAGCTGATGATATTACTGCAGCACAAGCCAATGCAGGACCGAAGGACAGAATTCATAAGCTTGGAAAAGGATTTATGAATATAACAGTAAATACATTTTTGGCTGATAATATGAAACAAGTGAAATTGAAGGTTCGATTTATGAAACATAATTTTCCAGCAAAAACATGGCGGACACCAAAAAAAATGAGTCCACTCTCGGAATGAATGAAGTGAATATTCCCTTTGGAAGGAACAGAATGGATTTCAGGTGCGGAGAAGACACCCCCGGAAATCCAGTTCTGGGAGACACGGTGGGGATGCATGCGCGAATCCTGAGCGAGATTCTCCCGACCCACTGCGCCAGAAAATTGAATGAAGTGATGATAGCCAAATACCGGAAGCAGCAGAGATGAGGTACACTAATTGTGAAAAAAAAACTTCTAAATGCATGTCACAGACTTCACAGTATTGAAAAATTAAATACTGATTCATAAAAAAAGCATTTACTACATTTACAATCCTTCAACTAAAAAAACCTTATAAAAATCAGCATTTCATTCAGGTGCATATTCTGATATAACAACAAACATTGAAATTCCCAGTCCAATACCCAAGAATCTATAACAACTTGAGTTGACCAAACTGAATTGCTGGGTACCCTCATGTGATTATGGCTGTGAAATCAGTCATACAGCACAAATCCAGGCATGGAAACGGGTGGGGCATTCTTCTGACAGTTGATTTTGACAAGTGTTTCTGATCGTCCAGGTGCTCAGCAATGTGATGGATTCTTAAGTGGCCTCTGAAATGGCTTTGCAAAGCACTCAGATGAAGCTGCCCAAGACAGTATCAGTGGGAGTGACCACCATTCAGTCCTTATGGAGACAAAGACCCGTCTTCACATTGAGGATACGTGCCACCATGTTATGGCACTATCACCATTCTAAACGAAAATAAATACTGCAACTCAAGACTGAACATTCATGAGGTACTGTGGGCCATCAGCAGCAGTAGATGTATACTCAACCACAATCTGTAACTTTATAGCCTGGCATATCCCCCCTCTAACATTATGAGTAAACCAGGGATCAACTCTAGTTCAATGCAGAGAGCAGGAGGACATACCAGGAACAACAACAAGCATACCTAAAATTGAATCTGGTCAACCTGATGATGCTATAACACAGGAATGCTTGCATGCAAAGCAGCATACAGCAAGTAATAGACAGATCTAAGCAATTCCACAATAAATGGATCAGACTCAAGATCTGAAGTCCTGCCACATACAACCTTGAATGATGGTGGACAATTAAGGAACTAACTGGAGGAGAAGACCCCACAAATAACCAATCCTCAATAATGGAGGAGCCCAGCACATCTGTGCAAAAGACAAGGCTGAAGTACTCGTAACAACCTTCATCCAGAATTTCCGAGTGGATGATCCACTTCAACCTCCAGTAATGAGGCACTGGATACTGGAAAAGCTCAGGGACCTGACAATATTCAAGTAATACTACTGAAAACTTGTGCTCCAAAACTTGGCGCACCTCTAGCCAAGCTGTTCCAGTACAGCTACATCACTCACCTACCCAGCAATGTGGCAAATTGCCCTGGTATGTCCTGCACACAAGAAACAGGACAAATCCAACATGACCAATTACCTGTCCATTAGTATATTCTCAACTATCAGCAATGTGATGGAGGGGGTCATCAACAGCTCTATCAAGCAGCACTTACTCAACAATAACTTGCTCACTGACATTCAGTTTTGTTCCTGGTCTCATTGCAGCCTTAGTTTGAACATGGACAAGACAGCTAAATGTCAGAAGTTCATGTCCAAATGCAGCAAGACCTGGACAATATCCAGGCTTGCTCTGACAAGTGGCAAATAATATTCATGTCACACAAGTGCCAGGCAATGATCAGTGCAAAAGATAAGGGTGAAGTTATAGTAACAATCTTCACCCAGAATTTCTGAGTGGATAATCTACTTTGGCGTTCACCAGTGAGGCACTGGATACTGGAAATGTTATAGGCCCTAACAATATTCAAGTAATAGTACTGAAAACTTGTGCTCCAAAACTTGCTGCACCCTAGTTAAGCAGTTCCAGTACAACAGTACAACAAGAGAGAACCTAACGCCCTTTGACATTCAATGGAGTTACCATCACTGAATCCCTTACTATCAACATCCTGAGGGTTACCATTGACTAGAAACTGAACTGGATGAGCCATATAAATACTATGGCTGCAAGAACAGGTCGTGGCTAGGAATGCTGTGTTGAATAACTCACCTCCTGACTCCCCAAAGCCTGTCCACCACTTACAGAGCACAAATCAGGAGTGTAATGGAAAACTCTCCACTTACCTGAATGAGTGGAGCTTCAACAATATTGAAGAAGCTCGACACCATCCAAGACCATGCAGCCACTTGATTGCTACCTCTTCCACAAAGATTCAACCCTTCCACCACAGACGCACAGTGGCAGCAGTCTATACCATCTACAAGTGCACTACAGGAACTAACCAAGGCTTCTTAGGGAGCAAATACCATTTAGATGGACAAGAGCAACAGACACATGGGAACACTGCCACATTGATGTTTCCCTCCAAATAACTCACCTTCCTGACTTGGAAATACGTGTCTGTGTGAGTTTCCTCCGGGTGCTCCGGTTTGCTCTCACAATCCAAAGATGCGTGGGTTAGGTTGATTGGCCATGCTAAATTGACCCTAGTGTCAGGGGATTAGCAGGATAAATATGTGGGGTTACAGAAATATTGCCTGAATGGGATTGTGGTCAGTGCAGATTCGATGAGCCGAATGGCCTTCTTCTGCATTGTAGGGATTCTCTGATTCTATGATCAGCCATTCCTTCACTGTCACTGTCACTGGGTCAAAGTCCTCTAACAGCACTGTGGGTGTACCTACACCACAGGGACTGCAGCGCTTCTAGAAAGGCAGCTCACCATCACCTTCTGAAGGGCAACAAGGGATGGGCAATAAATGCTGGTCTAGTCAGCGATGTCCAAATCCCATAATTGAATTTTTAAAACCCTTTGACAGTTGCTGCTGACAGATGCTTTGACAGTTGGTTTTGACAGGTGCTGGTGACAGTTCAACAATTAAATTGACAGGTGCTGCTGATCGTTTTGGCAGTTGATGTTGACAGGTGCTGCTGGCAGTTCAACAGTTAAATTGACAGGTGCTGCTAACAGTTATGGCAGTGGATTTTGACGGTTACTGCAGATGGTTTTGGCAGTTGGTTTTGACAGTTGCTGCTGACAGTTTTGGCAGTTGGTTTTAACAGTTGCTGCTGACAGTTCAACAGTTAAATTGACCTGTGCTGCTTACAGTTTAACAGTTAGACTGACAGATGCTGCTGGCAGTTTGATAGTTGGTTTTAACAGTTGCTACTGAGTTTTGGCAGCTGGTTTTGACAGTTGCTGCTGACAGTTTAACAGTTAAATTGACAGGTGCTGCTAACAGTTATGGCAGTTGATGTTGACAGGTGCTGCTCACCGTCATGGCAGTTGGTTTTGACAGTTACTGCAGATAGTTTTGGCAGTTGGTTTTGACAGTTGCTGCTAACAGTTTCACAGTTAGACTGACAGGTGCTGCTAACAGTTTAACAGTTAGACTGACAGGTGCTGCTGGCAGTTTGATAGTTGGTTTTAACAGTTGCTACTGAGTTTTGGCAGCTGGTTTTGACAGTTGCTGCTGACAGTTTAACAGTTAAATTGACAGGTGCTGCTGACAGTTTTGGCAGTTGATGTTGACAGGTGCTGCTCACCGTCATGGCAGTTGGTTTTGACAGTTACTGCAGATAGTTTTGGCAGTTGGTTTTGACAGTTGCTGCTAACAGTTTCACAGTTAGACTGACAGGTGCTGCTAACAGTTTAACAGTTAGACTGACAGGTGCTGCTGGCAGTTTAACAGTTAAATTGACAGGTGCTGCTGACAGTTTTGGCAGTTGATGTTGACAGGTGCTGCTCACCGTCATGGCAGTTGGTTTTGACAGTTACTGCAGATAGTTTTGGCAGTTGATGTTGACAGGTGCTGCTGGCAGTTTGATAGTTGGTTTTGACAGTTGCTGCTGACAGTTTCACAGTTAGACTGACAGGTGCTGCTAACAGTTTAACAGTTAGACTGACAGGTGCTGCTAACAGTTTAACAGTTAGACTGACAGGTGCTGCTAACAGTTTAACAGTTAGACTGACAGGTGCTGCTAACAGTTTAACAGTTAGACTGACAGGTGCTGCTAACAGTTTAACAGTTAGACTGACAGGTGCTGTTGACAGTTTTGGCAGTTGATGTTGACAGTTACTGCAGACAATTTGACAACTGCTTTTGACAGTTGCTGCTGACAGTTTTGGCAGTTAAATTGACAGGTGCTGCTGACAGTATTGGTAGTTGATTTTAATGATGCTAATGACAGTTATGGCAGTTGGTTTTGACAGTTGCTGCTGACAGTTTTGATATTTTATTTTGACAGTTGTTGCTGACAGTTTGACATTGCTGCTGACAGTTTGACAGTTGTTGCTGACAGTTTGACATTGCTGCTGACAGATGCTTTGGCAGTTATGGCAGTTGATCTTGACAGTTGCTGCGGACAGTTATGACAGTTACATTGACAGGTGCTATGGACAGTTTTGACAGTCGCTGCTGACAGATGCTTTGGCAATTATGGCAGTTGACAGTTTTACAGTTGATTTTGACAGGTGCTTCTAATCTGCATGCTTTGGATTGCACAGTCCTAGCACTTCAGTGGAGACAACTGTTGATTTAAATGGCAGCTACCTCTGTAAACTCTGCATGTGCCAAACACTCCCTTCCACAGCAAAAATATGAAGGGCTGCGTCAAGGTTCTGGACCTCCGATTATCCGGCATTTCCACCACTTTCGCCACAATGAAGAACAACTGAGCTAAAAGTGACCTGGTATTTCTCACCCTCTCTAAGCTCCAGAACACCTGTAACTTGCACTGGGCTGAACTCCCTCCAGATGCTAACGTTTACTGCCAATGTGTTTGCCCAGGATCACCATGCTCTCCAGGACGGCACGGTAGCGCAGTGGTTAGCACACTGCAGCTTCACAGCTCCAGGGACCTGGGTTCGATTCCCGGCTTGGGTCACTGTCTGTGTGGAGTTTGCACATTCTCCTCATGTCTGTGTGGGTTTCCTCCGGGTGCTCCGGTTTCCTCCCACAGTCCAAAGATGTGCGGGTTAGGTTGATTGGCCATGCTAAAATTGCCCTTAGTGTCTTGAGTTGTGTAGGTTAGAGGGATTAGTGGGTAAAATATGTAGGGGTATGGGGGTAGGGCCTGGGTGGGATTGTGGTCGGTGCAGACTCGATGGGCCGAATGGCCTCTTTCTGTGCTGTAGATTCTATGATTCTATGAACTTTTACATACTGAAAGTATGATTCACGACCATCCCTATCTCACAAAATATTACAGCAACTGGATGAGTGAAATTAATTCAGAAAATGCTAAGAACACACCTGTAGAAGCAGAACCTGTAGAGAGAAAAAAACCAGTGAACATTTATTGGGATTGTGGTCGGTGCAGACTCGATGGGCCGAATGGCCTCCTTCTGCACTGTAGGGTTTCTATGATTCTATGATTCTATGATTTAATGGACCTTTATGGACCTGAATCACTATCCCAACATCTTTTCCTTACTTGATTCATGAAAGTATATCTAAATGATCAAAATATCTAAGCTTCTTCAGCTTCTAACTAAACACCTGATATAGTTTAAGTTACAGGGAGTTTGGATATTTACATTTATCTTGACACTGCCACTCTGTCTTGTTATTCTCTGCCTTGAGTTCCTCACGATGTGGCATAGACTACTCTCCGGAATCGGTTGCATTCTTGGACACGCGCATCTCCATTAAGGACGGTCACCTCAGCACCTCACTGTACCGCAAGCCCACGGATAACCTCACGATGCTCCACTTCTCCAGCTTCCACCCTAAACACGTTAAAGAAGCCATCCCCTACGGACAAGACCTCCGTATACACAGGATCTGCTCGGATGAGGAGGATCGCAACAGACACCTCCAGACGCTGAAAGATGCCCTCATAAGAACAGGATATGGCGCTAGACTCATTGATCAACAGTTCCAACGCGCCACAGCGAAAAACCGCACCGACCTCCTCAGAAGACAAACACGGGACACAGTGGACAGAGTACCCTTCGTTGTCCAGTACTTCCCCAGAGCGGAGAAGCTACGGCATCTCCTCCGGAGCCTTCAACATGTCATTGATGAAGACGAACATCTCGCCAAGGCCATCCCCACACCCCCACGTCTTGCCTTCAAACAACCGCACAACCTCAAACAGACCATTGTCCGCAGCAAACTACCCAGCCTTCAGGAGAACAGTGACCAAGACACCACACAACCCTGCCACAGCAACCTCTGCAAGACGTGCCGGATCATCGACACAGATGCCATCATCTCACGTGAGAACACCATCCACCAGGTACACGGTACATACTCTTGCAACTCGGCCAACGTTGTCTACCTGATACGCTGCAAGAAAGGATGTCCCGAGGCATGGTACATTGGGGAAACTATGCAGACGCTGCGACAACGGATGAATGAACACCGCTCGACAATCACCAGGCAAGACTGTTCTCTTCCTGTTGGGGAGCACTTCAGCGGTCACGGGCAATTTCTGGAGTTCAACAATTCATTCTTTAAATGCCTGCCACTGCCTGTCCACTGTCTTTCAGTAATGTTTCCCAGTCCACCATGGCCAATTCATGCCTCATGCCATCATAGTTACCTTTATTGAGATTCAGGATCCTGGTCTCAGAATCAACTACATCATTATCCACCTTGACAAAAAATTCTACCTTATTATGGTTACTCGCCCCAATGGTTCTCTCACAACTAGATTGCCTATTAACCCTTTCTCATTGCACAACACCCAGTCCAATATGGCCTGCTCTCTTGTTGGTTCCTCAACATATTGCTCCAGAATCCCAAATGAACCCCAGAAATTCCTCCTCTAATGTACTATGACTAAATTGACTCTTCCAATCTATATGCAGATTAAAGTCGCCCATAATCACAGATGTTCCTTTAACATGTGCATCTTTGATATCCTGTCGAATGCTTTTCCGAACATTATTTGGTCTGTATACTAACCCCAGCAATGTTTTTTGCCCCTTATTGTTTCTTAACTTGACCCATACAGATTCCACATCATCTATGTTAATATCTTTCCTCAATATCATATCAATATCATCTTTAATCAACAATGCAACTCCACCACCTTTTCCTTTCCGTCTGTCCTTCCTAAACACTGAATAGCCCTCAATGTTTAGTTCCCATCCTTGCTCACCTTGGAACCATGTCTCCGTAATGCCAACTACATCATACCCCTTTACATCTGTCTGTGCAACAAATTCATCCATTTTGTTTTGAATGCTCCAAGCATTCAGCGGCAAAACCTTAAGGTGAGCACTTTTAACGTTTCCTTTCCCTTTCCTACTACTTTTTACTCAGTCCTTCTCTGACTCTGGCCCTTGATTTCTTTGTCTATCACTCCTTATTCTCCATACTGTCTTTTTCTCTTGTTCTTACTTCCCCCTGCTTTGAATCCTTGCAAAGGTTCCCATCCCCCTACCATATTAATTTAAACCCTCCCCAAACACTCTAGCAAGTACCCCCCTAAGGATTTCAGTCCCGATCCTGCCCTGTTGTAACCCGTCCAGTTTGTATAGGTCCCACTTCCCCCAGAACCGATCCCAATGCACATGGATCCACGGAAACACTTAAATCTGAGGTCTTGGGCAGGGAGAGTTTGGGAAAATCATGGAAGGAGATGGGAGGGTGGGTGAGTGAAACTTATGCGATTCTGAGGGGGCTTGACAGAGTGGATGTGGAAAGGATGTTTCCTTTTGAGGGAGAATCTAGAACGAGGGATCATTGCTTAAAAATCAGAGATCATCGACTTAAGGCAAAGTTGAAGGTTTTTTTTATAGTGTTTTGGGACTTTGGAGTTCTCTTCCATAAAAGGTGCTTGGCGTCTTTGAATAGATATGAGGCAGAGGTAGATAGATTTGTAAGATTGATAAGTAAGGTGGAAAAAGCTTATCGGAGTTAGGCAGGAATGTGGAATTGAGGTTAAATTCAGATCAGACATGATCTTATTGAATGGCAGAGCAGCTTGAGGAGCCAAGTGGCCTACTCCTTAAAGTGGAATGCAACCTTAGAACCGTAGAATCCCTACAATGCAGAATAAGACCATTCAGCCCATTGAGTCTGCACAGATTCTCAGGAAGAGTATCTTATCCAGGCCCAGTATTGTGGGTGGGCGGCATCTGACTCATTTGTCCCAACAAGAGCTCACTGCTTTCTCACACTGGGCACCATATTGAAATGGCATCCGTGCACAGCTTTCTCAATGTCTGAAGTCCAGAACTATTCCTCAAAAACATGGCTACCAAAGGGAAAAAAGCACGCTGCTCCAAAATTCAGTGACACCTCACTCAAAAGCCTGCTAGACACAGTGAAAGCCCACCACAATGTCCTTTATCCCTGTGATGGCCAGAGGATGTCCACATACCTCATCACTCAGGCAGGGGAGGCACTGGCACCGGTGATAAATGGTAACACACCACAGAAGAGGTCATCTACCCAGTGCAAATGGTGGTGGGTCAGCCAGGAGCTGATTTTTCCCTATTTGTTCATGGGTAGCAGGCATCACTGGGAAGGCTTGTATTTATTGCCCATCCCAAATTGACCTTGTGAAGGTGGTGGTGAAACACTGATAGAAACATAGAAACATAGAAAATCTACAGCACAAACAGGCCCTTCGGCCCACAATTTGTGCTGAACACATCCCTACCTTCTAGACCTACCTATAACCCTCCATCCTATTACATAAGAACATAAGAACATAAGAAATAGGAGCAGGAGTAGGCCATCTGGCCCTTCGAGCCTGCCCCGCCATTCAACAAATCATGGCTGATCTGAAGCGAATCAGTTCCACTTACCCGCCTGCTCCCCATATCCCCTAATTCCCTTATCGATCAGAAAACTATCTACCCGTGATTTAAACATATTCAATGAGGAAGCCTCCACCACTTCAATGGGCAGAGAATTCCAGAGATTCACTACCCTCTGAGAGAAGAAGTTCCCCCTCAACTCTGTTCTGAACCGGCCCCCCCTTATTTTGAGGCTGTGCCCTCTAGTTCTGGTTTCCCTTCTAAGTGGAAAGAATCTCTCCACCTCTACCCTATCCAGCCCCTTCATTATCTTATATGTCTCTATAAGATCACCCCTCATCCTTCTAAACTCCAACGAGTACAGACCCAATCTGTTTAATCTCTCCTCATAAGCTACACCCCTCATCTCCGGTATCAACCTGGTGAACCTTCTCTGCACTCCCTCCAAGGCCAATATATCCTTTCGCAAATAAGGGGACCAAAACTGCACACAGTACTCCAGTTGCGGCCTCACCAGTGCCTTGTACAGTTGCAGCAAGACCTCCCTGCTTTTATATTCTGTGCCCCTCGCGATAAAGGCCAACATTCCATTCGCCTTCTTGATCACCTGCTGCACCTGCAGACTGAGTTTTTGTGATTCGTGCACAAGGACCCCCAGGTCCCTCTGCACAGTCGCACGATGTAATTTTTCTCCATTTAAATAATATTCCAATTTACTATTCTTTCTTCCAAAGTGGATAACCTCACATTTGCTAACGTTATATTCCATCTGCCAGATCCTCGCCCACTCGCTCAGCCTATCCAAATCTCTCTGCAGACTTTCCGCGTCCTCCACGCAATTCGCTTTCCCACTCACCTTTGTGTCATCAGCAAACTTGAATACCCTACATTCAGTCCCCTCCTCCAGATCATCTATGTAAATGGTAAACAATTGAGGCCCCAGCACCAATCCCTGCGGCACGCCACTGGTCACCAACTGCCAACCAAAAAAGCACCCATTTATCCCAACTCTCTGCTTCCTGTTAGATAGCCAATCCCCAATCCACGCCAACACCTTACCCCCGTGTACCCCAATCTTCTGCAGCAACCTTTTGTGAGGCACCTTATCGAACGCCTTCTGGAAATCTAAAAACACCACATCCATGTACTCATCCAGGAGTCTCTTAAAAGACCCTATTGAGTTCGCCTCCACCACCACTGACGGCAGCCGATTCCACTCGCCCACCACCCTCTGTGTGAAAAACTTACCCCGAACATCTCCCCTGTACCTACCCCCCAGCACCCTAAACCTGTGTCCTCTCGTAGCAGACATTTCCACCCTGGGAAAAAGCCTCTGAGAGTCCACCCAATCTATGCCTCTCAACATCTTATACACCTCTATTAGGTCTCCTCTCATCCTTCGTCTCTCCAAGGAGAAAAGACCGAGCTCCCTCAGCCTATCCTCATAAGGCATGCCACTCAATCCAGGCAACATCCTTGTAAATCTCCTCTGCACCCTTTCAATCTTTTCCACATCCTTCCTATAGTGAGGCGACCAGAACTGAGCACAGTACTCCAAGTGGGGTCTGACGAGGGTCTTATATAGCTGCATCATTATCCCCGGACTCCTAAACTCAATCCCTCGATTGATAAAGGCCAGCACACCATACGCCTTCTAAACCACCTCCTCCACCTGCGGGGCCGATTTCAGAGTCCTATGGACCCGGACCCCAAAAGTCTTTCCCTTTATATTGTACTCCTTCATCCCATTTGACCTACCAAAATGGACCACGACGCATTTATCTGGGTTGGAGTCCATCTGCCACTTGTCCACCCAGTCTTGCATCCTATCTATGTCCCTCTGTAACTTCTGACATCCCTCCAGACTATCCACAACCCCACCAACCTTCGTGTCATCGGCAAACTTACCAACCCATCCCTCCGCTTCCTCATCCAGGTCATTTATGAAAATGACAAACATCAAGGGTCCCAGAACAGATCCCTGGGGCACACCACTGGTGACCGACCGCCATTTAGAAAAAGACCCATCTATACCCACTCTCTGCCTCCTTTGGGCAAGCCAGTTCTGGATCCACCGGGCAGCAGCCCCTTGGATCCCATGCCCTCTCACTTTTTCTAGAAGCTTTGCATGAGGGACCTTATCAATGCCTTGCTAAAATCCATATAAACCCCATCTACCGCCTTCCCTTCGTCAATGTGTTTAATCACATTTTTGAAGAACTCCACCAGGCTCATAAGGCACGATCTGCCCTTGACAAAGCCATGCTGAGTATTCTTGAGCATACTAAACCTCTCTAAATATTCATATATCCTGTCCCTCAGGATCCTCTCCCTCAGTTTACCAACCACTGAGGTTAGACTCACCGGTCGGTAATTACCTGGGCTATCCCTATTCCCCTTCTTGAAAATAGGAACCACATCCACAATCCTCCAATCCTCTGGCACCTTTCCCGTCTCCATCGACGACGCAAAGATCATCGCCAGAGGCTCTGCAATCTCTTCCCTCACCTCCCACAGTAACCTGGGGTACATCCCATCCGGACCCGGTGACTTATCTATCTTGATGCCATTCAAAGATTCCAGCACAACCTCTTTCTTAAAGTTCACATACTCAATCCTTTCAGTCCACCTCACGCCCGCAGTACATCCACCCAGGTCCTTCTCCTCTGTGAAAACCGAGACAAAATACTCATTGAGCACCTCTGCCATTTCTACTGGTTCCGTACAGACTTTCCCGCCTTCACCTTTTATAGGCCCTATTCCGTCACGTCTCATCCTTTTACTCTTCACATATTTATAGAACGCCTAAAGGTTCTCCTTAATCCTACCTGCCAGGGCCTTCTCGTGACCCCGTCTGGCTCTCCTAATTTCCTTCTTTAGTCCCTTCCTACAAGCCGTATACTCTTCTAAATCCCTATCTTCGCCAAGCTCTCTGAGCCTTTTGTACGCTTTCCTTTTCTTCTCGACTAGGTCCCGCACAGCTTTCGTGCACCACGGTTCCTTTAACCGACCAACACCTCCCTGTCTGCTCGGAACGTTGTCCTGTAGAACTCTAGACAGACATTCCTTGAAAAATTGCCACCTCACTTCAGTCCATTTCCCCGCGAATACCTCCTTCCAATTTACTCCTCTAATTTGCTGTCTAATGTCTTCATATTTCCCCTTACTCCATATAAACACTTTCCTAGCTTGCCTGATCCTCTCTTTTTCCAATGCAAGCCTAAAGGAGATAGAGTTATGATCGCTATCCCCAAGATGCTCTCCCACTGAGAGATCTGACACCTGTCCAGGTTCATTGGTCAGTATCAGATCAAGTACAGCCTCTCCTCTTGTAGGCTTGTCCACATGCTGTGTCAGGAAACCCTCCTGAACACACCTAACGAACTCTTCCCCATCCAATCCCCTTACCCTTGGAATATTCCAATCTATGTTTGGGAAATTAAAGTCTCCCATCACAACAACTCTGCTATTACTGCATCTCTCCAGGATCTGTTTCCCTATCTGCTCCTCCACCTCCCTGTCACTATTGGGCGGCCTATAGAAAACACCCAGCAAAGTGACTGGCCCCTTCCCACTCAGAAGTTCCACCCACAGAGACTCGGTGGACAATCCCTCCACAGCATACACCTTCTCTACAGCTGTGACACTATCCCTGATCAGCAGTGCCACTCCACCCCCTCTCTTGCCTCCCTCCCTGTCCTTCCTGAAACATCTGAATCCCGGCACCTGGAGTATCCAGTCCTGTCCCTGAGACATCCAAGTCTCCGTAATGGCCACCAC
Organism: Mustelus asterias; assembly: GCF_964213995.1. Taxonomy (NCBI): domain Eukaryota; kingdom Metazoa; phylum Chordata; class Chondrichthyes; order Carcharhiniformes; family Triakidae; genus Mustelus; species Mustelus asterias. Next base: position 13,907,674 of record NC_135808.1, read on the forward strand.
ATCACACTTACAGGCATCGATCCACGCTCTGAGCTCAATTCCTTTATTCACTGTACTCCTGGCATTAAAGTAGACACATCTCAATCCTTTGGTCTGACCTCTCCCCTTCTCTATTCCCTGTCCATCTGCCCTCCTGCACTGCCTATAACCCTTCTCTGTTTGCGAGCTACCTTCTTCACTCTCAGTCACCTCATTTTGATCCCCTCCCCCCAACCTATCTAGTTTAAACTCTCCCTAGTAGCCTTAGCCAACCTTCCTGCCAGGATATTGGTCCCCCTGGGATTCAAGTGCCACCCGTTTTTTGTGTACAGGTCACACCTGCCCCTAAAGAGGTCCCAATGGTCCAGGAACCCCTGCACCAGTCCCTCAGCCACACAATCATCCTCCACCTCACTCCAGTCCTGTCCTCACCTTCCCGTGGCACAGGCAGCAATCCTGAGATTACTACCTTTGCTTTTCTCCTTCTCAGCTGTCTCCCTAATTCCCTATACTCTCTTTTCATGACCCCTTCCCCCTTCCTTCCCACATCAGCGGTACCAATATGTACACTACCTCCGGCTCCTCTCCCTCCCACCTCAGGATTTCTGGGACTCGCCCAGCGACATCCTGGATCCCAGCCCCAGGGAGACAGACCACCATGCGAGACTCCCGCCTGCCTCTGCAAAATCGCCTGTCCGTCCCCCTGACTGTCGAGTCCCCGATTAATACTGCCTTCCTCCTCTTTTCCTTAGCCCTCTGAGTTACAGGGCTGGACTCCACCCCGGAGACACGGCCACTGCTACTTCCCCCAGATGGGCTGTACCCCCCAACAGTACTCAGGCAGGAGTACTTGTTGTGTAGGGGCACACCCACCGGGGTGCTCTCAATCACCCGAGCTTTACCCTTCCTGGCCGTCACCCACTTGGCCTCCTCCCGTGGCCCTGGTGTGACCACCTGATGATAGCTCTTGTCTATCACCTCCTCTTTCTCCCTTAACAGGCCTAAGATCCTTGAGCTGCTGTTCCAGCTCCCTAACACGGGCCCTCAGGAACCGCAGCTCGACACACCCCTCACCCCGACACACCCCTCACAGAGCTACCGGGAGGCCAGGTGCCTCCAGGACCTCCCACATACTGCACTGCGAGCAACACACTGGCTTAACACTCATATTTCACCCTTTCAACCAAGGTACACAGAGAAAAGTAAATTAGAAATAAAAAAAAGAAACTCACCCCTGCTCGCCCTTCCCCCGAAGCCCTGTGAGCCAAAGCCCTTACAGCTTTCACTCTGCTTCCCACTCACTCCCCTGCCTTCTCCCGACGCTGCCCGCTGTATACCGCGGCCTCCCTTTTATACTTCGCGCGCTTAAAAAACTACAAAATGTCCGCCCACGTGACCCCGCGCCCGGGTTACTTCCGGGTTACTCTTACACTCTTAAATAACTAAAACCCCGCGAAAAAATAGATATTTAAAGTAGCTCCCTTACCCTTAGCTCTGTATCACTGTATCCACCAGCTCTCCTGTCTCTCTCCTGCTCCGGTGCAACATCTGATGATGTCTGTCTTCTGTACGTACACATAAAACACTTCGAGAGATGGAATTCCAGGATTTTTACCCAGCAAAGTGAAGGAACCTTGATATAGTTCCCCGTCAAGAAAATGTGAGATTTAAATGGGAACTTGCAGGTGCTGGTGTTCTCATTCATCTGCTTCTCATGTTCTTGCAGTGGTTAGAAATCACAGGTTTGGAAGAGCCTGTCAAAGAAGTCTTGGTGATTTGTGTCAGTGCTTCTTCTAGTTGCTACACACTGCTGTCACTGTGCCACAATATTAAAGAACGTGAAAGTTTAAGGTCTTGGATGGAGTGCCGATTAAGTACACTGCTTTAATCTGGTTAAAGCAGTGTACTCAAGGACTCAGCATTGTCCTTGAGTGTTGTAGGAGCTTCACTCTTCGAGAAAGAGGGGCACTATTCAATCACTTTCGTGACTCAGTCAATGGACGTGATCTGGGGAGTCAGGAGGCACCACAGAATTCCCCATCTCTGACCAGTTTTTGTAGCCACAGGATTTAGATGGCAGGTCCAGTTAAGTTTCAGGTCAATGACAATAGGCACAGTAGTAAGCAAAGCTACCTCACAGCGCCAGGGACCCACGTTTGATTCCCAGTCTGGGTCAGTGTGTGTGGAGTCTGCATGTTCTCACCATGTCTGCGTGGGTTTCCTCCAGGGGCTCTGGGTTCCTCCCACAGTCTGAAAAACATGCTGGTTAGGTGCATTGGCCACGCTAAATTCTCCCTCAGTGTACCCGAACAGGCGCCAGAGTGCGGCGACTGGAAGATTGTCACAGTAACTTAATTGCAGTGCTAATGTAAGCCTACTTGTGACACTAATGAATAAACTTTAAACTTTTAAACACTTTGGATGTTGATGGTGTATGCTTTAAAAGGGGTATTTGGTAAATTTAGCCTTAATTTAATGTAGATGTCATGGTCTAATTACTGGAAACTTAAATCAACCCTGTTAACTGTTTTAGCTTGAATGAGATTTAATCATCAGAAAAAGACTCAGACACTGAATTAGCAAATAATACCATAGTTTATAGAACATAAGCAAAGTAAAACAATGCACATACCAACACAACTAAGTAAAATAAGAAAACAAAAGTACACAAATGTTACAACCGAACACTATGGACATGATGCCTTCAAATGAACAGCTGGTCCAGATGAAATGGAAAATAACTCCAACCTTTCACATTGAAAGGTATTTTCTCCTGCCGCCGAAGGAAACTGCACTCTCCAGGATCCAGGTAAACAAGTCCTGGGGCCCAGTTCTTCACTATATATTCCCATGTTGACAGTAAACTCGCTCTGCCTATGAGGTTCTGTCAATCAAACTGGCTTCCCTTCACTTGGTATTGTGCAAATACAAAATGGCTCCTGAAACGCTCATTTGTGCCTCATTCAGGCATCACCTCCCCCGCCCCCGCCCCCCCCCCCCCCCCCCCCCACCCCGACCTGAGCCCATAGCTCAGATTAATTGGTGAATGATGCAGTAAGGGTTAATTTCATTGGTAATAGCTATTTCTGCATGTAATAACCTCGTCAAGGCTAGTCCTCCGATACAGCACTGCTTTATTAAAACAAAGAAAAGGCTGCATGTGCGACTTACAACAAATCCAAAGCCCGTAGTCTAGAAAAACATAACCTGCGGTCCAGGCTGTGAGTAAGATTTTTAAACTCCCACTGCTCATCTCTCGTTGGGCGAGCTCCCATTCAATCAACAGGGAAACTCATATTCCACCAAGTCCATGAGGAGGTTTATTGATGACGCCCCATGTCCTTCGTGGCCTCTATAACATCCTTCCTGCCCCAGGTCCGCAGGCCCCCAGCACCCCTGCTGAGAAGAATTCTTTTTGTTATCTGGTGACTGGTTTAAAGTCATCTGTAGGTGGCACCGGATCTGGAGACATGAACCTAATTGGGAACTTCCATTTTCAGAGGGAACACAGAAGTGTCACTGATGTGGGTTCCTCTTAGGGTCCTTCATGGCCACGATAACAGTGCACATTGCCTTAAACATAAGACAGTAGATTTCATAATGTATTTTTTATCTAATTTTTTGTTTAGTCTTTCCTGGGATGTAGGCATCCTTGGCAAAGCCAGCATGCATTGCCCTTGAACTGGAAGGTTTATTACGCCATTTCAGAGGACAATTTGGAGGTAACCACATTGTTGTGGATCTGTGGTCACATATAGGCCAAACCAAGTAAGATTTTCTTCCCTAAATTGGTGAATCAGTTGGGTTTTTACAAGAATCAATAATAATTTAACTGAGATTAGCTTTCAATTCCAGATTTAATTAATTGGATTTAAATTCTGTAAGACAACATGGTGGGATGAGAACCCATACCTCCAGGGCACTAACCCGGCCCTCTGGATTACGAGCCCAGTGACATTACCACTACACCACCATTTGCCCTTCATGCGTGTCCTCTTCATTAGGCCAGCCTTAAGGACCTGATGTGTGCCCGATAGTGTTATACATTCCTATTGATGCACTATCAATTACGACGCGGAGACTCCTGAGAGTGAGGGAAAACTAATAGGCTTTTATTCACTGAGAACAGGAGCACACCCTTGTAGCTGACCTGGTCTGAACTGAGGCAAGGAGGAGGGACCATCACCTTTTATACCCCACTCTGGGTGGAAAGGGAGGGGTCCCAGGTGGAAAGGGAGGAGTCTCGGGCCAGGTGCAGCATGGATGTGTCCAGGCACATACTTGTAGTAACAGTGGTTCACCACATTCACCCCTCCTTTAAAAAAAGAGTCTGGCGGGGTGGGTGGAACCATATGTACAGGAGCATATATACATAGAAAAGTCACAAGCTGAGGTGAGGCGCCGCCCCTTCACAGGTTCAGCCTGTCGGGTGGCTTGACTAGTCGTTGAGACCGCCGCAGTACCGGTTGGGGGGTTGCTGCCGGTGGCAGGGTGGAGCCGCTCGAATCCGCGTGGTCTGGTCCTGCGTGGTGACTCCGGGGGCTCAGGCGAGTTGCGTACAATAGGCAAAGGCGTAAGCGGACCTGGTGCTACCGGAACAGAGGAGTTTAGGGGTGTGGGGTCATCGTGGGCTCTGGGGCACCCGGAGGCGCCAGGTCCTGGATAGAGACCGTGTCCTCCCGCCCATCGTGGTATGCCACATAGGCATATTGGGGGTAGGCGTGGAGGAGCTGGACTTTCTCAACTAGGGGATCCGACTTATGGGGTCGTACATGCCTCCGGAGCAAAACTGGGCCTGGGTACGCCAGCCACGACAGTAGTGCAATTCCCAAGGAGGACTTCCTCGGGAAAGCAAACATCCGCTAGTGGGGGGTGGCGTTGGTGGCTGTACACAGGAGGGACCGGATTGAGTGTAGTGCATCGGGGAGTACCTCTTGCCAGCAGGAGACTGGAAGGCCTTTAGACCGTAGCGCTAGTAGAACGGCCTTCCAGACTGTCACGTTCTCCCTCTCCACCTGTCCGTTACCCCTGGGGTTGTAGCTGGTAGTCCTACTCGAGGCTATGCTCTTGGAGAGCAGGTACTGACACAGCTCATCACTCATGAATGAGGATCCCCGGTCGCTGTGGATATAGTTGGGGTACCTGAACAGGGTGAAGAGGCCGTGCAGGGCCTTGACGACCGTGGTCGAGGTCATGTCTGAGCAGGGGATGGCAAAGGGGAATCGGGAGTACTCATCTATCACGTTGAGGAAATAGATGTTGCGGTCAGAAGAAGGAAGGGGCCCTTTGAAATCGACGCTGAGGTGTTCAAAAGGGCGGGTGGCTTTTATGAGGTGTGCCCGGTCCGGCCGATAGAAGTGTGGCTTACATTCAGCGCAGACCGGACAATGTCTGGTTATAGACCAGATGTCCTCAACAGAATAGGGCAGATTTCGGGCTTTAATAAAAAGGTTGAGCCTGGTGACCCCCGGGTGACAGAGGTCATTGTGGAGAGTCTGTAGTTGGTTCACCTGCGCATTAGCACATGTTCCATGGGAAAGGGCGTCTGGAGGCTCATTGAGCTTCCCGGGTTGGTATAAGATATCATAATTGTAGGTGGAGAGCTCAATCCTCCACCTCAGTATCTTATCATTCTTAATCTTGCCCCTCTGCACGTTGTTGAACATGAACGCCACTGAACGTTGGTCCGTGAGCAAGGTGAACCGTCGGCCAGCTAGGTAGTGGCGCCAGTGTCGCACTGCTTCGATGAGCCTCCTTCTCGACTGAGGAGTGTCAGATTTCCGAGCCCTGAAGGGTTCGTGAGGACGGGTCTGCCAGCCTGGTTGAGGGTGGCGGCCAGGGCGAAGTCAGACGCATCACTCTCCACCTGAAGAGGGATTGACTCGTCCACAGCGTGCATCGTGGCCTTTGCGATGTCCGCCTTGATGCGGTTGAAGCCGAGCGGGCCTCTCCCAACAGGGGAAAAAGGGTGGATTAAGCTCTCCGTACTCCTGCTGTCAAACAAACAATTTCCTGCACGGCCGTTTACCTGTATGTCCATCATAGACCTGGCGAGCTGATGTGGACGAGACTGGTCCAGCTGGATCGCTGCCACCGTAGATCCCGAAGAGTCATCAGCCGGCATCCAAGATGGCGGCTTCCCTGTCTCGCATACGGTCGGCTGCGTCCAAGATGGCGGCCCCCTTGACTCCCGATGGCGTCCGATGACGTCCAAAATGGTGGCTCCCCGGGCTCACACGTGGTCGCTGGTGTCCAAGATGGCGGCCCCCTTTATCCACCCCGATAACTAGCACATACTTGTAGTAACAGTGGTTCACCACACCTTTCTTGCAACTTTTTTAAATTTCAAACTTTAATTCTATTATCAGAATACTAATGGAAATTCAGAAATAAATGTTATTATTTGATTATTAATTACATTTTCAATTACTGGCTAATTGAGACACTTTATTCAAATACAATCATCTGCTTCCAGTCAGTGACTGCTTCACTGTACGATATTAGCTTAGCTTGTTGTTAACAGTGAGCAACATCAACATAGCTTCTTTTTTGATCACAGGTTAAAGCAAAATGCTGACTTGACCTAAATTTGAGGCAATCTTACAATAGTGGGGGAATTCAGTAATATTTGAATACAAAAAGGAAATGGCTAGCTTCTTACTTGTTGGAAATGGCCATTGTCTGGTCCTTGTGTAGGGTGAATGTTTCTTGCCATTTATGAACTTAAGCCTGAACGTTGGTCAGGTCATGTTGCTCATGGAAACAGATTGCTTCAGGGGTCATGAATACACTGAGGAGAATTTTACAACTGCCAGGTGTATGTGCGCCCAACCTGGAAGTGTCGTAAAGTCTGTGATGACGTCGGGCATGTATCGCATCGTCATTTTGTAGATCTTTTAAGGTACCAACGTAATAAACTAACTCAAATTAACTTAGAGACAAAGTAAAAGGGGCGGCTCCCCAAAAGGAAGGGGGGAACAGCCCGAACCAAAAACAAAGTCGAAAGGAAACTTAAAACGTCAAACCAAAAGGTGATTATCGGGGTCGATAATACACCCCAGCCCCTGCGGCGCCCAGCAGTCGCGGAAGGCGTCAACCGCGCCCGTGGACACCGCATGCTCCCTCTCCAGAGACACCTGGCCGCGAATGTAGCCGCGGTAGAGGGGCAGACAATCGGGATGGACGGCCCCGTCGATCGCCCACTGCCTGGACCTATTGATGGCGCGTCTCGCCAGGCCCAGGAGCAGGTTCACGAGGAGGTCGGCATCCCGACCCGCCCTTGTCATTTTGTATTTGTGTTATATTTCAGTCGATGGATGCAGGCGCTGATTGGCAGCACACCTGTCAACAACTATGCTGCTTGTTGAGGGGATTAATTCCCCAACTAGCCAACATTTTACATGCCCCATGTGATTTCAAGCTCGGCACACGGGAAGCATCGGCAAGCGGACCAACTGTCTGTTAACTTTATGGATTCAAGTGCAGGATAAAAGAAGAATGATGCAAATGCTGAATGAGCAGTTGGAAGTTTCAGGGAATCAGCTTTGAGAAAGTGTTTTCTGTGTTGAGTTCAGCACAGTGTGGTGTTCTCAGGACGTTGCTGTTCACTTGCTGGCTGCCG